>NC_090894.1:21734711-21779711 GCF_036669925.1 Montipora capricornis | reverse complement strand
ATTATTATCCTTGTGTCTTGATGTTAGGAAGGCTATAAGACTTGGATCTAATAGAAACAAAAACAGATAAGAATCACTGAACAAAATAAGTAGAAAACCAACAGTTTAATTAAAAATACAAAATGATCCTGCTCACATAAAACATCCCCCTGTAATGGTTAAAACTTCTGTACATCTCATGCAATCTCATAATCAAGTCAAGCTTCACTTGATTTCATATGCGCAGTTCATATATGATCCATTTCATATATCATTTCATCGTTCATTCATTCCTCATGGGAACATTAGAACCCACAAATGACCAGCTCCCAACGTCAGTAGCTTCATAGCTCAGTTGGTTAGAGCGTCGCACCGGTATCGGGAGGTCACAGGTTCAAACCCCGTTGAAGTCCTGAATTTTTCGGTCTTCTTCACGCAATTGCAAAATTGCGTTCATAACTGCAAGGATCATAGCTTCACTTAATAGTAGGCACCGTCCTTAAAAATGAAGATGATAGCAATAACCTATTAAAAAATAGTCATCTTTGAAAGGAAAAAAGATTTCAACCATCTCCTCACCAAGTGTGGACTTTATCCTTGCTTGCTCCTCTAGAACTTCATCTTCAGTCATGGATTCCAACTTTGCCACATTTTCAGTGTGGATTTCTTCAACAGCTTGATTTAAATGCCCTCTTTCACCTGCACATCCCACTAACCCTTCCCCAGAAATCAGTGATGATCTGAAAACAATAGCTGTGCCGTTGGAAACTTCCTTGACATCTTTGCTCGCCTCTCTTAATGTCTGCAAGCTCTTTGTTAGTTGAGCTGGGACGCCAAATGAAACACTTCCAGATACAGCAAATTGTTGTGCAAATAAACTCTTTTTACTTTCTGAACTGTTTTCTTTTAATGTGGATGTCTTCTGCTGGAAGGACAAAAACAAGAAGTCTTTCTGTAGACTACTACTGTTTTCTCTTTAATGTTTTTCATCTTCAGGAATTGTGTGGTGGCATCATCAGTTTTTCCCCCTCCAGTGCAGGATCTCTCAAAAAATACTCGTGCATTAGCAGTAATGCTAGCTTTGTCAAAAGTTATCTCTGCAGAATCACTGATTACCTTCTCAACAAAATGTGCATGAATTTCTTTCTTTAGAGGTTGCAAAAAGTAGTTTGCCTTGATTTATTTCTCAAAATCTACAATGACAATCCAAACTCAAATTTAGGTAATCACACATTGATGATTTATAAATTTAAATTATGGAAAACAACTTGTGATTGAAGCTTGTTGACTTATCAAAACAAGGAAAACACTCCTCAACGATACTTCTTACATATATAGATCAATATTTATCACATCAAGTAAGACAATATTACTTTAATTAGTTAACTTGACATCACAAGGAAACTAAAAGATTGAAAGAACACAGTGTACCTTGTTTCCAACATCTTCTCTATGAAGAGCTACTGGAAACCCTTTCTGAGATACTCTTGGGGCCATTACATGCCTAGACTGGATGTCTCTCTCCTAAAACATAAGAAAACAGTGGTTTGTCTGGCCTTTCTTTATAATAATACAATAACTATTCTCACACGCAACTGAGAGCCAAGCGTGCAGCCTGACCTTTATTAACACAACCAAAACGTAATGAATACATCATTTACAGACCTTATTGAAAAAATCATGAACACTATTTAACAAACTGACTGGAATGTGATATACTGTACATCCTAAAAATCCTACAAAGCTGCACTCAAAAGACTCATGAGGGGTGGGTAGGAGGGGTAATGGCATACAGCAAAAAACAAACTGAGCCACAAACAAACCATGTGACCTAACGACCCCCACACACTGGACCCCATTCTCCCAACTGTGTGTGAGAAAAGCATTTTCCGCTTTATCCGTTCCTCGGCCAGCAGAAAAGCTCACTTATAAAAATGTGAAGTATGGATTTGCCATATTCAATATCAAATAATTATGTAGTGGTATATTCATTATTAAATTTTCAAACTTCTGATGTTGTATTTCTCACATTCTTACTTGTCAGCTCACATAGTTTATAATCATCACCCTGGATATTTACCATGTCACTTCCAGCAAACAATCATTGAATAATAAATTGTTATACTATACATAATTTATTTGTGAGGTGTCCCTCAAGTTAAACAGCCAAAACCGTGTCACCTGATACAAACTGACAAAAAACTGTCAGTATTTAAGGTGGCTAAACAACTTTCAAAAGACTGTCTTGTTAGAAAGATTGATTATATTGGCAGGATGGCACAGTCGGTTAGTGCGTGGCCTTGGTGCAAGAGGTCCTGAGTTTGATTCCTGGATCTCGCATCCTTGTTTCGACTCCTTTCCTTTCCGTGTAGCTAGTAGCTTTAAATAAAACGGAGCACTGATGGTGAGGGGGGAGTAAAATGAGCGCACCGTCGACCTCAGGTTTGTCAGTTTAATTACTGTTACCAGTTATCGACGTTAAATAAGGTCTACTCTACTTTACTTTACTTTACTTTACTATTTACCTACCCATTGAATTAAATTCCACCCTTGAATAACCTGTCAGGTACAGCCAAATACATAGGGCACCACCCAATCTTACCTTAATTTGCGAAAGCACTGAAGTCATGTGTCGATCATGAACTGTGAACAACAAATTTGTTAATGAACGACATGATACATGAAATGACTAATAGAAATTATTGAACTGTGCATCTGGAATCAAGTGAAGCTATGATCCTTGCAGTAATAATGCAATTTTAACAATTGCATAAAGAAGCCTGAAAATTTCAGGACAGCAATGGGGTTTGAACCCATGACCTCGCGATAGCGGTGCAATGCTCTAACCAAGTGAGCTATGAAGCCAATGATGTTGGGAGCTCGTCATTTGAGGGTAAAAATAATCCTGTGATGAATGAACCGATGAACGAAATGATAATTATATGAAATGAATCAACATCAGTGGCTTGAGACATCAATGGCTTCATAGCTCAAGTGTTTAGAGCATTGCACCAGCATCCAGAGGTCAGTTGAAGTCCTGAATAAAATTGTTCAGGCTTCTCTTATTTTTACAGTTTGAATTCCCACCAGGCATCAAGCCCTTTACAGTCAGTACTTAGAAATTTTCAGTCCAGACTTCACTTCAGATACCATGCACGTTGTTAACTTTGCAAAGCTTTAACAAAAACCAAAATTAGTCTTTTTTCTTGAGGAATTTCTATCTCAACTCACAATGGAATTGAAATTATTTTTTATGAATGGTTCTCAATAGGGACCTTAAGATCTACGACGGCAACATCGACGAAAACGTCACCTCAAAATAGAACTTTGCTCTAGTAAAAGTAATTCGCGATTATTCCATCTTGTTCACGTCGTACAATGTGGGCGAAGTAGTCCTAAAAATAAATTGGTACGAGCAGTTTCAGACTGAAAATAGAGAATGAAAGATTCTCTGTTGCATGCTCACGTTGTCGTCAAAACCTAAAATTTAGTGATTTCCTGTCGTCGTCACGCAGAGAACCGCAAAAATATGAGCTAAAATCTGTGCCGCACCTGCAGCACGATTATTTATGCTCTTTTAACCAATGATATCATTGTTTTCATAGATCTTAAGCTCCCTAATGAGAAGTAACAATGCCACTTTCAGAAAGACTCCTCTTTAGCACTGAGTACAAACATACAGATTAAGAGGAAAGATCTAGCCATGATTTCAGGCATGCCACCACATCATGCACATAAGCCCTGCTACACTATAGGCCACATTGCCATGTAACCATTTTTCTCCCTCACACTGAGATTTTACTGTAGAGAGCATGAGGTAATTTTTATCACCACCCAGGGATCCCTTGGCTAGAAATGGGCTCATAGCCTCTGCATTTGTTCAAAGGTGCCCTGGCAAATTTAAAACAAGATTTTACTAGTAATGTTAATGAATTACAAAACAAACCACTTACTGTCCAGTAGATCTGCACAATCCATATGCTCTTCGTGGTCTTGTTCATTTTTCTGTAGAAAGAAAGCAAGATTGGTGAATGTCATGAATTATGTGCAAAGGTACCCCTTTTGCATGACTTGTATAAACAAAGCTCAGTATATCAAAAATATATGGTGTTGTGTTGGGAGTGCAACGCAAAATCGCTTTTACCAGTTGTGAGATGTTTTAAGTGTTCTCCCTTTGCCAACACGCTCTGACGGAGGGTTTATGCTTGAAATGTCAACACACAAATCTTTCGTGCTGAGGTTACCGGTACTTTGTAAACCTTTATAACTCATGAAATGATTCATGAGGTAAATCACAAAAAAATATTGCTATTCATGTGACTACTATGCAAACCACTTTGAAAATCAAAGACTATTCTAAAGAAAAGAGGCAGACCTTTCAACCCCAAAAGACCAAAATCCTGTAGATTTCGGAAAAACCTGGAGATTTATCGACAGCGTCAAAAAGAATTAAAACATGTTGATCAAAATAAAGTTTTAGTTTCTGTTTATTATTGTTTGTCGCAATTTTGAAAAAGATGACAAAACGTATCAACAATCTTGTTCAAAACTGCTGGGATAATTCCTGCTTTTCCCCCTCCCCACGTTACAATGTTGATTTTTCACTGGCTGCAAAATCAAGATTAGTTCATTGATTGCTTGCATGTTTCAACATTGCCTGGGGGGAACACACGGTGCTCATATAACGATGGAAGCATGTACAGTAAATTCTCTACTTTTTGCCCAAAATTTGACAAGTTTCCGAAAGTCTTTTGACCCGGATTGTAGTTGCAACAAACTGGTAACGATAACCTTATTTGGTCTTCTACATATCGTTATGAGGTTTGTGTCTTGTCAACCATTCAATCAAATAATTATGCCTTAGAAATGTGGATCCCTACAGAAAATCAATTTTACAAGGCAGAAATCAAAATATTCAAGGAAAGTGTATTCCATCAGCCTGTGAATCTGTTTTGTGCCTCATTGTGAGACCATGAGATTGCCCTAAAAACCGTAAGGTCTGAAGAGGAACGCTGTAGTTGTTAAAACCTACATTTTGGTGTCTTTCTTTAAACTTTGACTTCTTTTTGGGTGGAAACCCATGATTTGATGACGTTGATGGCTGAACCCTTGGAAGACCTAGACAAAAAATGAAAACAAGATATATTTATTCTTAGTCACTGTCAAATGAATTCTTATTTACTCAATTTTCTGCTGCAAACAATGTAGTTCACAAATATCATCATTTAATTATTATGTTGACATGACATTATTTTGTAACATCAATATTGGAAATATATTGTTGAGCCAGTGCTGATATAACTTCACTTAAATTTGACTCAAATGTTTGAAATCAACATTATTATGCCACTGCTGACACAATTCAAAGTCTGCAAAAATTTGATGCATATAAATTAAGTGTGCTGTTACTTCAGCCATCTTAATAGCAGCGCTCTCACTTTTCCCCAATAAGATGAGACCTTTAAAGTTCAAAGAGACTGAATCCTTTAATAGCTTGGTTCAATTATTCACACTTCATGATATTGTACAGATTTGAATTGTGACCATTTAGGATTGAAATATTGCGAAATGAAGATTAAAATACTGACAATGGGGAGAGTGTGTAATGGTAAGGGGAGCACACATACTGAAGCTTTCCAGGTGACCACCAATATTGTTATTATGAATACAGACAATTATTGACCGAATGCAAAAATGGCAGCCAACAAATTATTCTTTTGTCTCTGTGTTGATTATCCTGACTAGCCTCAGACTTGTTAACACGCAAAATGTTGATAGAATTTTGGCTGTAAAATGAGGCTACTCAGACTAATTTTCACGAAGAAAAAACTGAAAAGAACAATAATTTTTATTCTATTGGCTGGCATTTTTGTATTTGGTCAACAGGGTCCCTGTATGTATAATGTACATGTACATTATTGACAAGGTAAAGGGTTGTTTATAGAGGATTATTAGCAATCAGACCATTACTATAATTATATGATTTGTATAGGGAAGATATCTGTTTGCAAACATTGCTTTTGTTATGTTATTCAAATTTGCCAACTACAGGAACAAAAGAACCTTTGTTTTGTCAGCCAATGAGGCTCTGGTTGGCACATTAATGACAATCGGTGACGTCAACTAAATCTTCCCTATACAGTAAGCTGTGGAATAACCTCCCAAATAATATAAGAATAATAATTCCTTCCTGGAATGGTTTCAAGACCAAGCTACGTCAACTAACTCTCTTCCCCAGAATCAAATGTACATGTCATGTTTGTAATTAATCGTGTACATATTCTTGAATTGTATGTAGCATAATTATGATATAGCTTATTTTCCTGTTCCGTATTACTTTTCAGTTTCATTTTGTTAATAGATACTTATCATTTTATCCGTCTTTTTTTAGCATCTAGTTTAACGCATACCCCTTCAAACGAGCTTTGCTCACTTTGTGAAAAGTGTCTAGATAAACTTCTACAACCGTTTTCCTCGGAATGAATTCAGCGAATTGCTCACCCTCTAGGGTAACAACGTCTCTTTCATCAGCTGAAAGAATGCGCTTGTCTCCTGCAGACTGGGACACTGTTTGGTCCTCTCTGCTTGCGCGGACAACGGTTGCTGAAGGATTCAAACGACCCGCAAGAAACTCTTCTTGCGAACGTAGCAAATTTTCTTCTGTGTCTTCAACACCTGGTCTAGAAAACATCCTGATCTAGCCACAATAAACTATTGCTCATCGGTGTCGGTGCTAGTTAGAAATCTTCCAGGCGAATGGCTTGGTAACCTCACCAGAATTCGAGCGCGAGTAAGATTGGCGCTTGCGAACCATCCAGCCCTCACCCCAAGAAGTGTCAGAAGTTCACCCCTCCTTTTGTCGTACTTTAATTTTCTGTCGATGGTATAGGCCTCTACCTCAATGGTGGAGAGGTTCCTGTCAGTATCGTATACGAATACGAAAGCATTAAAATGCCGCTTGTCTGTTAGACAGTTTTTGATGAAGTGCCACTTCCATGTGCGGTCGAGTGATTTCTCTTAAATTTTTCTGTCAAGAATTTAACCTACTATTCTGCGTTCAAAAATCATTTTATACTTGCCAAAAGTGAGTGTAACTAAAGAATAACTCTGGAAAAGTCTAGAAAGGTCTAGAAAGTTCTAGAGAGATCTCGAACCATCCAGTTTGTTCGCAGAGTGAGCGTGACGCGGTACGTAAGCGTCCAAATTTAGAACAGAGCAAACAGGGCGCGAAAAAGAAACTAACTTCAACCAATCACAAACAAGATCATTGTTCAAAGAGCCAATCATATCGTACAGTTTCGACATTTTCTAGAAAGTTCTAGAATGTTCTATGATCTCTAATATATAAAGACGACGCCATTCACACGTGGTCATCCGACAGCCGCCCGAGTTAAGCGTGTAATTCTCTTTTTGTCGCTGAAAAAGCGTAAATTTCCTCCCTTTTGGCCAAAATGCCTGACATCGAAGAAGTGCAGCAAATGGAAGAGGAGTCCGAAGCGGAAACTTTCGCTTTTCAAGCTGAGATCGCTCAGTTGATGAGTTTGATCATCAACACCTTCTACTCGAACAAGGAAATTTTCTTGCGAGAACTGATCTCCAACTCTTCAGATGTGAGTAAAATTTATTTCACTTCATAGTTCCTTCAGTAATCGATTTCTTTTGGATATTTAATTGTTTCGACTTTTGGCGTTGCCGCCTCGGCTTTGGCACTGAGCGCTTGTTTTACGCGCAGTTGTGTGCAGCAATGTTCGTCATGCTCCTCGATAAAATTAAACCAGTTTTGAGATTGCTTTGCTTATTTTTGCGGACACCGGTTTAAATCTCCGTATTTCGTCAGTAACAAAATTCTTTCAAGAAGATAATTTCTAGGACATTCTAGAACTTCAACTGATTGCCTAAATAAAATCTACGCCGAAGCGAACACTTTGTCACTTTGTGAATCAGAACGCAGGCGAACGCAGGCGAACGCAGGCGAAGAGATTCCTATGCGTATAACAGCTATGTGTTTTTTCAGGCGAACATTTCGAAGGAAGTTTCCATCGTTTCCTAGAAAGAGAAAAATGAAAGACTATCAGAAATGAACGCATGGCGTCGAATGGAAACCACGTGGTCGGTCTCGCGTTCCTTTAAATTAGGGAGCTTAAGATCTACGACGACGACGTCGACGAAAACGCCACAAAACAATGATATCATTGGTTAAAAGAGCATAAATAATCGTGCTGCACGTGCAGCACGGATTTTAGCTCATATTTTTGCGGTTCTCTGTGTGACGACGGGAAATCACTAAATTTTAGGTTTTGACGACAACGTGAGCATGCAACAGAGAATCTTTCATTCTCTATTTTCAGTCTGAAACCGCTCGTACCGATTTATTTTTAGGATACTTCGCCCACATTGTACGATGTGAACAAGATGGAATAATCGCGAATTACTTTTACTAGAGCAAAGTTCTATTTTGAGGTGACGTTTTCGTCGACGTTGCCGTCGTAAATCTTAAGGTCCCTATTCTTCTTCAATTAAGGGCAGTTGTTCAATTTGGAGGGGGAGGTGGGCAATTTATTGAACTTCTTTTGAGTGTTGATCATTTTCACCATCGGTACTTATTTCGTGTGTTTATCTTTTTTTTCTTGTGTAAATTTCCTCCATGATAGCCTTGCCTCCTGAAGAGTTAAGTTAAATGCCCCATTCTGTAACAACATCTGGGTCTACTTGAATTCTATGGCCCTTTAACCCGCTTTCCCTCCCAAGAGTTAACTGTTAGTGAACAGCTAAATGATCATTGTTTTTCGACTTTGGACTTGATTGGACTAAGGCTTTCTCCTACTTTCTAGGCTCTGGATAAGATCCGTTATGAAAGTTTAACAGATCCCAGCAAGCTGGACAGCTGCAAAGACCTGAAAATAGAGCTTGTTCCCAACAAAGACGACAACACGTTGACAATTGTCGACACTGGCATTGGGATGACCAAGGCTGATCTTGTCAACAACTTGGGTACTATTGCTAAGAGTGGAACAAAGGCTTTTATGGAGGCATTACAGGTAAAGATAATCATTTTCATTTGTCAAGAAGTACCCTCCCCCCCTGTGGCAGGCACCATAGGTGCAAAACTGCTTGGATGTTATTTTGATTTGAAGTTACTTTTCTTCTAGGCTGGTGCTGACATCTCTATGATTGGCCAGTTTGGTGTTGGGTTCTACTCCGCTTACCTGGTTGCGGACAAAGTTGAGGTTTACACCAAGCACAACGACGACGAGCAGTACCTCTGGGAATCTGCAGCTGGGGGCTCTTTTACTGTCCGCCGCCTATCAGAGGAAGTTCTCCCACGAGGAACTAAGATTGTTCTTCACTTCAAGGAAGACCAGATGGAGTACTTGGAAGAAAAGAGAGTGAAGGAAATTGTGAAGAAGCACAGTCAATTTATTGGTTATCCCATTTCCCTCATGGTAAGGAGAGTTTTGGTGTGTGGTATGAACAGAATAACTTGTTGACGATATACTGGATAATAGGGAAGTACAAGATGTTTTAGTGGTAGAATAAATAGTATGAAAGGGCAAATAAGATTTCTATTTTCATTTGGTCATCATGCTACAAGGTGTCACAACCCAGTGCTGGAAGTTAGCGTTGGTCATTCGCTATTTTGTTCAAATGGCATCAGAGATTGCCTGATAAATCTTAGTTACAGTAACTAGTTGTGACTGAACAGTATTGCTCAGATTATTATAATTCAGTGGTACACAGTGGTTTTAATGAGCTCTGACTGCCAACAAAAAGCAACCACTTCTTCACTCAAAGAAGTCAGCAACTTCTTCCCCTAAACTGAATTAAAGTCATTGAAGACAGCTTCTTTCAAACCCAAGATTAACTTTAGTTTACCATGGTAAAAGTCAGTTACTCCACCAACTTCAAATTTTATCAAACCCCCTGGTACTTACCTTGCCAATTAACCCTTTCAGCCCCGTGGGGTTCCCCATTGACGAGTAAAATCGTCTGGTGTTAGACAGAGTAAAATCTATACAAGGCACTATTGGGTGTTAAAGGGTTAAGAAAACCAGTAATTTGTTCCTACACTTTTCACCAACAGTGATGTGGCAAAGTCACCCTCCAAAGTGAGGGATGGCGGTTAATATTAAACATGAGCTTAGCTGGAACTGTTTGAAGTCTTTTTCTTGAGATTTACACTGTACAAGGTTTTAGTTTTAGAGGGTTACATGTATTTTCAGAACTTTTTAGCCAAGTTCTATTCTTTCTGACAGGTGCAGAAAGAGCGTGACAAGGAGGTAAGCGATGACGAAGAGGACGACGAAGAGGAGAAGAAAAAGGAAGACGAGGAGGAGGAGGAAGACAAAGAAAAACCTAAGATTGAAGATCTTGGTGAGGAAGAGGAGGAGAAAAAAAGTGAGAAAAAGAAGAAGAAAATAAAGGAAAAGTACACTGAAATGGAGGAGCTGAATAAGACAAAACCTTTGTGGATGCGTAACACAGACGAGATCACTGCAGAAGAGTATGGTGAATTCTACAAGAGTTTGACCAATGACTGGGAAGAGCATTTGGCTGTCAAGCATTTTTCAGTCGAAGGACAGCTTGAGTTCCGAGCACTGTTGTTCCTTCCTCGTCGTGCACCCTTTGATCTCTTTGAGAACAGGAAAAAGCGTAACAACATCAAACTTTATGTCCGCCGTGTGTTCATCATGGATAACTGTGAGGATATCATTCCTGAGTACTTGAACTTCATTAAGGGTGTGGTAGATTCTGAGGATCTCCCTCTGAACATCTCTCGTGAGATGCTTCAGCAGAACAAAATCCTGAAAGTAATCAGGAAAAACCTTGTTAAGAAGTGCTTGGAGCTGTTTGCTGAAGTGACAGAGGACAACGATAATTACAAGAAATTTTACGAGCAGTTCGGAAAGAACATCAAGCTGGGCATCCACGAAGACAGTGTTAATCGCACAAAACTGGCTGATCTTCTCAGATACCATTCCTCTGCCTCTGGTGATGAGATGACGTCTCTGAAGGATTATGTTACTCGAATGAAGGAGAACCAGAAAGATATATACTACATCACTGGTGAGAATAAGGATCAGGTTTCGCACTCCGCTTTTGTAGAGCAGGTCAAGAACCGTGGCTTTGAGGTTCTGTACATGACCGAGCCCATTGATGAGTATGCTGTGCAGCAACTGAAGGAGTATGATGGAAAGAAGCTTGTCAGTGTCACAAAGGAAGGACTAGAGCTTCCAGAGGACGAAGAAGAGAAGAAAAAATGGGAGGAAAAGAAAGCCAAGTTTGAGCCGCTTTGCAAGGTATCAACTTAGTTTGTGGTGATGTTTAGGTCGCGATAATAGTGGTCTCTGTATTGATTTACAAAACAGCGGCACTAAGGTACAACTATTTGCACAGTGACCATAAACACAAATAGACCTGGATTTTACTTTCTTAAAGGTATTAATTCAGACCTGCTCAGTGCCATTTAGAAATCAAAGAAGCACTTACCCAACAAGAGCTTTTGTTGACCCACAAAATTGATATTTTAGTTTCTTGTCATTCTCTGTTTTGGAAAAAAAAGCAGTCACTATGCCTTGAAGCTATGCAAACAGGTTGTCAAACTGTTCATATCTTGAAATCACCCTAATTTTGCAGACTGTCAAAGAGATTTTGGACAAGAAAGTTGAGAAGGTGGTTGTCTCAGGTCGTCTTGTGTCATCACCTTGCTGCATTGTGACCAGTCAGTTTGGGTGGACAGCAAACATGGAAAGAATTATGAAAGCACAAGCCCTCCGTGACAACAGTACCCTTGGATACATGGCCGCCAAGAAACATCTAGAAGTGAACCCTGATCATTCCATCGTAGAGACCCTGAGGCAGAAGATAGAGGCTGACAAGAATGACAAATCAGTGAAAGATCTTGTCATGCTGCTTTATGAAACTTCCCTGTTGTCATCTGGTTTCACTCTGGATGATCCTCAAGTTCATGCCAGTCGGATTTACAGGATGATCAGCTTGGGACTTGGAATTGACGAAGAATTGGATGGTAAGTGAAGGTGTTCTTTGTTGGCCAAGTCATAGGAAAGCAAGTGCTCTTGGCACAGTGAGTCCACTTCAGTTGCTTTTTGTGAGCATTTTCGGTTATCAAGAAAATAACCATACAATAAGTGTAATAAGAAGCAATATTGTTATTGCCACCCTCTCTAAAATGGTTATCCATTTAAAGTATCCAACAGTAGAAGCCTCGGTACTCAGGATTGATAAATTTAAACAGTGGACATCAAAATATGATCTGACAGTTGTAGTGTATGAGGGATTCTGCTTTATCACTTTATGAATATTCTTGAATGTGCATTCAGCATAAAGTTAAGGAAGATTCTCTGTTTTCTAGCTGGTGAGGGTGCTGTAGCAGAAGGATCCACTGAGGACATGCCACCTCTTGAAGGGGATGAAGGAGATGATGCATCAAAGATGGAGGAAGTTGATTAGATATCCTGCAGTCGAATTTCAAGTGAAAATACATGGCAGTAGTGTTAACATTTGCATTTCTGTCATTGTGTGTTCTTTTTAAAGTTGCTTTGAATATTAATACATTTATTTTTGCTTCTGTGAAAAGAAACATTCAGCTTTTAGATGAGAAAAAGGACTTGTTAGTTTTGGTCTAAGTTCTTTAAGCAAACATTGAGCATCAACATAGAGCTAAAGACATTTATTAAGGCGAGTGCATTTGAAGAGCAATAGGTTGGGCAGGGCTGAAAGACTGAACAAGTTTAATTAAAAATTTAGCAAGTTGATCATTATTGAAGGTTGCATTGTATCCATGTGTGACTTTACTCTTCTTCTATTAGCTGGTCAACAACCTTGATTAACATGACACAAGCACAATAACTAATCCATCTCCCCGTAATAGCTACTGATCCAAGGAGGAGGGAACGATGTAGATGATGAAGGAATTCCAAGCAACGGTTTCACTTATTAGGGCCGCAGCATTGTTATTAGCAAACTCTTACAAACCGAAACAGTCAATGGTGATGTTATCTTTCCTGCAAACTTGGTGACAGAGCAATATTTTGCAAATTGAATTTAAACTACTGACAAGCAGCAGCTGTACCACTGAGCTATCAAGGTCATCTAAGTCCATGCTATGCCATGTACCAGATTAAAGTCTTATTTAATGGGAACTTCTGAGGACTTCTGCTTGTAAATTCAAAGCAATCCACTCTCTACCTTGAGCGATGTTATCATGAATCTTTAATTTGCCTTTAATGAATTATTATCATTAATTTAGAAGACTGAAAGTTTGATATGGATTATGGGAAATGATCATAATTTTTTTTAGACAATATAAGTGTGTTGACATAGGACGCCAATCTGGGAATACTGATTAACATGTCACCTAACCACTTGACAACCACGCCGCTAGCTGCTCAGGGACAATATTTTAAACACGTACTTTGATAATGCTGTATTATCACTCGGCAATAAATAATACTCAACACTGCAAAGGGTTGGTTACCAAACTTCACGACAAAGCTACATGTAAACACTTTAAAATCAAAGCATATTCTCAGGATCGGAATTGAACTCGCTTGCAATGGAGGCTAATGTGGGGAATATATTTAAAGGAATTGCATTTGACAGATTTCCCTGCATTAGCCTCCATTGCAAGCTAGTTCCAGTCCAATACTGAGTATACGAATATGGCCTATTATTCTTCAGCAGTGATATTCAATTGGAGACTTCATTTTTTTTATATTTTTGAGAATTTGGTGTCTTGATTTTCAGTGGTGAAGTGGAAAGAAGCTGCTTCACTGTAGCCTGATGCTTTTAAGTAGCATTTACTAAAACTTGTTGGGGAACTGATGAGAAAAACTCAGAGGTAAAAAGGGGGTACCTTAAATAATGAAACCAAAAGTTGTCATTAGCCAGTGCAAACACAATTTAACAAAATAATTATCAATATTCAAGAGCATAAAAAATAGATAGGGTTGAGAGGCCTACATAACTCCCTTGTACATGGTGTGGTTTCCTTTTCCTTTATCTGATCATAATATTGCTCTCTCGAGTACATACCTTAAAGGAAATTAACGCGAATCGTTAAAATTAGCGTTAATTTAAGTCTTGCTAATTACGTTGAGCGTTATTTTCCGCGTTAATAATTAAGTGCAGCGGTAATTCCCGTGCTCGTAATTTCCATTATTTAACCCTAATATTGCAAACTTTCCAGACATTCATGACACCTTAAAAAACAAAAAGACTAACATACTTCCTTTCTTTCGTTCCGTTAACCCCTCCCCAAAAGCCGATTAGAGCTAATCCCAGATTAAAAATTAACCAAGGAGTTTATTTCTCTACTCCCAAATGCTGTTCAACGCTGATATACGGCAAATCTTTGCATTAGAGGAAGTCAATCTTGAAAAACGAAAATAAGCGAAACTTTCACCAAAAAGTTGAAAACTTGAAACGAGTTAACGCTAATCCTGGATTAAGTTAATTCGCTTTCGAGCAACAGGGCCCAGATGGCTCAGTTTTGTTTAGTGAATTTTTTTTTTTTTGCATACAGTGTTGAATAAATTTTATTCCACTGGTCACCACTTTAATCGAAAGTCATTTTACATTAAATTCGCGTTAATTTCCATGGAGAGTTAATGTCCTATAATAAGGTATTTGAATGGACGCCTCTTAGGCGCTTCCAGTAAGATTTCATTTAGCAATGGTTTTTATTCTTTGAAACTTCAGATTTCAACATAGTAATACATTTTTAGTTTCTTGGTGTTGAGTTTCTCTGCAGTAAACCAGGGTTTTCGTTTGAGGCCGGACGATTCGTCCGGTGGTTTCCCATTCTATGTCCGGTACTTTGAGGGGTTTGTTTTATTTTTTACATACTTTTAAAGAGAATTTGAGTGAACTCCAGCCTTGCCTGGGAAACTGATTCTTGGGAACCAAAGAAACACTGGAAACAGCGTTTCTTAGTGTTTTATTTAAAAAATTTCCCGGGGGGGAACAGCAGGTTTCTTTACAGGTCACATGTCATTGTGTTACTTATACAGAAAGCATCCTAACCATTCATAATAGCTAACCTGTGACTTGCAAAAGAAACCTGTGTGGGGGGAGGGCAGGCCCCCAGTGCCCCCTAGGCAGCTCGCTTCTTCGGTGCTCCTCAAGGCGCTTTGCAGCGCCAAAACTGTCACGCCCGGAGCTTTTAGAAATATATCTGCTACTTTACAAAACTGTCGAAAACCCTGTCTTTGCAGTAAAGTGTGAATGTGACCATTTGGCCTCATGCCTTTGCATGAATTTAGTTATAGTCTCAACCGATCGGCTTGTCGGTGGTAGAAGATAGTGATTCTGCTTTTAAAGCTTTGACCAGGGCTTGGGATCTTGAGCGCTTGTTAGGTTGTGCATGTATCAGTGAGATACAAAAATTTGCTTTTATCAACGGAGTTGATAATGTAAATTGGCCACCGTACAGAGATTCTAAAAGCTGGCGTTTCGAGCGTTAGCCCTTCGTAAGGAGAGCAAAGAGAATGAGATAGCTGGATTTCTTAAGGGTTTGTTTGCCTAGAGGTAAGTTAAGTTTATTTCTTCATCTACAGCTGGCTTTGGCATTTATAAGCTCAAAGTTAATTTTCCCTAAAAGTCTATAAATCGTATACCAAGCTTGGGCTGCCTGTGGTTTGCTCTGTCTTATCTCTGCGTTTCTTAGCAGTAGTCTCCGACTAGTGTCCTTCGCTGCGGTTTTTTGGATGTCACGCGAGAGTTGCGTGACACCCCAATAACGGCTGCGAAGGAGACTAATCGTTATGCTCCCATATGGAATAGACGGGGACGCTCGTCGAAAATTTTTAATTTAAGCCCTAAAGGAGACCATCTGGGCGTGGCTCAAGCTTTTTGTGAGCCCTAAAGGAGACTAATCTGGGCGTGGCTTAAGGAAATTTTGGCCCCTTCTGTTTCTCTTCGCGTAATTCTGTGTTTCTTCGCGGAACCCTAAACGAGACCTTGGCGGCTTAAAATACCCTAAGCGAGACCAAAATCCAAAATTTACACCCCTAAGCGAGACGACGAGCATCCCCGTCTGTTTCATGTGGGAGTCCCCCCCCCCCCGGGGGTTTTAAGGTGATTCCTCAGGAAAAAAGGTTGTCGAACGATTTTCTTGACATCTTGAGAACTACAATAAAACAGATAAGTCACCGTGCCTGCTTACGAGAGATAAAATGGGCCTCATTGATACCTGTACTGATACTAATCACGCATGTTATTTCATCGGCTCAGGGTACATTTTGCGGTAGCTAAACGAGGGGATTTTCAAAGTACCAGTTGCAAAAACACCTGATAAGTAGAAAGTCTAGTGCATATGGAACACTCTTATATAATAGTTTATGGAAAAATCACTAAACTTAAAACGACGTCGACCCAAAACGTTTCTCGAGTCGTTGTTTTCAATATTATCATTTACATCCCTGGGCAAGTGGCTTTGTGTAAGTTTTTAGCTATATCTTTTTTTCCTTCCCATAATTTTTTTAAAATTTTTGATTGAAATGGGATAATTTGTACACCAATATGATGCAATAAAAATATACCTCGTTAAAGAGTAAAACACCATCGTACATATCTCGATTACTGTATACCGAAACAACAAATTTGACCCATGAATAAATATTGACACACCATATGCGCAGTACAGGATGCGCAGACCAATAAAGGAATCACCTTAATTAAAGAGATGACTGCTTGCTGCATCTCGCAAACCCTTTTACCCCTTAAAAAAGTAGTAAAACTATTAAGGGTCTACAAATTTTCTAGCGGAAGAGGATATGTACCCTATCTAGCAAGAAAGCACTGTGGTCATTCAGTGTGAACAGATTGGTTTTCCAAAATTAGCCTAAAATCGCGTAGAAACCCCAGGGGATTGTTGAACCCTTGGATGGTCAAAATGTCATTATGTTTGAGTATCACAGGAAGTAGATTATGAAAAGAATCTCATGGAAGTTTGATAAAGGAAGAAAAAGTAGATGTAATACAATGTAATTGGATAGAACCTGCAACCTTTGGGCTGAATGACTTATTTGTATTTCACCTCTTCACCAATTTTCTGACCCACTTTCAAATAATTGCCCAAGCATAGTTATAATGTAAGCTGAAACAGAAGGAAAACGAAACTGGCCCAAACAGAATACAAATCAATTTGCTGCACCACTAACAAGTCAAAAGACTGGAAGAATTCTTCAAGGATTGTGCTCAAAACCCATGTGTGACATGTTATTTAAAAAAAATAAATAATTCTCACTGAACAAAATTAGCCGTCTCAAGCCCAGCCGTCATTGTCAATTTGAACCACACTAAACCTTTGAAATGTGGAGTCCAAACGTCACCAAGTTATCCCATTATAATCTTGCCAAGTTGAGGCAGGTTCTTTGAAGTTTAAGGCGAGAAAAAAGCCTTGTGGAGAAAGGAATTTTTAAGCTTGAACTGTCTTGACTGGAAACCCACAAGTTTGTATCCTTCAAAATTGGTTCAGTAAGGGGTAGGGGTTGGGGACAAAGTTGTGGCATACAATCTTGTTTCACGCAAGAGAATTATTATACTCAGTCGTTTCACTCACTTTTATTAAATTCAGAAATGTAGACACCATGAGACCTACCTTGACGTCTCAAGTTGGATCCTGTTTATGACTGCAATCTGGAGAATTCACAAATTAAAGAAAACTGTGTTGTGGAATTTCTACTACACACAGTAATCATCATAAAAGGTAACGCCACTTTTCCAACCCCAAATGCAACAAAGGATCCTTTTTACACAGAAATATTTCCGTCTAGCCTCTTTGTCAAAGAACCTCTCAGAGCAGTCCTTATGAAATTAATAACCGGAATAGTAACAACATCTATATACCTCTTTAATCATGTCTCAAGTGTATGAATTATAGTCATGCACAAGTCTGCAAATTAGATTCAATTGAGGCAGATTGTAGGGGAGGGGGGGAGAGGAAACCAGCAGTAAACGACAAGAAACCTCTATAGTACCACATAAAAGAACCAGGGAACTCAATCCATATGGGAGATGTCCATGGCTTAATGACCAATAGGGAAGATACTGAAAATACTTATTTACGTAAATGAGATTCTTTGGCATGATAACACAATGAATGAAAGAGGTGATTTGGGGGTTAGATTAACAGTCAATAAGGAATATGAGCACAAAGTTCCCAGGTGTTAATTATACCAGAAAGTGAATGGTTTATCGTGAAAATGCAAGGAATGAATTGAGACAATGAATGTATCAGCAGTTTATTAAGTGGAATGACCACAAACAGCAATGCAAATATGATACACTGTATTGGTGACTACACGAAAGAGGCACTGGCAAGGAAATGAGTTACATGAAGTGTGTAACATGAAGTCTCAAGTCAGTGTTCCTTTGGCAACAAATGCTGACACAAAAAAAGAAATGGAACGATAATTTGAACTACAGAGTAGAATTATGCAGACCATGACTAACTATAAGTGACCACAAATCACTCTTGTTTCTAAAGGTAAAATATTATTGTATTAGTACAGACCACACAAGCTGAGTAAACGGACCAAAACGTTATTCAAACATCACTATTACAAGAAGCCTTTCTGTTTCTCTTCCCTCACTGGAGGCGAACAGTACTGTGGTAATCACCTGAGAGTCAACCAATCAGATTAAGCAAAATGCACTTTTCACTTGTGAGGTATATACTAATATTAAAAGTGCTATTCTTAATAACTGTTAAGTACAACAATACCTTAAATACCTAACTGTGAACACCTCACCCCAGAGGAAATTTTGTGACAATCAACCCGAAGCCCTGGAGACCTTGAAAAGACTATTAGTATTAGTTTCTTAGGCACAGCTCACTGCTTCAAATAAGATGAAGGTTGCCAACTTGTTCAAAATTTTAAAATCCAAACGATTCAACTTAGCACAAGCAAGAGTTTCCTTTCAAAATTAATGATCAAACCTCTCTATACATGCAAGACCCCTGTCAGATTACTTTCGTGGTTCAACGTGGGAAAGTACTGAAACATCAGAGCATCTTTAGTAAAAGAACTCTAGTCTAGAAATAAGTGTTTTTTAAACTTCTCATTATCACTATATTAGCACACAACAACAACTTAAGGATTTGTCATCCATCTTCCCTTTGACCCTTGGTGCTAAATCGAAACTTTTATGTTTTGACAGTATACCGTAAACAGTCCAATCCCCACACAAGCCTATGAAAATTCTCTCTACATCTGCCATAACATCCCCTGTTGATACTGCATCACAAGGCTTAAGTACTTAAGACATCAACAGAAACAAACATATCCAAAACATCCAAAAGAAAAAAGCCATCTTTATGCATTCTAGAAAATGTTGTTGGCTGTCATCTGCTAAACCATGGAAAAAAGGCAACATTTCAAGAGCCCTGTTTTGCTTTAAACTTCAATGGTATTCTACAAAGTCAGTTGCTTGAATTAAGTTGAATTGGTGTTGCTGCAACTGTGGAATCGAATCACTAAAAATGTTCCAGCATTTGTAATCATCCTCTGTTTAAGCTTCCAAATATTTTGGACAATGAACATCCTAATCACACCACTCTTTAAGAACAACCTCCAAGTATTAATAATTTGTTGAGCATTCTTTAACCAAAAACTGAGTCATAAATAAATTAGTAACTTCTTACAGTTACTTTTTTGAAAATCATATCAGGATAACATCTCAAAATTTCTTATAATAACAATACAATGTAATGATCATCATCATCATGTTTATGCATGGTTACCAATACCTTACATCTCTCACATGACTGGTGCACTGGTCTAATTTAAACCATAAAAGGAGCAAATTCTAAAGTTAAGGAAGACATGTCAGAAAAAATAAAGAAACTAGTTTTTTGGTCCTTAATTAAATTATTAATAACTATATCCATGATATCTGAGCAACATACAGACAACGATCTCCATTACGACAAGACCAGGCAAGGAGGGTTACAACAAGCCCACTTTAATTTGAAGAGATGACTTCAGGAAGCCTTTTGCAAACAGCTCACAAAGCCACTGCACATCTTTTGTCAATTTAGACTGCCACCTTGACAGAATTGCGCCACAACTACAGTACTTTGCAAAATGAAACAGTGCAGAATTTGTTTTCACATTTAGACAATCAATGTTTGGTTGTCACTTTGATGGAAATGCATGAAGATGAGAGTTTTAGTTATTTCAAAAACGAAACGTTTAAACATTACCAACAATTCTGTTTCCTAAATCATAGCAAACAGAAGATGTACAAAAAGTTAATACTTGTACGGTACTCTTAAAGGCGACCAAAAACTTGTACACTAGTCTATAAATAATTAGAGGAACAATAAGAAGTACATACACTGTATCAAGCAACTGAATGTTGTTGAGTTATAGTTAGTTTCTTCCAAGATGTGAAACATTTTTCACTTTTCAAACTCACAAGTTTGACAATCATCTTAAACAAACACTTGAAGAAAAGCCATAATTACTGACAACAACTTCAAGAATTTTTCAATTGCCTCAAGCACAGCCTAACAAAATTAATTTACACCTTGCAGAATTTTGATCAATGAAAGTTTGAAATAAAGGCTGATATATTTTGAGGTAACCAATCAAAATAATCAAAGTGTTTCCTGCTATGGCCTTAAAACTAATTTCATGAAAAAACCAAAAATGTGAATTTCATTTTGAAGGTCAGACCACATCATGATACAAGCAAATAATCTTATGATAGCCTTTCAATACATTTTACCTGCCTGAAGCCTCTGCCACGTGAAAGCTAAGTTTTCAGGTAAAAAAGCTTTTCATTATGGTTCCCCAACTGACTGAATGACCCCCTTTTTATGCATAATTTGTGCATTCCCACAAGAAAAATCACTGAAAATCATTCCTCTTGCATTCTTTTCATCATAAATATTAATAAGAAAAAGACTAATCAAAATTTACATGTAGTAAAACAAAGTGAGCTTTCCCAGTGGTCAAAAATAATTTCAGTCAGTAAGTAAAAGTAACTATAAAGTAATCTTTGACTACAACAACTCCTCCTGGTTTTTAAGAGGTGAGAGTATGCTGAATGACACTCAACTGGATATTCATGAGCCAGACAATAATATGTGATGATCCAGGCCACAATATAATATACACAAAAGAATGGATGCCTTTGGATAATGAAGGAATCAGAGACATAATCTACAGTGAACTAAGACAAAAAAAAATAAGGCAGGCACACTGCTATGTTGCTCTTCAAAAGGAACGGAACAACAGATCATTAATAAGTTATCGTATTTTCTAGGAGTGCTGACCTAAAAGCCTCTCCGCTTCCACCTGTTGAAGGCGTTGTGTTATCAGGAAGTGAGCGGTTTGTGCACAGTTCAAATCTCCAGTGATGACCACTTTTCTGTTGTTTGTACCAGGAACAAACTCCCCCTTCTGAGACACCTGTATCTTAGCACCGCTGTATTGCATGAACTCGTTGATGGTTTTGCCTTGCTTCCCCAGCACAGCACCGATCAGCTCATCAGGTACAGTAAGTTCCACAGTGGCAGTGGAGTGAATCTGTGAACTTGATGATGATAACCCTAAAGGTCCTAAATTACCCACTGCCGCATTGAGGAGAGGATTATTTGCCCCCAGCCCACCCCCACTAAGTAAGGCAGCATGCGCTAAGATGTTATTAGTAGCCGCATTACTGCCTGCACTTCCTGTGTTTGGGAAACCCAGTCCACTTAGACCAGCACCTGTTAAAGCACCCCCGCTAAGATTATTCAAGGTTGAACTACCATTTCTAGAGTAAGAGATGTTATTGTTCAATGCATGCTCAGGATCCTCCTGCACCTTTGCAGCGATAACAGCACAAGCCGCCTGAACTTGTTCCAAAGAGCCTGTGATCCCAATTACCCTCTCACCAGGTACAGTTTCTGTGTTTTTTTGACTCACTTGTATTCTAGCTCCAGTTTGGTCTCCTATACATTTGATGGTTACACCACTCTTACCGATAATGAGCCCGGCTGTTGAGTTGGGTACGACAATTTTCATCTGTTTGGCACGCTCCCGGTCGTACGTCATGGCTGGGTTTAATCTCATTGCAGGTGGGTCTTGCCTGATCTTTTCTATTACAAAATTTAACATTTTGTTGATAGTGTCTATCTCGCCCATAATTAGACCGACTCTTTCCTGTGTTCCAGGGTAGTAATCATTGTTTGGAGATAACTTGATTCTAGCTCCTGTTGTCTGCTGAACTTCAGCAATATTTGCTCCTCCTTTCCCAATAATAGATCCGGCAGCATGGTTGGGAATGAGCACTTTCACAATGGGTGTTTTGGCAGCTGTAAAACAGAAATAAACAAAACTACTGAACATTGTTTTCATTGCAATAGCTACGACAAAAATAATTTTATTCAACATCCGCTGTTTCAAGGATCCTAAAAACCCAATTTAATGGGGACATAGCTTTTCAGTGAGTAGATAACCCATTGACTCCCAGGGGTTCCCAATTGACCAGTAAAATTGTCCGGCGTTAGACAGAAAAAAAGTCTGGCCAGTTTAGGCCGGTTTGGATGTCAAAGAGTTAAGGTTTTAATGTTAAATGTCATGCTCCCTTAGCACTCTTCTCTTTAATTTTCTTGTTTAAACACAACAAAGAAGTCCTACGTTATCTTCCAGAGTACATGCCAATGAAGGCAAGTTATCATGGAATAACACACTCCAGTTTATGCAATAACCAATAATTATTATTACAAGGATAGAATTTTAGCATTGAAATTCATCAATGAATTACTGTAGTTTTTCAGACCAACTGTATACATGTACATGAACGTCAAACTATATTTTTATGTCTAGCACGTTTCATACTTTGGAGTCTAAAATAACACTTTTGTACAGTTCTTGTTAAACATACAGGACCTATATTTTCTATATGGTAGCATTTAAAAACCTTGCATCTTGAGGGGGCTAAGTACATGTATGTAAAGTGAAAATTCAAACATAACATTAGGAAACCCAACTGCAGGAAGACAAGCAGTTGACAATTTTTACAATTACGTAATTTAATTCCAAAGTGATGAGAGGATCTCCATGCACAAAAGCGTGACCCAGTGGTTTGGGTGCTAAATTTTATTGCCTTCAGATACGGAGATTGCAGGTTCAAGACCTGTTCTGATCATGGATTGAATTTGTTCCTGGTAGCCCCAGACAGATTGTTTAAACAAGAAACAGACAAAGTAGATTGAAATCCACCAATCATAACATGGGATGTGACCCTTCAATCCAGCTCACTAGATTGATTGAACACAGAAAAAAAATAACAAGCTGATTGAACAAAAGAGGTTGTAAAAGGTGCAAATAATATATACATACATGCATATATATATATATTCTATTCTTTTGGAAAATGGTTTGAAACCAGGAGTAACATACAGTACCTCAATGGAATTTAATCGTTTCCGAGCGGCAGTCATCTTCAGATGACTTCCGCTCAGGTTGTTGAAAGGTCAGTCACTACCAACAGTCCTTCTGAGGACTTCTTTCAACCAGATGTTCAAATTCCATTGAGGCATTTTATTATTTTGTTCATTATCAACTAAACTATTTCTGATGACTAAACATATAAATAAAAACATAAATGGCAGATACTTCCTATAGGCAATAAGACACACAAGTACACAAAGTCACACTTCTTGGATGTCTCCTTCATTGAAAACATATTTTTAAAAAAATATGCAAATTGATCATTTACCTTAATCAATTAATGAAAAACCTTTTTATGAAAATTATAATAATAATATCGCTGTGATTCCCATGCTCTGAGAAAAGATCATGTGAGAGAACTTAGACATTATTATTCATGTAATAAAGCCTTGAAAACTGAAATTTATACTGAATAAAAAAAAATAGTATGGGACAAAGGAGTACAGCGATCACCCCTAATGAAAACACTGCATCACATTTAACCTGCATATTTTTCTAGAATATTCCACTGTAAAAAAAACAATTACCAAGAATAATATATTAAGAACACATGTCACTTGTCACATAACTTTGGAATGTTTGAAAATTAACCAAGAGAATAACAGTGTTCTTTACAAAATATGATGCAGTGGCAAGAATTTGATCACAAGGCACTGAAATTGGCCAAAATTAAGCAGAAAAGTCCATGTTTGAACACCACAAACTGGTACCAGAAAAAATAAATCATGGCTGGTAATTAAATATCTATGAATCTAAGGTTGCTTTTTTAATCAAAGAGAAAGATGACACAGCTTGAGATAAATAGCATTATGGAGATCATTTCTTTGACTGCACACTGGCCCTAGAAAAACTTCAGAAATCTGAAACATTACTTAGATGACCAAGAAGAAGCATCTTGTCTGAAGAGTTTCCACACAAGAAATAACTGTGCAAATCTCAAGTAAAATAATGAAATGAGCTAAAAATGCATGGAATGGATGAAATTGCAACACTGAGAGTGTTTCTCATTGCGATTCAATGATGCATTATTGAAAGTTTTCACTTTTCTGCAGGAGTACAGCTTTATCAAAAATATCTACAGAAATATGCTGGGTAGCAACTCAAAACCAAATGAAATTCAAAGATGTTTATAATCAGGATGTTTTCTAGTATTGCTTTATGCTTCACAGATCTAAAACAGAATTAAAATACATCTAATGTGGCCAATGTGATGAAATCTTTCCATGACAAGGGACCACATCTTTTTTCTTAAATGCTAGGAAAACATTTGTACCTAAGATTAAAATGACAAAAAGCATTCACAGATTAATGGGTGGCTCTACTCAATAATCTCTAGGTGTAATGGAATTTACATCAATCAACAAACTATCAATATGCTAATCACAGAGGCTTCACTCCTTTGCCAAAAAATTCTAATTTTGTCCATCCCTCACATTGTTCCTAAAGAAAATTAGATACCGTGAAGAAAGATCTTGTGATTGAAAGTGGCAGCAACGATTTCAATTCAAAGAGATCGGGTTATTTTATAGAGGGAACTAAATATACTACAAATTAAGAGCTCTTGGAACTGTTAAGCACAAGAGAATAAGAAGGAAGGATATCACAGCTAAACCCTCTCCATGTTACAAATAGGGTCAGACACAAGATGAGTCATATCACAGTGGACAAAGGCGTAGCTTCAATAGCATGGCATGGCAGTTTCAAAGAATTTCATGAAAAATTAACAATATATACTTGATTGTGTGAAACGAGGTCAAAAAATCAAAACGAAATAATCACCTTTAAGCCCCCATCCATTATGCATCTTTGCAGTAAAGGTAAAGATCTAGAAATTCATGTGATTTTCAGGTAGAACAAGGAGCAGAAATTGTCGACTCAAAGTTTACTGTGTGCCGGACATGAATGAATGCTTGACCTCAACTCGAGAACCGCGGGACAAAAACACTGGAACCTGGTAGCCGCAAACAAAAAGCCATTAAAAAAGTACCACCTGTGTTTTTCTGATTCCCATAAACGAAACGATTCTTCCTCCTTAGAAGAATGGCAGAGTACCTCTTTGAAAGAGAAGTGTGCTAAACGAAGTAACCAGTCCAAAAGACGATCTTCCGGAGACCCAATCGAGTACAGACTTAAAAAACTTATTGCATGATCGAGCATGAATTAAATTCTTCGCTTGTGTCAAGTTATTGATCACATTTATGGCATTGTTTGACTTTTGTTTGATAAAAAATATTGTTCATTCCATTTTCAAGAGATCAAATACCATAAAAAACATGATTTTATCATTAAGTTCAGGCGCGGGCTGTAACAGGAGTCAGGCGCCATGCTTTTCAACATCGGCAATAAATACATGCACGTCTTATTTATGCTTTTTACTATTCACGGTTTCATTTAATTCTAATTTAATGTTCGTAAATACAAAAGACTTAATTTTCTTTGAAATCAACCTCACCAGAAAAAAATTTAAGGGTATTAAACGACAAGAAATCTGCAAAATCTGCTGGAAAAAAGGAGGAAGTTATCGAACATGCAGCGAGCTTCACCCATGACACTCTGCGCTCTCTTTCGCTTTTATGTATTGTTTCGTTTTGATTCGCTTTAATCTCGTTAGAAGAGCAATTGTTTTCTCTCCTAAAAAATTTAAGGATGCTATGACAATTTTTTTGCGGTTTACAACCATGCTGCATTTTTACATGTTTCGCCGAAACCCTCGGCAACAATGACGACTAACTACCTAAAAAGGAACCAAATTCGATCGGAACAAATGTAAAAAAAAGACCGTGAGCAGTTTTTACTTGCGAGCGGATAACATATGATTAACTTTCACTTGTACTATCCGACTAAAGGAATCAATAATTTATCGCCAATTTCATTACAAAATAAGGGTCTGCCCGTTTATTCTTGCGGTCAAGCTAAAAATTAGTTGAAATTCTCACGAATCAAATTTTCGGCAATTTTGAGCCTTTCAGCTTTCAGTTTCATTCACAGTCCGATAGAAACGAACGGGTCATTTAGCAATGATGGCAAACGCCATAACGAATAGTTTTTCACCCGTGTCAAGTCAATTCAATTTTGTTTACGTTTACGTTTCCCACCCGTCGTCCTTCTGAACAAAACACACCAATCTTTCCATCATAAAATCGCAATTTCGCGGAAGGTTTTTCTAACATCTATTTGCCGGTTGCATTCGAAGAGCTTGACTCGGAATCATCCGCATTGTTATCTACGTTCTTAACAAGGAAACCAACACAAATTTACTGACAGATGCAACAGAGTGAATGCTCTTAGTATGACGACGGATGTACTCCATGACAAAGCGGACGATTAATAGCTGGCATAATTTCCACACATCGAAGGGCAAATTGAGCCATTCGTTCTTACCTCCAAGGTTCGACCTCTTATATGAAGGTCTGCCTTCTCCGGCACCGTCAAGTGGCCGCTTCTTTGAGTCGCTCGCTGGTAACTCCGCACTACTATCCGTTGTGCTGTACTGATCCGCCATCTTGAAAAGTGCCATGTGGGATGAGATTCCCAGGATTCTTAGCGCTCGTATTTCTCAAAAATAGGAACGGAGAAAAATTTATTCATTTCTTTACTCCAAGAATAAAAAGACTTTAGTAATTCGAACACACAAAAAGAAAAATTCAAACTCGCGTGATTGAAGCATACGATATCTCCTGCCGAAAATGTCAAAAGCATAACAATGTTGAATTTTCCCTTCTTTTTTTTTTCAGTTTTCGAGTGTCGATATCAAGTTTTGGACCAACACAATAGGATGTTTGCTATTTAAATACCAAAGTCAACATATTTCATTCTGCAGTTAACTCGACCTCCGAGCTAATCCAAACAAGTTTCAGTTCTTTCAACTCAAAGGTCAATAACTTTTTCAGTACCTGAAAAGGCGACCGATGGAACCTCGCATTTTACAAGTTACTTATAAAGAATCGGATCATTTCCGCCTAAATTCGTGTACATTTCTGCATTCAAAGTGTAATAAGAAACTGGAACTATCCAAAGAAAGATCAAGAGCGGTATAGCAAAAGGCCACAAGGCTAACAGCTCGTTATTAAACGTTATTTACGCGTTCTGTAATTTGATTGAAACTAAGTCAACTGAAGCTATGATCCTCGCAGTTATGAACGCAATAATTGCGTAAAGAAGCCGCTTGAAAAATTCAGGACTTCAACGGGGTTTGAACCCCGCGTTATGAACGCAATTGCTAAAATTGCGTTCATAACTGCGAGGATCATAGCTTCACTTCAGGATTTCATATCCGCAGTTCTATATATGATTCATTTCTATAGATCATTTCGTTCTTTGATTGAAACTCTTGGTTCCCTCCCATTTCATCAAATCCCTTGCTGTAACTAAATATTTGAAGAACGTAAATGAATGCATTTCATTTTCGTCAGGGAAGCTAAAAAATTTGACGCCGATTCATCAAGATCAGTGAATTAATTGACTAATTTCCGTTCGGCTGGTACTTCAACGCTTTAGTCAGTTTACCTGTTAATTTTTTTTTAGATGCGAGATGCTTCAGGGTGAAAGAACTACAAAGTTGTGGTTAGAAAAAGCGGCCACCTGAATCGAGAGATTAATAAGTAAAAATGAAAGACAAAGGCGATTGCTGGGCTCCAAGCGCCACCACACTTAACAAGCACAGCACGCCGCGAATACATAATAAAAGAGAAAAAATCTGGTTTTGATTGAAAATTGATATCGCAAAGAGTTGGCAAGAGAAGGATTCGGAGATTCGTATCACCCTCAAAGCTTTTGCTGAAACTGGGGATATCAGTAATAACTGAAATAAAACTGAGAGATCAAAAGAGAATGACACGAAAACACAGAATAAAATTTTTTTGTTCTTTTGAAGAAGAAAGTTAATGGACTCACGAGCATGCCCTGGAGGAGTCATGAAAACTAGTTAGATTCAAAAGGCGCCGATAATTTATAATGACAGAGGAGAATGCAAGGAATCGGCTAGAAGATTGTGGAGAGACATGCGTACAGGGCCTTGGACTTCGCACCATACACGGTGCAATATTTCCCATCCTTACGCCAGCAGTGCACCGTTAGTTAGAGGACAAGATGAACAAGGTAAAAAAGCTGAAAGAATTGAGCTCCAGCTCCAGATAACAAGTCTAAAGTCCACGGTGCAGAGATTTCTTAATAAATATGACCAGAGGTCAAGTGTTTCGCAATCGAAGCAATCTTATTACTTGAATTGTTACTTGAATTGTTGTTGAGTAAAAGGAGACGCGAACGTCTCATTTTCTACAGATGTTTTACAAAGCAGTGAACAACACCATCGCGTGCATTCCCTGTGCCATCTCGTTAAGGTCACAGCATCACTCAGCATTTTGTGAAGCTATATAACATATTTTATATAACAGCATTTTTGTGAAGCTATAGTAACATATTAGATTATTCCTTCTATGTAGACCTTTTGGTAACTTATTTATTCTTATATATTTTATATATAGACGATTGAGTTTTATATAGGAAGGCTTTAAATACTCTATCGACATATGAATAGGCAGAGATCTTCTGTTATCTTTATATCTTTTCTCGATGAGAAAACGCTGGGAAGTAATAGAGTAGGGGTAGCTTCAACATCACCCCCGGGTTTAAGACTTTTGAAAACTGAATCCTTCAAATTCTCGGCCCCCGAGGCAAATGTTGCGTTTTGATGCGCAACCCCCTACTTGAGAAAATATACCTTTCGATTCCCACACATGGCGCAAACAGTGCGTTGAGTGACTCGGTATACGAGACGCGACATTTAGGGTTCAAATTCCTACCCTCCCCGTTAACTGCCAGGGAGATTTTGAAGTCTCACGGCTGATCGACATTAGTATGGGCGCGTACCTCAAAATCTTTTGGTAACTCAACCTCGTTCCCAGGGTTGTCGACGACAAGGCAGAAAGAGAGAGAGAGAGCCTGAGAACGAGGTTGTTGGGAACTGAGGGCGCTTTCCGTTTGTCAGAACTGGCCGGCCAGACCCGTCAGTTTGCAAAGAAAAGACAGCAATTTGAAGGAACGCTTGCATGATAATCCCTCGTTTTCTTCCGGAGGAGTGTATATCATCCTCGAAGAGTGTTAATTTGAAGGCGTTGTAGAGTTAGTCCTTGCAAATGCCTGGTCTGGCCGGTCAGTTCTGTCAAATGGAAAGCGCCATGAATGTGAAAACCAGATTTTTCTCACAAGCTGCATCCTTATCCTAGTGAATTCGGTTCTAGCACAAAGCAAGCCGGTTGGTTCGACACCTACCATTTGCCAGGAAACTCAAATTGCGGTGAGTTTGGGTTAGGGTTTCGATCTCGAGAAGAGCATACAACTATCACAGGAATTGTCGAAAAAAGGTAAATTATTTTTTAACCACCGGTATTTGTGAACGATTCTAACATGTGTACAGAGTCAAGTGCCAAGAACTGAATGTTTGCCCAATATTGAATATCGGAAGATCTTATACTGGCATATACCAATATGAAAAGAAAAAAAGTACACAATGAGGATGAATAAGGTGGGTAGTGCAAGCAGAGAGGGTGACAAGAGGTTTATAGAAGAATAAAGATAAGACAAAAAGGAATGGAACTAGAAATTCAAGGTATAAAAGTTACAATCAGAAGCCGGACAATATTAACATTTTCTTTATTGGGGTCCGAAAGGAACGGACTGTCTCAGCTCGAGTAAATCCATGCATGAGTGCATAACTCTATTTCGGTACAGTTTTTTTCCCAGTAATACGAAGAGAATGAAAAATACAGTAACACGTATTGAAAGTTAAGGCGTGGATGTCTCGATTCTCTCAAATAACCGGTGCTTTGTAAAAGTGTTCGCTACTTCTATCAATCATTTTGGTTTCTATTTCATGTTCGGTTTTCTGTAAACGAGAGCACTATGAAGGACTTAGCTTTTGAAATCAAGTTAGTCAATGTTTTCTCTAACATCGATAATTGAACATTTAACATTTTTGTCTTTATTTCTCTAACAACAACAACGGAAAGGTAAAAAAAAAAAAAACCGATCAAAATGACTGCGACGAGAATGATCGCCATGCCTCCTTCAACCTTAGTCCTTCTTTCCATTTCCCATTTTTCCTTTCATATTTCTTTCTTCTGTTCTCCCTGGAACACTGAGGTTACCAACCATATTTGTACTTAAATTCAAGCTTCAGCAGATATTTAATGTTGATTTGTGCAACATCATACACGATGTATCTGTTGTGAAGTCAAGGGTTTTAAATAAATACAAAGGCATTCAGAAACTATCCGTCCGAAGAGACGTAACTGCAACATGGGGTTAATACAAATCAGAAAAGATAAATACGATCATCAAACGAAGCGAGTAAGAAAGAGTGTTCACACGGCGTGACCAGCTGTCATGTTGGTTTAATGAAGTAGGAAAGAATTAGAATGAAAATACACCTTATTCCAAAATGGCCGCCGTTTTAGTATTCTTTTGTTTCCTTGAAAATTGGCCCTTTTGGCCTCGCTTTCAATGTGAAATTCACAAGAATATTTAACCAAGAGCCAATTTGTAATGAAACAAAAGAATACTAAAATGGAAGCCACTTTGGAATAAGGTGTATAGCGTTCAATTTTCTCTTACCCCTCCAATTGATATGACAGTCGTGACGTCAAAGCCAAAAGGGCGCGCAAAAATTTTTCCAGCGTGAAGCGCGGGAAAACATATGCTTTAAGTCACATCTGGTTTCGTTTGACTATTGATTGGTTGAGAAACTGGTGCGAAACCTTTCTGGCCAATCCCAGAACATAAATATTACAAAACCAAAGAAATAGTTTTCACCCTCGTCCTCCTCAGTTCGCCAGCTCAGAAAACAGGATGCAATGGCTCTGCTCCTGACCTTCGACTAAAACTAGGTCTAAAAAAATTGCTGTTACTACACGGCGAGAACAAAACTGAACGTATCATTGAAGGATACTCGTTGTAAAGAAGACTTGACGTGGGAACAGTTGTATTGGTTCCTTTACCACTTGGAACAATCGTTCCATCAGTTAGCGTAATATCAGCACCGGGATCAGGGCCTGTCCGACCACATCCTGAAACAAGACCCATTTCATAGTAGTCAAGGAGACAACCTCGTTCCCAGGGTCTCTCTTCTCTGCCTTCTTTAAAGCTGAGAAGAGAGACCCTGGGAACGAGGTTGTCAAGGAGACTCAGGCGAACTCGTATTAGCATTCACTAACCCTTATCGCTCTTAGAAGTTGTAAGGGTTCACAATATACACGTATGTCACTTAGGCAACAACTTTTTTTCACTTTTTTTAGTGATGCGACACTTGCACTACTTTACCGGGCCACTGTCTCAAACCTCCCTCACCCCTAACTACTTCCAACATCACTCTTTCCCAAATCAACCCTGACAATGTTGGGAGAAGAATTCCTCCTCCTCGAATTTATCTGATATACATAATTGCTAATTTGCTCGAAATTGTGTATATCAGATAAATTCGGACACTGCGTCCCAGGACTTGAAGTAGCAGAGAAAAAAAAGGAAGATAAAAATCATAACCATGGATAGGATTTGAACCCGGAGTTTCAACTCTTTTTGGAACCGCTTCACCACTGAAGACCAAACACCGCTCTCTCTCTCTCTCTCTCTCTCTCTCTCTCTCTCTCTCTCTCTCTCTCTCTCTCTCTCTCTCTCTCTCTCTCTCAAAAAAAAAAAAGATTTTATTTAAGTCTCCCATGCAATATTACTGCTGAAGAGTAATTTGGCCTAAGCTGGATTAATTAGGCGTAGGCTTTGATTTTAAAAATGTTTAGCTTTGTCGTGAAGTTTGGTAACCGGCCTTTTGCAGTGTTTATTATTGTTTGTTGCCAACTGATAATATAGCGTTTAAAATATTGTCCCTGAGCAGCTAGCGGTGGGGTGATCAAGCGTTTAGGTGACGGGTTAAATTAATCAACATTCCCAGGTTCGAGTCCTATGTCCATACACTTGAGTTGTCTTTTCAAACAAACAATTCCTGGGACACAGTGTCCAACTTAACGATAACTGTCTCTTCACAGCACATTAGCAATTGTGTGTATTAGATAAATTCGGGGTGGGGGATGGGTTGCATTTATCCCTCTACATATAGCGCAGGTCGGATCACTCTGTGCTTTTTAAAATTGTCTGCCCCGTTATAATAATAGCAACATTGTCATCCCTGTAATTTGAAGCTATGTCTGTTGGCTACTGTAAAATCGAAACAAGTCTTGTAAACTCACGAGTGTTGCCCTCTTTTTCTTTTCAAATTAACAACCTTTATTCGTAGAAAAAGCACGTTCCACACTCATTTAGCCTGTGTACAGGCGCCCCCTCCCCTCCTTCCTCGATTTTTTTCTGAGGGGATAAGGCGGTTGTACACAGGCTACATTCGTTTAAAAAAAGTTTGGGCAGGGCTTGAGAAGGTCACAGGGCTGATGGATTGTTGAAGTAGTACCTGTCGTCTCAAGGATTACCACAAATAATTAATCCCTTGTTCCTTTGGATTTATACAGATAAATGCCACGACCGCTGACCTTGGGGAGATCACAACGCACCCTTGGAGGATACCCCATTCATGCCACATAAACAAATGGTCAAGAAACGTGCAACATATTAAAAGAGATAGTAGAAAAGGGAAGATTGTTTTTGGCAGCTGTTTCTCTAACGGCCCTCAGAACGGATGGATTAAGGTCTCCGTTCTCGCTATTTCTCTCACTAAATGGTGTTACCACACCCGTCTTACAACATCACTTTCTCTCGAAGATAAAAGCGAGTCGCAACATACCCTTGACACTATGTTTTCCTTTTGGAAGTTTCACAACATAACTAGCGTCAGTCAGTTCATGCCTGGACAGATAAAAAAAAGGTAAATCAAATTTGCTGATCCATGTTTTTAACGCAATCTAACAGCCAACCCCTCCCTCCCCTCCCAATAACGTTCCAAGAAATGAAGCGCGAACGGTTTGAGTACAAAGGACATCACATCTTGAAGGAAATTTGGATGATGACATGTTTTTTCTGACGTCACGTCTTACGTTTGCAATTTCGACAAGATTGCGTGACTGTCATATTGTGACGTGACATTGATACTTACATATTTCCCAAAGCGACTTCACAGAGCATCAACAGACCAATGTTATCCGATGGTGTGGTTCGACAGTAGTTAGCCGACTGTTGAATAAAAGGTCCAGACAAACATACAATTACTGCCTCTTTCCTCAAGCCCAGACATCTCGAATTTTTGCGTTTATCATCGGAAAAGATAAAAAAGGAACTAACAGTTCTACTACTAAGCTTACCTTCGACACCATATCTGAAAAAAAAAGTTGTAGCAAGTATTAACACAGAGAAAAACAAAGAAAACAAGTAAAGACAAAGGATATAATTTACATTTAGAATGATATCAAAAAGAGGCGCTATTCGTGCAACAAATCCAGGTCACATTTGAATGTGGCCGTCTTAGCTTTAGGGCAAAACGTGGAACGAAGAAAGTCCACCCACAAATGTCGAGTATGAAAGTTGAACTCCAGCGCTTTTTATTCAATTTTTGTAATCTAAGTGGGGATGCACCATAACAGCGTTTTTAAGCATACGAATAACTGCAGTCATATGGTCCTATCGTGATAATGCCGTATGGTGAGATGACAGTTTACTGAGAATTAGAGCAATATGCGGGAGGGGGGAACGGGGGTGAGTTGGGGGTGCCTGCAGCAATGCCGTATAAGCCCGCTCCACATTACTCTGTTCTCCGGTTTTTAAACCAACAGCACGTAAAGTATTCTGTTTTCCAAATTCACATTCTTTTCTTTCGGTATAACGGAATTGGAACAGAAGTAAACAGAATTGTGCAATGAGAATCCGTCGTCAGTTTGATTACGCCGTCCTAAACGCATGTTAACTGTTGAAGAGTTATTCAACACAATTCAAAGATAGTCAAAGGTTAAAATCAGACATTTTAATCGCACACCAACCTGCAAAGTAAACACCTTTTCCAAACATGTAACCCGTCTGTCAAAGAAACCGATAAAACACGTTAGCCCAAACAGATTAGGCTTTGAATAGAGAGCTCTTCATTTGATTGCACTAAAACTGACCAAATCGCAAACTCATCCAACACGCCTTATTTCAAATGGCTTCTGTTTCATTTTTTTTGTTCAAGGTTGGTATTGGCCAGTTTAAAGTTGCGTGGCAGACAGGGTCGGGAATTTTTGAATTGCACTGTCGTACTGTTTTGGGGACGAGCCACTGTTTATGCAGTCGTTTACTCTGCAAAGCAAAAAGATTTTCGAATATACTTGCACGACATCAATGAACTTCGGTTTAAATCTTACGTTGTTAGTAAGTAAACGTCGTATGTACCACGATCTCACTGACATTTCGATCACATCTTTTTCGTTTTCCGGATAATTTTGCACCTTGGCAAGCGAGCCATCGTTTTAAAATTGCCATTTTACAATATTCTAGTGGTTTAAGAAGCTCAGCTCCTGGTATATCGCTCTCTTGCAACTTGAGTTCTTGCTCCGCGCATGCAATGATGAAATGTGTTCCATTCAACGCAAGTCCATTCGCCGCCCGGTGAGTACAATTTTGCACGCCAAAATTCAAAATATGGCCGTGAATAGCCTGGAACTAGACAAAACTTTGAAAAGTTGTAAATGGAACACACATTTCCATCGGGAAAACAGCACTACCTTTTCAGAAATTCCTTTTTCCTCGGAAATTTTCCAGTGGAACGCACCAAAAAGTCGTGTTACAAACTTACCGGAATTTCCGGAAATTGTTTTGTAAATGCTAAACAACTCTAGTCTCCTTCGTAGTCGTCTTCTGTGTAGTCACGCAACGCCACCCCCACCATTTTCTGATGAGGAGCGTTGCGTGACGAGCCTACTGGCTCTCGATCAGAAGCAGTCGGATATGGGCCATTTAGACACATTCTAAACTAGTTTACCTAAATGATAGAAATCCTGCCGAGGAGAATAGAGATTTTCAAAATTGAGATTTCAATAACAGTACAAAACTGGACCTCCTTCTGGACTCCACTCGAGTGAAGAAATTAACAAAACAATAGATGGTTTTCACAGTGACGTCAACAAATTCTAAAATCAAAATCGCGAGGTCTTCTGAACTTTTATCTAAAGTAGGTTAAAGATAACCTAGAAATAAATCTTTTTTTAAAGTTTCCAGTTCTGTGACGTCTTTCGTTTTGAAAATACAGCATATTGAATTTGCGAATTGTCACTTTGCATGACACCATGATACAAGGCTATTTTGTTGGAAAAAAACTATATCCCTATGAATCTCTGCAGTTTTCTTTGATCACCGGCCGCCATATTATTGTTGGACCACATGGCGACTCCGTAGCGTGGAACGCTTCGACAAATAACTCAGAAACGATGTACCGCACAGACCTGAGAATTGACGAGGTGGTTAAAAGATTTGTTTCCTACAACATTCCAAGTTCTTGGCCTTTTTCATTGAACAATTTCAGTGAAACTATCTATAGCTTGAGAATATGAAAAACAGAGCAGGCTCTAATCTTCTGATACCGCGCATCTCAATTCCTCCATTCGCGCATGACCACAATTCCTTGCTCCTTTGATCGCAATCCCTTGCGTTTCGAAGAAAAACGTGTTCTTCTCCCGATTAGAGAGCTGCCTCGTTCGTTCGCTTCTGGCTCACTCACTGCGGCAGCAATGAAAATTGCGCAAGGACATAAAACAACCACAACTCGCAACAAACACCCGTATTTGGAGCTAAATGGGACAGGAAACTCCGGAGAGTGAACCGAAAACTAGGTTGTTTCGACACTGGGAATATGATTACGGATATCACTTCACTCCTTACCACTGGGGCTTCAGGAGGCGCGATTCTCAACCCCTGAGACAAGATGCCAGCGTAATTTGTAGTGCGTGAACCATGCCACAACAAACGGCGATTGTGAAGTTCTTTGAAAGGTTGAAACCGATCGGCTTCACCATGGCGATTCACCTTGAAAACCTAGAAACAAAATGCATGATTGAGACCATTGCAAAACCTTGACATTTTCTGATAAAGACCGTTTCTAACGAGGAGGAACACGAAGGGCCAATTCGAGGTCTTCATTCTCTACTAGTTGGGAGCTAAAGCAACAAAAAGGCTAGCGGGAAGGGAATCGCCACAAAACGGCATATTTCAATAGAAAAACAATAACTTTGCGTGCTCTGCACGTGCACGTTCACATAACCGAAACAACGTTCAACTCATTTCTTTGCCGTCAACTACATAACAACAACTTCAAATAAATTTCAGGTTTCGTGAGACTGAGAATACAGCACGCTGGGAAACATTTTTATTCTTTGTCCTCTCATAAGCGCCATACATACCCTTTGCATTCTTGGGCAACGCCCATCCTTTTGACCAATTAAAAGAGTTAAAAAAAAACTCGAGAAATAAATATCCACAACGCTAATTAATATTTTGCGAGCTGGTGCATTGCCTCCTTCCCAGAGCCCAGACAAAGAAGAAATCGTCCGACAATTACAATGCAGGGCCCTGGGGACGAGAATATTACTCTCGACTGCCGAAACCCTCCACCCACACTCCTGGAGACACTTCCTGACGTTTCCCACAATTCAATTATTCTCAATCTTTATAGCACTGACTCAATAGACCTAATCGGCTAACTCAACAATTGTGGTGTGTAAAATTTGAAAAATTGTAGCAGCTCGCGTCGTTATTCAGTTGATGGTCGAGTGAGGAAGGAGGTGCAGATTCGAGTCTCAAGCTTTTCTAAAACTTTTCTTTGTTATCTTCTTATCAATTCTAAATTGAAAACCTGTTCACCTCATGTAATTTCACATCGAAGGTAAAAGGGAAACTTTTGTGGAAGAAATGTGATGCTGTAACATTAATGATCCTACCTCGACGACATTCAACTCGTACTGAGTGTGAGTTTCAGCGTGGGTGTTTTTCACGTAATCGTCGATCATAGAAAATTCTTCGGAATCCTTGGCGAGAACCTTCAAAAAAAAAAACAACAAACAAGACAAAAAAGGAGAAAGTCATGCAACGACACCACATTCAGTATGTGAGAATTCGCCGTAGCATACCTCCAAATCTGTTTGCAGCTTTTGGTAATTCACGTCCAAAGGATCTTTGGCCAAATCCCCTTCTCCACTCTTCAACAAACTGTAAGCCACCTCGATGTCGAGCAAGTTGTCCAACATGCCAACTTTAGTCTTTAAAAAATTGATGTAAAAAAAACTTTAGCTGACATTCAGTTCACGTAGTTCACTTAAGTTTTGCACACGATACTGATATTTGGGGAGTTTTGGCAAGAATCAGGAAAAAATCAACAGACTTCACTGGTGAATTTCACACTGTTCAATCAGTGTTTTTGCAGAGTACGGCACAAAAAGGTACCAAGACGCAGGCAGCATATATACTGAACGATTATTTTTCCTCTTCAAACCAATCATTATTAGGCTGATTTAGCAACAGAACGGGAACGTCAGTGGCGACGTCGCGCGCAGCAAAACTACCAATGAGAATTTAGAATAGAGAAGAAAAGAGTGGAGTCTACTCTATTCTGAATTCTCATTGGTGTTTTTTCTGCGCGCGCCGTCGCCACTGACGTTCCCCTTCTGTTGCTAAATCAGCCTATTTTGATACGTTCACACGGTAGTACAGGGCCAATTTTCCACTGGTTGAAATTCTGCGCGTCAAGGTTTCCAGTTCACACACAAGCGAGCTAACTGTTGGAAAATTTGGACACCAAGCTAGTCGTTCAAACGTTCAAACTCCAAATTAGGGGACGAATTTCTATCGAATCCTGTTAAAATTTCCACAGGAGCAGTGTTGCCACTTTAATTATAAACCGTCTTAATTTTTGTATGGCAATGATCAGGATGCATGAATGTGGACTCAATTATAAGGAGACGCCGTTTTGGATCGCTGTGCGAGTGGGTAGATAGTAAAACAACTGAATATGGTTTAAATTCCACCCGTGCAAACAATACGAACCAGGTGATCTGGTGACGTAATTCGGAGGACTGGGGAGAAAAACTTTAGCGCCGTATCCCACAACCGCGCGCGGCCTTATTTTTTAATTCAACATGGCAGAGGCGAGGTTAGATCTCGTCGTTTCTACTTGAATGTTCATTCAGTAACAGGAAATGTAGCAGACACGTAATGATCTCTTGAGTTTTGGCGATGGATGGTACTGCAGGGAGTTTGGAAACAACATCTAAGGCCCCGCGCGGTTGTGGGATACGGCGTTAAAATGTTTCTTCCGAGTCCTCCAAATTACGTCACCAGATCACCTGGAAAGTATTGCTTGGTTCCGTAAGAACAAAATGTGCAGATTTTTTTTGCCAAAGCCTCGTTTAAATCACCTTGATAAGCTCCAAGTTGTCCAACAACGGCGGCTTCTTCATGCCAAAGTCATGGGGAAGCAATGTATAAAATCTGTTGGAAGCATCTAAAAGAGAGCTGGAGCTTCCACCATCTGAAATAAGCTATGACAAGAGTTAAACAGGTGAGAATCAGAGAACATAAACCAAAATTAAATTTTAATAATGTCTTTATTAAGGTCCCCACGTTATATAGCCACGCATGATTGCTAAACTACATGTAAAATCAAAGAAAATCCAATTGACGCTGAAAAATTGCATTTTTTTTCACGAGAAGGAAAAACCGGGAGTACCCGGAGAAAAAACACGCGACGCAGTGCGGAGTACCAACAAACTCAACCCACAGATGTCGACCAGTCTGGGAATGGAGTGCAGTGCAGGTGTCTTATCGAGCCGCCATGCTGGATGGATGTTATTTTTTCACCTCAATCGCTTTTGATCCACCCCCTTGGTGGCAATTTTTTCCTCGACCCAAACTTCCTCTGCTTCAGAAATTCAAGATGGCGGCAAAATTTCCGGGAAGGATAATGTTTAGCCCGTGACCACCAAAATGTGCCTGCACTGCAGCCTACTTACTTTTTGTGCTTCCCCTAGTACAGCATACGCACTTTCAATCTGTCGTCTTGTTAATTTTCCTAATGGCATCTTCTTCAAGTCAATCTGAAAATACAAGGGAAGGGTGGGTAGGTGGGTGGCGAAAATTCCTTACAAAAGCAATTCTCTATTTTTCCGCGTTTCCCCAAGTCACCATCCCTCCCCCCTCCCTCCCAAAGAACAATCCTTGGTCACGTCTGAAACATGCACGGTCGTAGTTACGGTCTACGTTGGCCACCGCTTTCTTCACCAATACTGTGGAAATTTCTGACATTTCGCAGGAGTACCCCAAGACCATGGACACTTCATTCATTTCAAATGTCCGTTTTGAATTCCGCAAAAAATTAATTTGGTGAATGTAGAAGCATTTTCCAGCCACCTGCTCGTTAACGAAGTTTCCCGCCAACTTTTGAAAATGTAAAAATTGCGAAGGAGGAAACTGGGCGCAAGTTGGATTGCACCGATGGACCGGTATTTTCCAGCTGGTACGATATTCTGGAATGTCAAGTCAACCTCGCAAGGGGCATTTTTCATTCAAAAACATAAATTCCGGTTGAAATTTCGGAAAGTGCATGAGCCCAATGAACAGTACATTACAGTTGCAGAAAACCCAGCCCAAGCCCCGGCACGTTCGTCTTGTTTTCCAGCCAACCAGAGGGTGTCACGTGAGCTTTTTGTGAGCATGAAACAATCGGAAAAACAATTTGGTCAAATGAAAAGAAATGACTCGTTCCGATTGGTCGGACTAGTGAAAGTGGACCACCTTCAAAAGCGAGATATTCCGGTTGGAAAGAAACCGAAATGGATTATCCCATTTTTTCACTTTCGACCGAAATTTTCAAGTTTTCACGAAAGGGAAAGTAAACCCCTGAATTCGCCAATTTCTTCCCAGAAACTTTCTGTTACATACGATTTCTTACAAGAGATTAAGAGAATTTTTGGTTGCAAGGAAAAGCGCATGATTTACGGATTTCTTGGTCTGAATGGAAATTGTCGGGATATTTCTCGTTACGTCACCCAGTGCTTTGTAATAATAATAAAGATAAAAATAATAATAACAATAATAATAATAATAATAATAATAATAATAACAATAACAATAACAATAACAATAACAATAACAATAACAATGGGAACTGCAAGGATTTTGAGGAAAGTGTTGGAAATGTGAAGAAGAGACAATTCTGTTAGCCTTTGGTCATTTGTTATGACTCGCCTATCAGAAGAAAAGACGGCTATGACAACAGCCAGAACATGATGTTAAATAATAATAATAACAATAATAATAATAATAATAATAATAATAATAATAATAATAATAATAATAACTGTACACTTATATGCGGACACATCCACTAATTGCTCGAGGCTCTTCACAATTCTAAGAAAACAATAAAATAAACTAAAATAAAATAAGATGTAATAATGAATAAAAATAAATATAGAAACGAGTAGATTCGTTTATTATAATTTGTAAAAAAATTAGTACACTGAAGAGTTACTCTTAATAAATTTAGAAAAAAGAAAGGTCTTCAGTTTCCAAATCTTTGGTGTGCATATAGCAAAAGCCCTAAAGCCCCTGTCACCCGGTTTTGGTTCTAGACACGATCGAGAGAGTAGAGAATGTACCAATACGAGAATTGTATACCTCTTTTTTTTAAGAGAATGAAAATTTAAATATTTCTATTCTTTTGCACTCACTTCAAATTCAACCAGTGTTTTCTTCATGGACTCCACATCAAATATCATCTTGATAAGCTCTTGGATGGCAGGAGCGAGCACTGATTTACTTCCAGGTGCAATGGATGATTTTAGTTCTTCATTATCCTGTCCATAGTCGATCTCTAGTGGATAGAACTTGTTTGGATGCTTAACGAAATTCTTTCTGTCCTCCCAGCTGTTCCCTGCAGAAGACACAAGACACATGCATTTTTGGTTTAATGCCACAGCTACCACTAGTCGTTGGTGGATAAATTTATAAAATAATAAGAAGAATGAGCTTTATTTGAGCGTCAAGAGTATTTAGCGCTGGAACACTTAATGGGGACATCAACTCATATCACATCGTAGGTTAGTTTTTGAGGTGAGGGGAAACCCAAAGCACCCAGGGAAAAACCTCTCGGAGAGAGGAGAACCAACAAACTCAACCCACATATGACGCCAAGTCTGGAAATCGAACACAGGCCACATTGGTGCGAGGCGAGTGGTCTCACACCTGCATCATACGTACTCCATGTTTTCGAGTATGCTCTCGTAATGAAAAAACATTTGATCATTTCATTCATTCACAGGGCTTCAAAACGAAACGAACTTAATATCATTACAATTTGCAACTATTTGACAATTCAGGGCTAGCAGCATACAGGGCGTTCTTCCAATGAAGCTAGTGTAATTAGTATAATGGCCTATCTTAACAGTCACCTGTCGCTCAGGGGTAGAGCATCCGAACGAAAAATTGGAATGAGGTTGTAGGTTCGACTGCTGCAAAGGAGCGCTCGGATTTCTTCCGAGTAACCCAGAGTCACAGTTTTAAATACACCAGATTCAAGGACAAGAGAGATTTCATTTGGCATTGTATAAATTCCACTCCCGCCTCAACAAACAGGTGCAGAAGGTCAATGCAAGGCTGCGTAGCGAAGAGTGCACTTTGGCCAAGGTCGATTCCATGACTCAAGGTCATATGTTATCGAGTATGTTGTTGGTTCCTTCGATGAAAGGCTAATGCTCGATACGTCAGCTTTAAAATCTTTCTTTGATTGATAAAATCAAATTTTTGTTAGCTCCTTCCTACAGCCTGAGAGGATTTCCTGTATTCCTGTGTCATCAAAAAGCAACTTTTGGTCTGGATTTAATTTCAGCGGTTGCGACTGTTACTTTCAATTTATTTCCATTCTTTTTCCCCATCTCAACTTCTGGATGTCATCCTTACCTGTTTTCTCCCCATACAAATCCAAAAAGCTGCGAATGGCGTTCGCCTTCGAGCCACAACTCTGCAAACAAATAGATGTCAATAGAAAGTTTATAACTTTACGAAGAGCTTTGAGGAAGCCTGGTTGTCGCAGAAGGTTGTCTGTAGAAGGTTTCCCGTGCAGCAATATTATTGTTGTAACAGAAAATTAGTCGACGTTTCTAGGGAAAATATGGCCAATAAATTTGTCTTGTCATTGTTAATTAATTTGTTTTCCTTGCTTCGCATTAGGGTTTCTGGTCTCGGCATTCTACGCTGTTTGAGAGCTTTTCGTTCCTGAAGGAATCAATCACCACAAAAATCGCTCACGAAGTAAGGCAGCATTACCTCCAATTTATTGCCTCCAATGTGTGTTCCAACTCGCCCCCAAGAACGGAAAAGATAATAACTGGACAAAAGAAAAAAAAAAAGCAACAAAGTTTTTCTAGAAACAACTTTCCCAGTTTTTTCGTACTTTAATACCGCTCAGAAATAAACCTTTTCCTGTTAATGTCATCGATCAACTTTAACTTCATTTACTTTAGTGGGCTACTTCTTAAAAGATATAATTTTCACATCGCTTTTTAAAGCGACATCAAACCGGTTTAAAGTGAAAGAATTAAAAAGCATTTGATTGTAACCGCTCTTGTTTTCGCGGGTGCAGGCACGGAAGCGGAAAGACCTGGTGATGAAAAAATTTTGCATTGTGAAAAGACCAAATGTCAAGTTTTAAGGTGCTGAGACTTGAGGGTCGTGTTGCAGGGACATGGTGCAGCGACAAAAAACTTGTGTGGTGCACACTGAGATGACATGCAGCAGGGAAGTGTAGCAGGTACACGAGGCAGGGACAAAATCACAACATGTGCACACATATGAAAATGTTACGGGTACATGTTTCAGGGAAATGTTGAAGCGACATGTCCCCTTGTGTGAACTGATACTTTTATAATTGTGCCTCGTCCCCGCTACGTGTCCCATAACGTTCAGCTTATAGAACTTCCTGGGACACGTCGCAGGGACAAAATCACCCCCAAACTGGTGTTGCACAATTATAAAAGTATCAGTTCACACAAGGGGACATGTCGCCGCAACATATCCCTGAAACATGTACCCGTAAAATTTAAATACGTGTGCATACAAATTTTCAAGGATGTAGAAGGTGTGAAAGTCGAATCAACCGCAGACACTCACGATTTCACTTTGTCGTCCTTCAGCAGCTGAAGTTTGTAATAAGAGTTTGTGCCTTTGACAATGTCCACCAAACCCAAAGTTGCGCTGTAAATATTGCCATTCTCTTGGAGAACATGACACCTGTCTTCCATTTCTGAAACAAAAAATCCTTGATGTCGTAAAAATGGTTGCTGTTATTCATCGTGGTGAAGTACAATAATAATAAAGTATTCTCGTTTGTCTGACGATGTGGTCACTTGTGATGTAGATCGCGACGTTTTGACTGCATACTGCCAGTCTTCATCAGGCGATGAGGTCAACTGGTTACGCGTCACCTTTTATACAGGATGCTCCGCTGTGATTGGTTGATTTTCCTAGCTGCTGAAAACCAACCAATCACAGTCGACCTCATCGCCTGATGAAGACTAGCAGTATGCAGTCGAAATGTCGCAATCTACATCACAAGTGACCACATTGTGAGACAAACGAGAATACTTTATTATTAAAAAATCCTTAATTCTGCACATTTGAAGTGCGAGTTGTAGACGAATGAGAGAAATAATCCTTGTACTTAACTGGACAATTTAAGCAATTGTCTCTTAGACACCTGAACAATTATGACGGCTTTAACAGGATTTGAACCCATGACCTCTGCGATGCTGGTGCAATGTTCTACCAAAAAAATTCTTGTCCCCTCTCTTTTTCCAAAAACAACGAGATTTAGCATCACATCAAACAACCCGCAGTTACATGTACTTGTCATCATACACACAAGAAAATTCTCTTTCTCCTTTTAGAAGTTTCACAATGTCTGTAGATAATGGGCAAAAACTAAGCTAAAATCAAACACATTTCTTTGATTTTGGGCAAAACGAAAATTACACTCTCGCGCTCAACGTTTGTGGTTAAATCTCTTTGACAATAGGGAGCTTAAGCATGCGCGTTTTTGACACGCGGATGGCAACCGGAAGAGAACATTTCGTGTGCCAGGACAGTGGTGTCTCCCAGATTTTTTAACTAATCATCTCTAATGGAGAAAAGATGATTAGCAATGTAAATGTGTTTGCGTGAAGACAAGTTAAATGGGAAAACAGCTCACTTCCGGTTGCCATCTGGGTCTCGAAAAATTGGGTGATGAGGCTCCCTAATACTCTGACCAGCACTTGGATTCGTTTCAGTTGTCTTTTGCCAAAAACTAATTGGTTGGCTTCTTCCAAGTTGCTTCCTTCATGCTGCAATGTTCATTTTAGCTGTTCATTTCTTTACTCAGCCCCACACACAAACTATTACCACAATTAGCTTTAAAACACCATCATGTATAAATGTTGAAATTTTCGCAGTTAGATTGACGAGGATTTTAATAAGCATCACGAAGTGTCCCCGTTCTCTTCTCCCCAACTTTAACATCACCCGTATCTCGAAATACAGACAAATTTCAAGATGGCATTGTTTGACT
>NC_090894.1:21724711-21729711 GCF_036669925.1 Montipora capricornis | reverse complement strand
TGAAAGCACGCTTAAAGCTACAAAACAAGATGCCGACATATTTCATGGCACCGCATAATTATTTAGAACGTGATTGTCGGCACGTGTAACGAAACACTAACTACAGTGAAAAATTTGCTGGATTGTTCAGCACATCAGTGAAATGTTCCTAGCTACCCCTGGCTTGAGTAATAGAGCATTTTCCCGTTTTAAGCGACTTCTTATATAGGCCCGGTCTTTTGGCCCTGGGTATGCCTAACCACCACCCCATCAGGTATTTTTAACACTCGCCCCCACTTTCTCTCAACCTATCAAAATGGTGCTCAATGATCAATCGTAAAGATGTTGGCCTTCAACTCGTATTCTATCGAGCCTTAGCGTTAATACATTGGATATTTAGGTCGTTTTAACAAGACAAACCAGAAATGACTAAGGAGAGTGTTTAAGGCTGCATTATTAAAAGCCAATTCTTAGCAGAAAATGCTATCGATCTTCTGCTTTGTAAACAACAACATTATATTCATCGCTCCAAGTTTGCAAGTTCTTGTCCCGGAAATACAGTAGCAAGATTTTTTCGGTTTTGGGGTGTGGGTAATAGGCCAGTGCGGGTAATCTGTTGAACGTTTTTTCCCCTCGTGACAAAAATAGACCGCTGCGGGTAATCTGCCGTGCGGGTAATCGTCCGGAAATTACGGTAATGAATAATTTTAATCTACACTGTAAAAGTTCATTGTACAGGGCCCGGTTGTTCGAAGGCCGATTAACTTAATCCAGGATTAGCGTAAACTTTTGTTTTATTTTTTCAACTTTTTAGTGAAAGTTTCTTTTTTTCATTTTTGTTTTTCAAGATTAACTTCTTCTAATGTAAAACTTTGCCGAATATCAGCGTTGAACAGCATTTGGCAGAAGAGAAATAAACTCCTTAGTTAATTTTTAATCTGAGATTAGCGTTAATCGGCTTTTGAACAACTGGGCCCAGGGCTGCATATCTAGAGTAAAACAAATTGGTAACTGAAGTATTAACCAAAGCAAATTCGAGGCCCAATTTTGTTCCTGTTAAATATAAATTTCCTTTTTAAAACAAGCAGATTTAGCGTGTCCATCAGTACTTAGTCATGAGGCCATTCATACATACAGTATGCAGCTTAGGTGTATCTCTGAAGTTCTTGTGGTTAGATTCAAAAATTATTTTGCTTGCCTTCTGGCTCATCAGCTAAACTTGTTGAAAAACTAAGTTCCCCTTTTGGTATAACTGGGGTAATGCGTTGTAAGAATTTCTCGGACTGGCTAAGAATGACAATTCATTTGGGGGTGGAGGGAGGTCATGGATGCCAACTTTCTCTCTGTTTGGCTATGGCTGTTGATTTTTATCGCTAATGCTTGGATGAATTGGAACAAACACAGAGGGAAAACAGCACAAAATGTGTTTATTGCAAGTACTGTGAGATTGTAAATTTGTTATGTTTTTTAAAGTCATATTTATTGTAGGTAATGTAAGATTGTCAGTGACATGCAAAAAGTCATTAAGTAATAAAATACAAAAAAACAAATCCCTTCACAGCACACCTTGAATAATACTACCTTATTATAATTATAGCAACACAACAGTCTAATATTAAGCTAGCCTAATTTTCATTTACCTTGCTCTGTTGGAGCCTTCCTATAACAGCAAATGTCATTCCAGAAAGAGGTTTTGCAGGAGTCGTGACAATTCTACAATTCAGACAGTTTTCATATAACATGATCATCATAATTATTGCAGATATTAAATACAGCAGTAAAGATGATGAAGGTGAAGGACTCAGTGGAAATACTTACTTTGACATGGCCCCCTCTGACTTGATTCCATTGGGTGATACTACAGTTGAAGAAGTAGTTTGGGGGAAAATCCTCTTTCTTTTCTTGCATTTGAAGTTTTTCCTGAATTAACAATAATAATAATAATAATAATAATAATAATAATAATAATAATAATAATAATAATAATAATTATTATTATTATTATTATAATTATAATAATTTTTTTTTAATAATAATATTATTATTTATTTCAAATTATCAGTAAAAATACACACACTGAAAAAACCAAATAAAGAACTCTAAAACAAGTATTAGGCTTATAGAGATACAAATACTAGTACTAATTCTAATAATAGCAATAATAGTAATTTTTAAAAAAAAAATCTTGTTTCCTATAAACATGTGTATTAAAATAAAAAAAATAAAATAAATAAAACAACTCTTAGTATTATAGATTCTCTTATAACTCTTAGTATTATAGATTTGATAAAATAATAATAATAATAATAATAATAATAATAATAATAATAAATAAATATTATGAAATGCAAATTTATGCACTCACAGAAAGTCAGAAGCCTCTTTCAGATCATCAGAAATTTTCCATTTAGCTCGTTTGGGCTCCCTTGTAACAAACATACAATTGGTCCATGCTGTTAAATTGCCAGTACAGCAATAACCTTCTGTTCTACAAAAAGAAAAATGTTTCAAGAGCAAAAGTTTACACTAGGATACTAGGTTACTAGTTTGCTCTAGGTTATGGGGTCCATACACATAGTAAAGTGTATTTGAGAGCTACTGTTATGGTCTTCTGCACTCTCATTGGCCAAGTCTTTCAAAATGTCCAATGAGAGTGCAGAATGTAATACGATCGCTATCAAGCTATAACGGCCGTAGCCACCCATCTAGCTGAGCACATGGGACGATTATAGAGAGCCGAACATTATTTGGAATTTATCCGCCAAAAACTGCTGTGTGGTCCCAGAGTGGAGTTGATGTGATAGGAAATTTATCTCGCCTTAAGGCTGTGGTGTTTTTATGGCGATTCGGACCATTGCTTTGTGATGCAGGAGCAATTTGTGGGACAAGATCACCGCGAGTCATCAGCCTTTCTTATCTTTATGAGGGGAAATGACAACTAACAACATGATAAAAATTTGTAAGCCACAAACCCTTCTAAAATGGACACAGTTTGTGCTCCGATTGCACAGAAAAGACAATGACGACTGTACATAGAGGTAAGTGAAGTTTATTTCTACACTTAGAGCTTATTTTAGCATTTATAAGCTCAAAGTTAATTTTCCCATACAAAGTCTATAAATCGTATATACCGAGCTTGGGCTGCCTGTGGACAGACATGTATACATGTAGCTGTCACTTCTTGCAAAGAATTGCTCAGCCAAAAATACCTAAGAATGCCAGCTTTCTGTTTGGTTAACTTTGTTGAGATACAGTTAACTGCATTTAACCATTCTACACCGAAGAAGACGTTGCACAGACCTGTATACCAGTTGACCATCACTACATTCCTCGCAAGGAAGAAGCCTGCCAAAGGTCATGCCATCTGAGCATCTGTTGAGCAACTACAGAGTAAATCAAAGTACAGAATTAAACATGAAGAAATAAATAAATAATTTACTATGAAGAAACATGCACTTAATTATTAACCGCTCACCCCCCTGAGACTTCATGAGGCCAATAAAACAAATCCTTTAAGAATCCCAATTGGCTATTTTTAACAGCTGAATTCGGACCACCAGGAACAATAAAATTTATTTCAGCCAAGGGGGAAAGCTGGACTTGAACTCCGGAACTTGGGATTACAAGTCAAGTGCCCCAACCACTTTACCATGCTGCCTCACTGAGTATACAAGTAACACCCCTCAATTTTCTGTTACGGCAGATGAATACTTTGAAACAGAATCAGAGAATTACAGACTGCAGTCAATCCTATCAGCTTTCAATACCAGTTCAGATGATTAACCACTGAGCCAGAGCAGAGTTGTGGGAGCTTAAGCCATTAAACTCAGTTCATGTGACAAAATTAATGCCCTGGTCTGCATACTGCTGTGAATGTAAAATAAGAATTCTTGGTGGCATATTCCTCATGATATTAAGTGAAATGGTTCATTTTCATCTCAGGAAAGAAATGAAACTATAAAATTTTCTGTTATCACACAGCAAACACAGAATGTACTTTCATTTCTCTATCTCTACGCTAAAAGAAACTTGTGACAGTTTGGACCACTTGAACAATAAGAATTAAGCCTTTTCCCATTTTTCAAATTTTTGGTCCATATTTGAAAAGAAGGCCAAAAGTACCCCACACCACTAACCCCACCCCCACCCCCACCCCCATCCCAACCCAGCACAACAGTGATCACGAAGTACTGCAAATAACCCAGCCGTGTCTCAACAATCCTTTTGGGGGAAGGCGATTGTAATAACTTCACGGAAAAACATTTTACGATATGGACAAGGAAGTTAAAAATATTGCACCAATTTTGTCCAGCATTGTGGGTTGACATACAACAGACCACCCTTGAGTAACATTTTTGCATGTCAACACTATCATCCATGGTCTTAATTACATGTAAGTGATTTAGTGAGGGAGAATGAACTCACTGAGCTTTCCCCTCCCTGGGTACTCATTCCGTTGTCCTCCAACATCTCTCTTAGCTCTGGCAAGGAACAATGCTTCTGCAAGTCATCCCTCACTTTCCATAACAGCTGACTTTGTTCCTTTATACAAAAAGAAAAGGAGGAAGACAGGTAGGTTGTAAATTAAACACTATTTCACTTATAATGATATAAAATCAAACCCATTAATCTTTATTGTCATCACCATTGTAACTTATTAAAATTTAAGGCATCTTTTTCTCCTAGAGCTGTTATTTTTTATTTTGTTCAAAGAACAAAGTATAGGATTTGCGATTGCACGTATAAGATCTCTTTGCTCATGGGACTGCTCATGGTAAAGAGGAAGGATTCAAACTTGGTATCTCCTCATTGAGAGGCACACGCGATGGCTACTAGGAAATCAGCTAAAAATCCTTTGAACAAAGTGCACACTACCCATAGCCTCTTGTTACTTGCTTGTGTGGTGGTCCAACGGGGGCTTATACCCAGGACCTCCTCAACCAAACACGGAACCAGTTTATATTTGAAAGGAAGACACACCTTAAGCTTTATCTCAATCTCATCTTCCTCTGCAGTCTTTT
>NC_090894.1:21714711-21722211 GCF_036669925.1 Montipora capricornis | reverse complement strand
ATTCTGTCAGAAGCACCAGCCACTGTCGTATGGACTTAGTCCATAACTAGTACAAAAATTGAGGCGTAGCCCACATATTATGTATTTGGTATTTTGGGAAACCATGGCTAAGTGGTGTAATGTGAGTGCACTGGACCCAGTAGGATGAAGGAGGTGGGGTGGTTTAAATCCACTTTCAATATAGTATCAATTTATTTCCATTATTAACCTCAAACGCTCCAGTTGACGAGTAAAATCATCTGGCATTAGAGGGGCCATAATCTTGAGAAATGAAAATATTATTGTTTGCCTTGCTGTGAATTTCATGTAATCTCCCCCGCATATTATTTTTTAATGAACGAAATGATATATGAAATGAATCATATATTGAACTGCGGATGTGAAATCAAGGAAAGCTATGATCCTCGCAATTACGAACGCAATTTCAGCAATTGTGTAGTCAAGCCTGAAAAAAATTTTTTTTTTTGCTTGTCAACAAATAATTATTCTCCTTGTTGTTTCTATTTTTATGCTCTAAAGCTGCAGCCATAAATATGCTTTGTAGAACTGTTTGACTTTTATGCAGGGAAATGTAACACAATTCTGTTTCTGGGTGTGGAACTTGAACGTTTGTGGGGGGTGGGGTAATCGTGGATTTGCCCCATGAGGTCTGACGGGCATCTAACGTGGAATAAACCCTCGCCAATAAATGTTTTGAGGAGCCGTTGTTGTTTACCACTGGATCGTACAACAATGATTTCTTAAGGGAACTCCATGTTTAGATAGGATGAATTGTCATGCTACTAGATGAATGCATACGAAAGTTGGAATTTCGCAACGGAAAGCAAGGTTACATGTAATATCAAAAGATCAATCAAACAATACAGGATGAAAAAACTACACTAAAAGCTACCGCGCAGGACTATTTTGACAACAGCACCTTCCTTACCCTGCCATCAAAGTGGGGTGACTGAAAATAGAGCAAAGATATGATAATTAAGACTTATACACAAGGAAATTAAAATCGCGCTGCATGGCCACAAAATTCATCACATCAAATGTTGTTCTTTCCCCAAAAATCGACGCCAGAATTTCAATGAACATTATTACCTGGACCATCTTTGCCACTCTCAGGCTGTCCTTTGCTATGTTGTCCCTGCAAGACTTACAGGAAGACCGATTTGACTTAGCGTATTCTGCTTTGAATGGAAGATCATCGGCCATGTTGGATTCGAATGGCTCAGTGCGCAGACTGACACAACACAAAATTGATTGTTGATTGGCTAAAGTTTGGCGCCAATTTTCATGCAGTGAAGAACTTGTTCTCGTTTGTCATCAAATGCGACTCGACTTCGTTGCGAAAAAATGTGTTTTCCACCACTCCCATACTAACTTCAGAGCACTAGGTAAAGGGTTCCATTGCCTAAGGGAGATGATATAGTCGTGTTAGATAACTTTCTCTTAGTTTTCGAGTGATTTTCATTTTTTTTTTGTCCGGGAAATGTCTTGGATTTTAGCGATACTCACCGTTACCTACTGTCATTAATAGGGAGCTTAAGCATGCGCATTTTTGAGACGCGGACGGCAACCGGAAGTTAGCCGTTTCCCCTTTTAACTTGTCGTCACACAACCACGTTTATATTGCTAAGTATATTTTCTCCATGTATTTTCTCCTCGTATGTTAGCTACGTCATGCTGATGAGGCCCAAAAGGCCGAAACAACTGTCCATGGCTGCTAATTGACTGGGTGAAATGGTTGTGCGCATGCGTGATGTGTTGGCCACACCGTGTTGGTGTTAGTGTGTGAGTGAGTGAGTGAGTGAGTGAGTGAAGCTATTAGTCTCTCCCCTCGGGGCTTTTCAGGACTAATTTACAATGTTTTTCGGGGGACTTTAGCCAGACTGCTTATTACACAGTTTACAATTTTATTTTAGGAAGTGAGAGATGCCCCTGTCCAGATAAGGTCAGACCATAACACCGGGGACTACGTCCCCTTCTCTTATCGAATAGTGAGTGGGTTCTTTAACGTCCCATACCATTTAATTTCCAACAAGGGTTATGAGACGGGACCTCCGGTTTACAGTCCTTATCCGAGAAGACTTGAAAGTCTAACCATAATTTTGCAGATGTGATTACAAAGGTAGCACATTCCCCTCAGTTATTTTAGGACCCTGAGTGTTGGTCCTGCCGGAGTTGAACTCACGACCTTCCGCATGACAGCCTGATGCTCAACCAACTGAGCCACCGGTGCACGTGTGTCACCTTGCTTTTATTACTGGTATTTTTTTCAACGATAGTCCTTCATTCATCTACCGCAGTTAATAATTTCCATCTCAACCATTCATTTTAATGAACTTACTGTTTCTATAAACAGTATTAAATACATGTTGAAATGAACTTGCAAAAGGAGGAACCACATGACATTCTTTTAATTCTAAGAAAAATAAACAAGAGGTAAGCTCAATTATTTTTATTTAGCAACAAACCATCTCGAAAAGTATAATTTAATCTGATCTAGTCTGCTTAACACCATTTTAGGAGCATTTACACCACGTTGAAAGACTGAAAGATGAAGGAAATGGCATTTTAGTTCAAGAAAAAAAAATATTACCAAAAATTGTAGCAAAATTTTACCATCCCCCAGTCACTTAGTTCGTTTGGAAACAATGCCCGTGATCCTACATCGTCTTTTGAACCACTGACAATTATTTTACAGAGGTAAGAGATTTGGGAGGATCGATTGCTAAGCCTGCCAGCCAACATGCCCGAAGGCAAACAGAATCTCTCCTCGCGTGACAAAGGATAAATTGCACGACCGGCTTCCTTCAGAGGCTGGTTGTGTGACGTACACCATAGTCTTTCACTTTCTTTGAATTTATTAAGAGCTGATTCACAGATGTTGTTCTGCGATCAGAAAAGTCTTCTTGTTCATCCGTAAGGTGAACACCCTCTGGTATCCAGTTATAATCACGGAAATGCCCGCTTACCACACCACCAAATTTCGGATACAGCTCACACAAGTACGCCTCGCCTCGTTTCACCTGCTCCACCACGTCTGAATCTTGTGAAATCTTGTCGACTTTTTCCATCACTTTAGAAGCCTGAGCCTTTGCCAGGAACGATAACCTAGCGTTCCATAACTTCGCTGCTTCCTGAGCTTCGATCTCGTCAAATTCAATTTCTCCTTTAAGTTTTGGATCAACTTTCGCAAGTAGGCGAGTTAGCGTGACAGCTACTGTCACGCTGACCGTCAAAACGATCGCCATCATCCATGAAATAATTGCCGACACGCTCTTTGCAGAAATGTACTGTTCTTGGACTGCTATCAAAGCTGTTGAATTCGCTGCTTTTAGTTTGGCGACTCTCAAAGGCCCAAGGATTAAGCACGCGTAGAAATCTCCCTCCATAAAGGCAAAGATTACCCAAAGATACGGAGGAAGGAAAGATAGAAAAACGCTTTTTCTCGATCTCCACCACACTAGCCGCCGTGTTCTCGTTTTTAGCCGACAGCAGCCAGTGACTAGAGTCCAAAATGACTCTGATATCAACATTGAAAGGCAAAACAAAATCACGGCAGGTCCGCAAATGAACAGAGAAGCATAGGTGACATGGTGATCGCTCGGACAACTGAAAACAATCTGTTGTAGAAAGACTTTCAAGCCATACAAAACGAGTGTTATAAGGCTGGTTTTCACCGGAACTTCAACAGTTCTTAAAATCTCCGCATACTGCTCACTACCCATCGCCGTGATAAATGTGAAATGAGTTTTTTCATCAAGTGATCATGTCGTTTAAACGTGCGCGCAGGAACGAGTGTGTCATGGCACTGAAAAATCAGGATTGGGGATTAAGTTCGCCAATGAGCGGGGGGGGAGGGGGGGGGGGAGGCGAGTCAGTGCAAACCCCTTTTTTTTCCGCTTGCCCTGCGATGAACATGCTCACAGGTAAAATCCCTATTGTCATTTTTTGGTTTTTATTTCAATTTCGGGATTTGGTTTTCTAGGCTATGCATTCTTGATCAGGATGTCAGTAAAAACCTTCGTTGTTATATTTGCACTAAATTGGTCAAATTTGTCTCAGTCTGCGTGGCGTTCACTCGGATTTGCTTGAGACGATAATGAGGCACGAATCAGTCTTATTCCCTGACCCTTCACATACCTGCCGGATATGACAAAGTAGCCGCTTATTGCCGCTTATTATAAGCGTCTACTTTATTATGAAATTAAGACATGGAGGGATAGTTCACCCGTTTGTGCTTTATGGGGATGTGTTTTGCCTTTCCAGGAGAAAAAAGGTGTCAATTCGCTCTGACGAAAAAAAATTTAGGCATTCAATCTTTTCACAGTGACTATTTGCAGGTTAATTCAGAACTATTATTAGAATTTAATAACTTTCCTCGTTTCTTCAAATATTTACAAGAGAAAAATGTACAACGCAAGATTTTTAAATCAAAGAACAGCTCTTACAGTGAACATTATAAATTCAAATTTACTGATGCGAAACTTCGTGATTAATCTTGATCGCAAGAACGGGACTTCTTCTTTCTTGCTTAAGGTGCTTTCGGTTGGTTAATTTTGCACTCATCAAGACTAACACATCTAACAATGAGGGAAAATTACCATGGACTAATCAAGAGTTTGCATCGGGGTTTGTACAAGAAGTTTCCACGCTCGGGTTCATCTTCCACAACCTTTATAGATCTTCTTTACTCTTCACTTGAAAGTCTTGAACGCTGTAAGTGCGTTTTTTGTTCCAAAACGCATAGGTTGGATTGTCGTAAGCTTGTTTTGGGGTAATCGGGATATCATCGGATGAAACGAGTTGCATCGATGATTTCGACTTTTTTTGGCATTCCATGGGCGTTGTTTTGTTGGAAAGTCTCTCAGCCGCTCCATCAAACACACCCGTTTGTAATTTACCCATATTCACAAGCTTTACCGAGTTCTCATCGTACGCTTTGTCAGGTATTCCCGCCAGTTTTTGCTCAAAGTTGACCAGTTTCAACGGAAGCCCGTCGGAAAACTTTCGGGAATTCGTCGGCGACCTGTTGATTGTCATGAGCCTGACAGATGTGGTGCTTGCAGTGGCGGCTTCCAACGACACACTGCTGTTGAAAGTCTGCTGATGTTTTCCTCGGGATCTACTAACCTCGTATCTTTTTCTCATGTTCTGGAGATTTGGCAGTTTTTCGAGGAGGGATTCTCGCACCTAACGCAACGGAAAAATGTATTGTGAGAATTTCACTTTCGTAAACCTTCGTATTTTCGTGTGGATTGTCGCTAAGTTCTGGTTTTTATATGACGACTCGTTTTCATTTCTCTATACATTTGCTTGAGTATAGGAAACAAGGGCGTAGCTAGGGGGGGGGGGGGTCCTGCCGAGCCCGGGACCCCCCCCCCCCCCCTCTGTTAGCTTTTTTTTAAAGCAAACAACCTACCCACTTTGAAAAATCCTGGCTACGCCCCTGGGAAATTAAATGAACGCGAGTGGATTTCGTGATTTATGGCATGAATGGTATTTTGAAAGTTCTTAAAATTTGCACGAGACGTAGGCGAGTGCAATTTGAGAACGAAATGTAGCAGTAAGTTCATACGATATTTATTTACTAAGTACTCAACAAAGTAACTCCATCGGTGTGTTGCCATAGTAACTTCCGTATTGCACTCTAAAGCCCATTTAAGTATTTGTCTTTGGTCAATCAGAAACGCGAAATTCAGTTGAGTACATACTAAGAGCGGAAAATCAATTAATTCTCAAATTCAATTTGATGCACACAAAAAATTGGAAGCGTCTTATGCTGTGCCACCAATTAACATTTCAGTCCTGAAAGTTTGTAGATTCGACTCCTGCATTCCAAGTAAGCAGTTGTCATAATGAGATTAATTCATAATTTTAAAAAATGATCCTTACTGAATCGTTGATCCAACCATGGGCAAAGAAAATGAAGATCCCCTGTAAAAATAAGAACAACCCGATTGCATTATTTTTATACTTCTCAGCCACCTTTTGAAGCTTTCATTTTTCTTTTTATTTACTCATTTCAGCATTGAGTATCGTCCGTTAGGGAGCAGAGATGAGCACTCGCCTCCCACCAATGTGGCCTGGGTTCGATTCCCAGACTCGGCTACTGATGGTTCTCTATTTTTTTCCGGGTACTCCGGTTTCAGTCCCCTCTCCTCAATTTGATATGAGTTGAAGATTTGATTTCTCTCAGGAGCCAATGAGTATAGGAGATTACCTTTCCCATACAAGCCCTATGAGCGGGCCTATGAGACAACCTTTGCGCGTATCTTTCTATTTTTAGAACGCCACGAGTTTTTCAGCTCTGCACGCACTGTTTAAAATGGCCAATCAGAATAAAGTTATTCTCAAACAAAGACAAAAATAAAAAAACAAAACAAATTGTACAATTTGAAGTACATTGATGTAAATGTGAGTCTCCTGCTGAAGGATTGGTTCTAAAAATAGAAGGATACTCGCAAAGGTTGACTCAAACATATAGTGCGCCATAGGGAGGCTCCTGTTTCTGTACACTGTACCCAGTAGCTCTTATCGGGGTTATCAGCGGTTTTGCCACATGAACGAGGCTAAGGGGTCATTTTGTATTGAATTGACCCTTAAGCCTCTTTTGCATGTAGTTTTAAACAAAAGAAAATTTGCCTGCAGGCTCAACGTCAATAAGAACCATTAGTGTCTCAGCGCATAATACTTTTGACACGTAAAATAAAGTTCATCATCATCATCATCATCATCATCATCTTTGGGTTTAGAAATGAGAACGATTTAGCATCGCATTCACCTGACAAAATATCGGGATTTTGCTTGTTATAGTGAAAGCATGAAAATTCTCTGATCTACATTTATAACTTGGAAGTTGTTTACGTTACAGAAGGAATTATATTATTTGTTGAAGTGCAAGTTCGATTCCAAGAGCATTTTTTTTGTTTTAAGGACGGTGTCTACTATTGTTATTGCGCATACGTTCTGCGCATCTCGAGATACTCGAATTTCCTATGGGTGGTCTTTATTAATACAGGGATATCTTTGCGCGGTTCAAAAGTATGCGGAGAAATCAGAACTTAGCAAGTGACCTTGGTATCCAAAAAGAAAATTTGGGGTAACCAAGCATATTTCAGAGATAATTAAGCTTCAATTTGTAAAAGAACGCCATACATTGCTTTGTATTTTAAAGCTTTTTACAAACATTGTTGATTAATTATCTTCGAAAAATGCGTGGGTACCCTCAATTTTCTTTCTGGATTTCAATAACAATTGTTAAGATCTGCTTTTCCCGCATATTCAGTAAACTGCGCAAAAATACCTTTGAATTAGTAGGCACCGTCCTTAAGCATGCGCAATGGTTTTGGAGTTCGAGTTTTTGTGTCTATTGCGCTTGTGTCATTTTAAATCTTCTTATTTTATTCATATAATATTGAAAACAGTTTCGTGAGAGACATGATCTCTTGTCCGTTAGTACGAAAACAACTTACAACCATAGAACACATTACCACTTGTCCACAC
>NC_090894.1:21707211-21709711 GCF_036669925.1 Montipora capricornis | reverse complement strand
GTTATCGGAACCGACGCCGTCCCACACTGTATGCGGTGCAGGCACTTACAGCACAGTCTAAACGCCAATCGTTGCAGTTATTCACAGCAGAAGAACTTAAACAAAGAATTAACAAAGCAAAGTTAATAATGTCTTGTTTATTAAGAAAATTTACATCGAGTCATACATACCACGTTGACAGAAACAATGAACGTTCCAGCCACAAAGCAAACTTGTGCCAAACCGATCGCAATAACAAGGTTAATGTGAAGACAGTATGTTTCTCGACGCGTTTTCTTTTCATGTGGCTTTTTCCTAACAGATGAAATGAAACATACATTCAAGGAAAAACTCCAAAGTTCTCATTTCTTGAGACTGGGTTTGACCCCGGAGTTTCTACTCTTTAGGAACCCATATGTCTCCCGTAGAATATAACTGCTGAAGAGTATTTAGGCATAAGCTAAACTTATTAGGCCAAAGCTTTGATTTTAAAATGTTAGCTTTGTCGTGAAGTTTGATAACCGACCATTTGCAGTGTTTCTATTTTTTGCTGCCGAGTGATAATATTGACTCTACGCAGCTAGCGATGTGGTGATCAAGTGGTTAAGCCCGCCGCACACTAAAGCTATCAGCTTAGCAAAGTTTCACTCGTGACGTGCTGGCGTGAACAAGTTCTCCCAACGTGCGGTGGAGTTTAGAGCGCTAAAACGTTCTCGCGTGCCATCGGCGCCGAATATTCAACATGTTGAATGATTTTATGCACGAGTGAACATTTTCTCCAAGTGTGCGTGCCTGCAAAGCTATCAGCTTACAATATGAGGCAAATACTCACGCGTGTTACAAATATTTTCAATCAATAGTAAATTTTTTAGCAAATTAAGAATTGATAAAGAAGAGACCACGTTGTGTGAGCCATTTTGAACCGCCGGCCGTAGAGACCCTGGTAACGAGGTGTCTTCGCACTTCTCAAATCATACGTAGACGATCCATATTTCAAATACAAAATCAATTAACTTACAGGGCAAGCAAAAATCCCAAAGTTGCCAGGAAACAGAAGAAAATAGAGATGCAACAGCCAATCAGTGAGATGTATTTCAAAGTTTCCTTGTGAACATCATCCAATTTGTCCTGCAAATCAAAAACAACTAAGATATTAATCGGGGCGCATTAAATAAGACGTCGAATAGTTTCTCGTAAACCGACAAAAATTAATTACTTTCGCGAATCAAATAGACATATGCAATAAAATTAGCCAATCATAATGCAGAGAAGATAGATGTAACCGCCGTTGAGCGCGGGAAACTTTTGCAAATGGTAAGTTTCCAGTGATTCCTGGGTAGTTCCAGTCCTTTTTGGGGCAAACGGACAAAATTGTTATTTGAAATGAACGCCCAAACCAGCCGTTAGTCCCCTCAAGGAACTGGAACTAAGCAAGTTTGTCAGCCAGTCTCATATAGCAAAACTAAAGATACTGCAAACCTAGTCGGTTTCTCAAATCAAAACCGCGCTAATGAAATTTTTTGAAACAAGTGAATTTTTAACCGCTTACATAAATGTTGTGTACGTCCATAATAAGTCCATAACTCGTTAGGTGATAGCAGTGACAGACTGTGAATTCATCTGTTCCGTTAACTCTCTTGCAGCCGACAGAGGACCAGTGTTTGGAAGCATCCTTTGGAAACTCACCGCTGTTCAGAAAGAGAACAAATAAACCATTAAATTTTACAGTTCTGTACTCCGTTACAAGGCCTTTCAGTGAATGAAAGTGAGGCTGGAGTTGACCTTTTTTTGAAGCAAACCTCACTGCTTTTGCAAGGTCCAGCCTCGCTCTAATTCAAAGGCCTGGTAACCGAGCATAGAACTGTAAAATGGTTTGTTGATGTAAATGCCAAAGATAAGGAAAGGAACTTTATTTAAAGTGCTACTATGATCAAAAAATCACTTTTTTTTTCTTCAGATTTTGAAAGTGTGATTGCTCAACACTTAATTGACAAAATTTTAAACTTTGATTTTTATCCAAAGGCTAATTACTTTGAGTGTAAGTTTTGGATTAAAACTGACCGACTGGATCTCAGAGGGTTGGATCTAGGGGACAGTGATGCATGTCTTTACTCACTAGCTTAAAATTTCAGCGTATAAACGCAGCTCATTATATATGCAAAACACGAGTTTAAAAGTCTGAAAGCCCGAAACTAGCTCCATGCTGCATATTAATTTAGCCACGTATACACGCATTGCATTCTTAAACTATTGAGTCTTCGACGCTCGATCCTGTTCTCTCAAATTTTTAAAGTTAGTAATGGCGGACCATTAAACAGGAAAAGCATGTATATAATGTGTATAATCAAGGATGCAACTTACATGGCTGTTTCGTTTTGGAAGCTGCATTTATGCTGTCGTGCATCTTTCTGTAAAGAAAACGCGTTTAAGTTCTTCATTGGTGGTTACTTTCAACTGAGAACCGTGACACCAAAACCAAAGTCACGCAAGAGTCAGACAAAGAAACGAACTAATCATAACG
>NC_090894.1:21689711-21694711 GCF_036669925.1 Montipora capricornis | reverse complement strand
AGTTTTAGGAAAACCTTATTTAAACATAATATACAATTAAGTTCCCTGATACTGGCTCAATCACTAATGGTCAATCGTCAAAAAAAATTGAATCGATTTTCAAAGTTAAGTGGTTATAGTAAATGGTGTTGAAACGCCCCTACTACGATAAAAAGTGCCTGATTAAAAAAGGAACGGCGAATGGGATTTTACGTAAGGCACTTAGCATTTCAATAAACAAAATCTTTCTAGATACGAATTAAACAAAGAGCCATGCATCGGCATACGTCATTCCTAGAATCTTCTTTATTTCATTTTCCGTGAAAAAGAACAATATAGTTCGTGAACCAACGCATTTAATTTGTGTTGGTGACGGATTTTTCCCTAGAAAATAAAGAAAAGGCTATTTATTCCTCGGGTGGTATATGACTCGCTATATTGAAAAGAGAGAATATGATTTCCGTGTGGGTGCGTTTCTTCGTCTCTGCCCACATGTGGTAGAGAATAAGATCTTAACGACCTACGAAAGCGACGTGAACAAACACGTCAACTTTACCCTCGCGATTTTTCCATCGCGTTTGTATCGCACAGTGTGGGCGATGTATCATTAAAGTAACTTTGGGAAAAATAGAGACTGAAAGGTTCACATCTCTATGCTTTGTATGCATGCTCTTGAAACCTCAAATCTGGTGATTTCACGTCGTTTACAGGGTAACGACAAAATATGCACCAAAATAAGCACCGCGATTGTTTTCCTCTTTTAACTAAAGATATTATTATTTCATGCAGTTGTCGATGCCATAGGCGTAGTCGTTTTTTAAGAGTCCCGAATGAGGCCCACACAAAAACGACTAGTACAAGGGGACCGTCGTTTACGCCGCAGTTAGAGTACTAGACTTTGCTCGTGTGGGGTGCGGGTGGGGTTGTTTTGTTTGTGGGTTGGGGTGGGCGATCCAACCCTGGCCAAACACTCACGCACTTAGTACATTTGTAAAGTGGTGCCATATAATTGAGTGGTTAAATTTTCTAGTCTTTCCAAATAAGGACGACTAATCGTGAACACCACCTAGCAACTCTTGAAAGTTCATGAACTCCTTGAGACGTTGAAAAACCCACTCTGTTCTCAAAGAGTAGAAGACGAACAACTCGATATTGGAGTCAGTCCTTGTAGTTAATCGTGGTCGAGGGAACAACACATCGACAATATCAGCTCCTTCCAACTGCCGTCGTTCAGTGAAATCCGTGGATAAATATTATGACAAGGGATCAGGGTAAAAAAAAACTTCGACCCACTGATAAAATATGATGACAATGTTGTTCGCCTCGCCGCCGCTTGTCTACGTGATTCAACACTGGAGAAGATATTGCATGTCTTGTTTAAATGTTAGCAGTGCGTTCTGACATGTCCTCTGCTTATTTTTGTATTACTGAGGATTGTTACCAAGAAAATCCTATGATAAGCTTATGTACTTTGTATGCGGAATTATAAGTTGCTATAAACTTTAATACAAACTCAATGTTGTATTAAACCGATTTGACCTATAAAACAAAGGTTTAAAAACACTTCAGATGACAGTATTTGTACACCAGAAGACGGGTATCATACGCTGTTTATAATCAGGCATCTTTCTAGAGTGCATAGGTTAGTCAACGCAACTTTATCGCAAATAGATTCCTGCGTGTATGTCACCAGAAAAACAATTGCTCTACTTGTTTTTCAGTGTACGTTTGTAAATTAGCCCTTTCTCAGTGCCTTTGCTTTGTAAAATGACTCATGTTCCGGCTGTGGAAAACGTGACCACAACGGCAAATAATAATTCCCTTTTCAAGCTTTCACACAAATCAAAGAAAAAGACTAGATAGACCAATGAGATTAAGCTGTTAGTATTGTTTAGTTTTAAACTCTAACTTAAAGCTAACCATTTTGGCACAAGTGCTTACTAGGTTTGAATTAAAAAGTTTAGAGATGAGTTTAACACACAAATCATGCGCTTAGAGCGACTGAAATGTATGATTAGAGCTAAACGGTCACAATTCTAATCAATATGAGCTGGTATTTCTATGTAGCACTGTGCGTAGTTAAAATAATAACTGTTGTTTGTTCCGGTATTCGTAAAAATGAAGCGCCCAACCTGATTTTAGAGAATCGTTGCCAAGAGCCCTTGAAGATAAAATCTTAGTTGGCGGGCGCAGGTTCAACAGTGTTGCAATAGCAAAATGAATCACTTGAAATGTATCGTAGAATGAAGGAAATGTTGTGCGATGTTACAGACGAAAATCAAACTCATTATTAGTGCAATATGGTAACCAAGCCAATGAAACAAGTTGGATCGGAAAGGATACCAGTGAATCGACATGTTGCATCCATTTGGGAAGTCCTTCAGCCAATGAAAACCCTGCTATTTCCTTCTCCAAACACTAATTTTATAACACAAGAATTCTTCATATCGGCGTTCGTTTGATTCAAGCCAAACATTCAAACCTTGAGTCATCCACTTTCTTTTGATCGCACTTTCCCGATTGTCGATTCCTGTTCATTGTAAAAACCATTTCAGTCTCTAATTCTTCAAAAGTTTCCGGTTAATATCATAAGATTGGTGTCCTTGGTGTTTGTTAATCAATTTTTAAAAAGCTAGAAAGGGATTCCAGATAATGGTAGGAAACTGTTCTACCAGCGTAGCTCTAAGTGTTAGCTGCATGGCTAGTTTCAAAGCTGTAGTCTGTGTTACATCCCCTGTAAAAATTCCATAAGGTCTCGCTGGATAATGTCACCCAATATTTCTTTATTTCTTTGATGGTTTTTTAAAATTTTACGACAGCTTCTTCAGAAACCATTTCTCTTAATATTAGTCAAACATGGTTCTTTGTAATTTTGTTTACATCTATTTAGTGAACTCAGTTCAGAAAATTTTCAGGGGCACCCCGGCAAAGTCAATTTTCGGAAAATATCTGTTCGGAAGACGATTTGAGATCTAGAATTTTCGGAACATTTCTATTAAAACTTCTTGCTTGCCTGCCTGTCCTAGGATTTTCGAACATCTAAAAAATGGTATAATTGCCCATTTTTATTGGATTTTGACCCTAAAAAGGTTATCTAGAATTTCAGTTCGGGAGCCTTTTTTCTGGCTGATATTTTCGAAAAGGTAAGTTTTGATCACTATAATTTTCTGATCACTAGAGACTTTCAGCTGGGAAATCCGAACAGATGAAAACTTTTTAGGGGATAAAAATATGCCTATATCTGCCGTTTAAATACTAAAATACGTTTTACAATGCTAGGTTTAAGTGGTTTGAACTATATTCTCGTTGGGTGCCCCTGAAATTTGATTACACGGTCACAAAAAACAAAATATTTCAACTCTGTAACCTGATTTACTCTGTCGGATACCATTGCCAAAATACATTAATAAAAATGACGTACCTGAATAGCCAGCTACGATATCGGTTGTTACCTGTCGGAACAAACATGAAATTTAAAGTTTGTGTTAATTGCGTCATAATTTTTAGAAGCTAAAATCAGCATCCACGAAGTCAATATAAATTTGTGTTGTTCTAAGCACATCGCGATGATCCCAGACCCTTTTATTATGGCAAAAGTGCAGTAAAATGAAATCGGCATTATTGGAGCTTTACTTTAGAGGAAAGGTAATGAAAAATTCAAATGAATACGAGATTGTCGCCAATTTGTCTGAGAAAGCCACCCTAAAGACGAAACCCGCTTCCTTCCGGACGTCTGGAAGATCACTGTAGCAACATTGTGTACCTTCGAAGATAAGGGATAACATGCAAACGTTAAGTCCATCAGATAGAAAATAAAAGACCTTTTGACTTGCTTGAGAAAAATTCCCTTCTTATCACGTTGACTTGCAATAAACTTGTGATTAGTATACTGAAATTTTTCGTGAGTCGCAACAACCATGATTTAAGAAAAATATAATTCTGAATACTTCTCTTTTAACTTTATCATTAAGGTTGAAAAAACCTTGAAGGCAGCTAGCGAATTATTCTCTGACAGAAGTAATCTTTGAAGAAAATACCCCGTTTTACCCAAACCTCAGTATTCGACACCATTTTCCTATTTTCAAATTGATTGTTCTTACTTTTTTTTGCATGTATCTAAGAGAAAAATCATTGCATTATCGTGGGTATTCGATTCACTGTTCTTTTTTCTACTAAAAGGTACTAGTCTGAAGGGGTTTGTAAACGATCTCGAAAACATCTGAGTTACTCACCATAATCGAGAGAAATGCATTGAAAAATGCAGCCATGTTTAAAAAGAGGAAGAACATTTGTAAGTGCTCTGTTGAATCCCGTTGCGTGTTGCAAATGGATGGCCGGTTTGAAGGCAAGCTTCCAGGCACTTTTCCAACTTGAAATTATTGCTTGCAAGTAAACTAATTTAAGAAATTTAACCCACTATTTTCGTGGGTTGTTGAGAGAGCCTTTGGATATTCCGCTGTTGATATCATTGAGAACTTTTGTTGTTATGTGGATATTTGCTCTCCTTGATAACTGCATTGTTGGACAAAAACCAACGTTATTATTATTCAAACATGGTCAGTCCGTCGTGGCTTTTCGTCGAATGAGGTGAAATATTTATGGACATACAGAATATATTTACCTAAATAAGTTGATAAAAATTGCTTGGGAATTAAGAAAAAATTCCCTCAGTTATTATGTTAGGTATTGCTTTTGGCTCGTGAACGAAAAATCGATAGATTGGATAACTTTGTTTTGTCAAAGCTTAAAGTACACTGGCAACCTGCTGGTCGGGCGAAAAACAAAAAAAAAAAAGAGGGAAAAAAGTATTTGTAATATTGTTCTCGCCTTGCTATTTCGCAGCCCGACATTCATGTTAGTCGCTAAAAATTCAACAAGCAAGTGGAGCTTAGAAATCGATCTTTCAGTTATTTAATGTTATCTCCGAGGCAATTTTAGGTTTGGAAATTTCTCAGCTGCATTTTGCCTCTGAGGGAAAACCCTCCGTGACTTTGTTTCGCGCTTCAAAACACTATCAAATA
>NC_090894.1:21674711-21684711 GCF_036669925.1 Montipora capricornis | reverse complement strand
TTTCATCTGTTTGCATTGTGCTCTATACCAGTGGCTGGTTAGGTGATGCTCCATGATATGTTTTCATTTCGTGGCTATCGTGTTGTCGGTGCACGCTAACGTCGCTTCCCGGAGAGTCCCTTCCGTTTTTTTGATTAGCACTTAAAACGTCGACTTTTCCTCGATTCTTTTTCTTGATACTGCGGCAAATGAGAAAAAAACATTAATTAAACACGTCTCATTTATTAAAGGTGTCTCGACTTTAACACTAAAAGAAATCACTCCTTTTTGGCTGGAATTGCTGTGCTACCTCATGAAGGCGAGATTTTGAAAAGGATAAAAGACACTTCATGTATACTTACACACACACGACTATGATACCGATGATAACGATGACCAGTACTCCAACAACGACTCCGACGATAATCTTCCAATCGTCACTCGTCTCTGGTCCAATTGTGGTTACAATGCTTGTCTGGGTCGTTGATGTTGATGCTGGGGAAGATTCGCTGGTGCCATTGCTCGCGTGAGAGGGGGAGAAGAAGGGGGAGGAGAAGGGGTCGATTCCAGTACTTTCTTACTGTCTGCGATGGTGACCCCGAGCGCGGCCTCTAAGTCCGATTTAGATTTGTCCACGACCTGTAGCAAGGTGTCAACTGGGATGACCCCACCTCCAGGGATTGCTAAGGATGGCAATAGAATGTAAAACGCTACTCTCAAGGAGCTGCTGTCCTGTACTGGGAATCCCGGCAGTAGATGCACGTTGTCTGCAGTAAAAATATTCAAGGCCCGCCTGCAAAAAAAAGCCCGTCGTCAAGTCGAAGTTTTTCTAAAGTGAAAGATATCTGTTTCGAAGGAAGAAATGACATTAAGACTGCGTTAAAGCGTGACAAAAGCCGTATTTTTCGCCATTCGTTGACAAAACGTCATATAACGAGATAATTTGTAGCAATTGTTACGAGAGGAAATTTTGGCTACGCAAACCAAGGGAGTACATTGACTATTTTTTCTTCTTGTAGGTCATGAATTAATTTATTCACAAATTCATGTTACCATAATTTATTTCCTCCAATGGCAAAGCTCCTCCACACCCTCATAAAAACCAACATCACCCCCAATTCCTCTATTCGCTCTGACAACTGGCTAACGCTCGAAACATCAGCTTTCCAAATCTTCCCCGGTGGCAATTCGACCTTTATCAACTCGTTTGACAAAAACAAATTTTCATGTGATATCAGTCGGTTAGGCACGGCCCTCTGTGCTGGATGTGTCCAGTTCGATTAGGCCTGTCTCATTCGATCGATGTCTGTTTCAACTTTTCTCTAATCGGGCCTGTAGCAGTAGCTTTAAATACCCGTAAAACGGAGCATTGACGTAGGAAGAAGGGGCGGAGGGGAGGTGCGCACCGATTGCCACAAGTTTATCAGTAACTGTAGTTCACTGTCACGTGTTAACCTAGAAAAATTAAGACCTTTACCTTTTAACGGTTTCTGCAACTTATCTGGCAAAGTTTTTGGTTGTTGCAAGGCATGTTACATTGGGCAACTGATGATATTTCGTGCAACTTGTCTCACCATGGTGTTGCGAGAGAGACAAAATGCACGAAAAATTGAACAATGCAACAGCGCCTCTAGCCTTGCATACGGAACCCGCGCCCGCAGTGCAGGTGGTAGTCAAAACTGTGCTATCCTGTCAATCCTTTGCCATTTCACTGGAAATGGTGAAATTCTGTGCGTAAACGACGTTGTTGTCGATCTACCCTGTGGAAAGGACGCCATCAAAGTCCTTTTTTTGCGACGTTAACACAAAGAAAACATTATCAATACAGTTTTGACGACTTCTTACACTTTATTCGAAAATGATGGGCTGAATTCGTCTCAAATTAGTTAGAAAAAAGCCCCACTCCGCAACAGCTGACGTTTGAATCGCCCCTCGCTGGCAACCCAGTTTTGGCGCCAAAGTTTGTTGACAAAAAAGTTGCCACAAAATCTTTTCAATGGTTTTCTGGTCCTTTAATTTCGAACAATTGACGTGACGTCGGATAGCACAGTTTTTCCCGCTCGTTGGATTCTGATTGGTCAATTTAAATTTCAGTAGCTCTCGCCGTATGCAAGGAGACTATCATGAAAGATTTGAACGTGTTCAAAACGAATGATAGTAAATGCTTGTGTATGAAAGCTGCTGGCAAACCACATCGAGATTTTCATTTAATTATGATGGACTGTCATCAATTAATATACATGTATAGATTTAGCCAAGCCTAATAGCGAAATTCCCGGGTTATATATTCTTACAATAAGTTAACCTGGCTTGAGCCTGCGATCCAATTGAAATTCAGTACCTAGTCAGCGGTCAACTAAAAAAACAGCTGACCTTGATAAGCTCTAAACTTGAGCCCGTGATATTGTCACGTGATACTGGACATATTGGCATACATGGATGGGTGGACGGCGTACTATCATGGTTGTACGGTGACGAAAACAAAATTTTTTCGCACAGATAGGTGATCCGCGCGGAGCTCCACTATTATCATCGTAATTCGCTATTTAACCAGGCATGCAGGTTAAGAAGAGAAAATAGCCACAGCAACCACATTACAGGGAATCAACATTTAACAACAATACAATCACAGCGGTAAAGCGCAAAGAAATTCGACATACCTTCTTCTTTTGGCACTGATTTTGCATCTTTCCCTGTTCGCGTCACAAAAATTGTTTATTTGTCGTGCCATCGTTGATCTAAGGTTCTCGTCCACTGTTGCGTTGTACTGTAAAGAATTAAACGTGATTTTTTAAAGCAATGATAGCATCTTTGCAGGGGAGATTGAATACAAGAAAAATATACTATAGCTAGAATTACATTGTAAGGCCATCATCTGCCTTCACAAAAGACGTTATTGTGGCGTTTATTTTGGTGACCGAAAGAAAACGCGAGGTTGAAGCGAATTCACTTTCTTCCTCTCGAGGGTGACTCGCGATCAGTGCCCACCTTGCGATAGGCATTGCTGAACTGAAATACGACAAAAAAGTAACACCTTTTGTGCAATCTGGCAGTGATCCATCTACAAATCCAGATCAGTGAGTCCCTGGGACTTACCAATCCATTAACGAGTGAGTCCCAACCCCATTCAATGAGTCCCTTATCGAATTTGATATTAAATTAACAGGCATAAGCCATTTGGTGCTCGTTTAGTGCAGCGTGCCTTTTCTCGTCATGCAATTATTCTTTTTATGCTCTGTGGATACTTTGCAGTACATGTAGTTTTCCTTTTCTCCGTACACCAGCCATGAAAAGACTTGAAGCCATGGATTGAAAAAAAATCTTGGTTTTGTATGGCTTGATGAATCGGAAGCACTTTTATTTTCAGTAGGCTTATCTGTACTCATCCCGTTTGATGAATCTTGTACAACTTCGACGTTTGGTGAATCTTGGGTGGGCGCCTTCTGTGTTTGGTATGCATTTTGGGAAGTTTCCGCGTTCGTTGATCGAGAGAAAAGCAAAAAACTAAGCTTTCGTTGTCCCTCAAAGGATTTCATTTTCTTTGTCGGAGGCATCTCGCACTTATTCTTTGTAAAAGCAAACGATCCAGGACCATGTGCTTCGAACATAAAAACGAGTCGCAAAAATGTTGTTTTTTCGAAGGTACCCGCTGTTCAATTTAGTGTGACATGTCAGGGATTCTACGCTTTTGCTCGATGTGTTAACCCGTCTTCCACCCAAGAGTATCAATCTTTTTCGTTGAATTGTGGAGAAAAAACCGAGACAAACACCATAGCCCTGGGAGTGAAATATATGTTTGCGTCCAGATGGACGCACAAGGAAGTCATTTATGCGTCTTTTCCGACATTTTATACATCGGAGACGCGGGAAGCGCATGTAGATGGATTACTGATCCGGCCATCGTTCATGACTGAAGATGGGACTGTAGCTGTATTTTTGCTTAATGTGCCCATAACCATTCTAGCTGTTGAGAAAATTGCCCATGTGTTTAGATTTCGACCTGATTTAATACCCAATTACGCGCGGACGGAATCCCGATAATTCTGTTTTAGGGCTCACCTTTCGTACAGTAATCCTTACTCCGAAGGCCACAAGGTATCTCTTAGAGAAAGATAATATCTCAAAAACGATGTTGAACAAGGGAGTAAAACGTTGCATGAGTTGTACGTTCGAACGTTCATATTTTATGACCAGGGCCACCAAAAAATGTTTGCTGGGTTGAAAGTGCTCCCTTTCATGCGAAAAAAGTAATACTGATAAGCTGCTATCCATCGCTGTCTTGAGAATTGAATGAACGTTCCTGGTTATATATTCAACTGCGTTTACTTGTGTGTTGTCCTACAAAGCCAGTTGTGAAAAAAAAACGCTTCTACTTATAGAATCATATAATGACTTAAGAAAAGGTACCATTGTATCTTTATACCTGCTCTTTCGTGATTCCCACCAAGCGTAGCTCTACAGAATTGCTTCTTTCCTCTTCTGAAGCCGACTTCGGAGTTCTAACTGTTGGCGGAGGTGGCGTTTCATCTCTTCCAAGTGCTGTGTTATCAAAGTAATCGAAAAGATAGTCAAACAAACACGTTCCCAGGGTCTCTTCAACGACAATGGAGACCCTGGGAACCTGGTTGATAGTCAAATGGATTTTCTTAAAGGCAAAGTTTTAGAACTGAGCGAATTCCAGAAAAACTCCTTTGCAAGAGTTGGTGCAATTACAAGCGCACAGCGGGCACAAGTGGCCCTAGTTGTTCAAGGAATAGCTAACTTTATCCAGTGAATAAATCTCTACCCAAAGCATAAAATAATTCCATGTTAAACGTTGTCCAAGGTTCCGCAAGCTCGTTCCCGGGCCTTTTCACCGCCGAGACTTGGACCCGTCCTACTCTCGCCTACAGATGAAAATCCCTGGGAATGAGGTTGAAGGTTCCATACAAGTGTCTAAGTAGATCATAGTTAATGCGTGGGGATGGTTATGAAACTCGACAAGTTCCTTTGTTTCATGTTTTGTCCGTATCTTTGGCCGCATTGACCCTGCACAAAACACACCTTTTTTTCGAGAAGATAACCAATCAAATCCTTCGATTACATTATCCGCAACTAATTTGCAAACCTGTACTAAGCGAAAACAAAAGATTGTGCAGAGTCACGGTTAATTCAACATCGATTGCCACAACACATTGTTTTCGCTTTTGAAAGTTTTGAGGTTTCATAAGCAGTCTCTCGATTAACTGTGATAAGATATGCTTGGATTTTGCACTGATATTCACGTTTATAAGACCAAATTCTGAAAGCTGTCCACAGAATGAAGCTGACAGATAGTGACTTGTCCACCGCCCATGAAGTTCCCCCTTCCCTCCCCCCTTGAACTGGATCTTGAGCACTGTGACTGATGTTAATTAAAATTGTTTTATTTACAAGGGTGCGTTCGATACAAGATGGTAACCAATCTCATTTGCTACAAGTGCGAATCATGGGAAATGTGTTTTATTAACTGAATTTGCTCTTCGAAGGTTTGGAAACTCGCAAAGTTCTCTACCCGCCACTAATTTTTCGGTTTGATAAAAAAATGGGTAATCATACGATATATGTAAAGGCAATCGTATGTACGCGATTGCCTTTCTTGTTTTATGGGCACGAATGATGTTTTAAAAGTTCTCAAAATTGCACGAGCCGTAGGCGAATGAGAACTTTCAAAACATCACAAATGATCATAAATCACGAATTGCAAAAGCAAGTTCATACGATTTTTTTATTTATTACATACGTAACAAAATTTCTCCATCGCATTGTTTTTTTTAACCTCTTAATGCACGATATAGAGTGTTTTCACGTGACGTCACGGCGGCCATGTTGGTTTCCCCAACTAATCCTCCGGGAATTGAGCTCTACTATCATGCAAATGCTTTCTTTTGTTTTGGTGGAAAAACAAGTTTACCGATCACGTGAGTTAAAACACTCTATAATTTATGCATTCGTCATTGACCTATCAAAAACGCGATATTTTATTACGTATCTAATTAGCTGATAACCGCGATGTAGCGCACTACAACGTAAAAACGCAATATCCGAGGGTTTTGTTTTTCAATTTCTTGATTTTACCTTCACACGACCCATTTATGAAGAAGAGTCCGTCTTGACATTTGCAGGTCGAGCTTCCTGGCGTATTTTCACAAACGAGGAAACTTCCGGTACAGTTAAACAGTGAGGGATCCAGGCACTCATCAATGTCTTGAAAAACGGAAACAGAAAGTTTACTAAAGTCTCCGAACTCTTTCTGACTCGGAGCAAAAGATGTGAAAAAGCGGGCAAACTATTTCGACATATAGCGATATTTCTTGTTTACAAACATTCACGTCACTTTTCTCTTGATGTTCACATTTGCCAACCACGGAACAAAAGAAGTCATTGTTTCAACAGCCAATTAGGTTTTGGTTGGCATATTAGGCTGATTTAGCAACAGAACGGGAACGTCAGAAGCGACGTCGCGCGCAGCAAAACTACCAATGGGAATTTAGAATAGAGAAGAAAAGAGTGGAGTCTACTCTATTCTGAATTCTCATTGGTGTTTTTTCTGCGCGCGCGGTCGCCACTGACGTTCCCGTTCTGTTGCTAAATCAGCCTATTAAATAACAATGGGTGACGTCACGAGAAAGATCGCTATACGCAATGAAGCGTATGCAAATAGCCTGTTTAAGGCGTTAAGGATGTTTTGAAAAGTTAAGGCCCGGGCATACAGCTTTAACATTTCCTTCATCATCCGTTCGATTTTGTTGAACATTGAACAGAGATGTTAAAACCGTTAAACCCCTCCCACTTCAACCATGTTGAAACAAGTTGAATCGATATTGAATGAGTTTAAAAGCGTTTAAACTCTGCTTCAGCAACCATTCAATAGTTCTTTTGTTTTCGCGAATGCTAAACGAAGTCGAAGTCGCTTGCCCCCTGGGTGTGCGAGTGCATACTAATGGCCTCTCAATGACGTATCCATGTCCGTATCCATAGTAACAACCTCGGCTGCAGCCTGGGACTGAGTTCAAGGTCTCTCGTGAGCTTTGTTGAATCAAATGTTGATGATGTGTTGAAACTGTTTGCCCACCCCAGGAGTCAACATCGTTTAACATCGTTCGACAAAATCGAGCGGATGCCAGTTAAAGCAAAAGTCGAAGCCATTTGCCCCGGGCCTTTATCTTTTTTTATCAATATCTTCGCAACATGGAGCGGAGAAAATCGCCAGAATATTCGGCGGACGCGAGCGAGTGGGGCAAAACCACGGGAGCAACATCTTTCATTTCGCATCGTTTTCACCTTACCCTTCTGACGTCAGTATGATGTAAGCGCAGTCTGTGGTGTGGCATTTTATTCACGATTTGTCCGTATCTTTGAATAATGAAGATGACTATGTAAAGCCTCGTTCACACGTGGCAATCATTTTTATGTAAAAAATATATTTGCTCATATGAATGGACAGCAAATTGAGGTTTTTTTTTGTTATAGAACCACAATTCGTCTGGGCCGAACTTAGGCAAACACTTAGGCAAAGACAACTTCAAGAGGAAATAAGTTTCTAGACGAACTACGTCATGAACAATTCCTCAAGACACAGGTCCGTATTTTACGAGGGTAACACGTGACAGTGAACTAGAGTTACTGTTAAACTTGTTGCAATCGGTGCACCTTTTACCCCCCCCCCCCCCTCACTCCTCCGCCCCTTCTTCCTCCGTCAATGCTCCGTTGTACGGGTATTCAAAGCTACAGCTACAAGGATCAGAGCAAAGTCAAAGTTTACATGCAGACGTCGATCGAATGAAATTGGCGACCTTTAGCTCAGAAGACCGGGCACTAACCTACCGAGCTACGCCTGTCTCCGTGCGTCTTGAGCCCGTATTTACACCAGACGTATTTGCCCAAGTTCGTCCCAGACGGATAATACATCTGACCCCAGTTGTTCGAAGACTGGAGAGCGCTATCCACTAGATAACTAAGTTGGTTTTGCTAGTGTTTATCCGTTGAATATTGATTCATCCGGTGGATAGCGCTATCCACCTTTTGAACAACTGAGGCCAAGAGTAAATCAAAAGCAATTGTCATTCAGTGATACCTGAACAAGTGTAGCCATCCGCGTCCAGACTATACCCTGGGAAGCATGTACACTGGAATCCCGGCACTTTATTCTTGCAAGTATGAGTACACTTGATGCCAGAAAGCTTGCATTCATCAATATCTATAAAACATTAAGAAATTACTATTTCAAGTCTCGAACAAGAATGTTGTTACACCCTCTGTGATAAACACCAGTATCCACTTTCCCCTCTCCTCATCCTAATACCACGCACGTCCAGGAAACACGGTGATAAAGGGCAATAATTGTCCCGTTTACCCACTTCTCAAGAAGACTTAAATTATAACGATAATTCTTACACAATTATCAACCTAACTCTGACAATGAGCCTATTCTTGGTTTGCACTCTCGTGATTAGACAGCCATGTTGGTGTACAATACAAAAGCAAAATGTTTGCATAATGCAAAAGAATAGAGCCTAATTCCAAAAAGAATAGACCAATTTCGATATATTAATATTCAGTCCTAAACACTCCCAAAAGACTTCGCTCCAGGCTCGAGGCTCTGGGCAAGAAATATAAGGATTTGTATGAGATTATTTCCCAGAGCCTCGAGATGATGCCCTTTCTGAATTATTTTTCGCTAGAGTTCAGAACACCAACATGGTCACCAATGACGTCAACGTCAGGTGCAAGCCAAGGATTGTGACACAAAGTGCCAAACTTCGCGTTGTCTTACTTAACGCATGTGAATGTCACTATGTCTCGCACTTGTTCTAGGGTAAACAAACCGTGTCAACTAAGGTAAACGCTGCTGCGTCTCTAATTTTTTTTTAACGCTTTAGATGCCGCGGTTATACTGAGAGCCACCACTTTTCTTGTGAAAATTTCAGTTCGTGGCAATTATGAACGTCATTTAACAAGTCCCGAAATGACCACCTCCCGAGATGACCTGGTAGCTCAACTGGTGGAGGACTGAATCGGTATCACAGAGGTCATTCGTTCAATTCCTATCCACGCTACTTGAAAATTTACGCTTTTCGTTACTGCTCAAGTAATGTTCATAACTGACGATCATGATGATCTGAAATGCTAAAGTGTCTCTTTCCGGCGAAGTTCAAATAAATCATTCACATATTAAGTCTATTCAAAAATTTTTTTATAACCCAGAGAGAAATCCTTAGAAACGGATTTGCTTCATATATCCGGACGAATAATGGAAATCTAAGTTTCTTGATATTTGCAAAGAATTGTATGGCTTATGTAAAGTCCATTCTTTAAAAAAGGCGGTTTGCAGTCTAACGTGCCCTGAAACCAAAACTTTAGTAATATCTACCGATCGCAACTAGTACAAATTGCGTCATAAACAAATCAGAAAGGGCCGTTTTCGAGTTCATGTCTGTCTCCTCTTCAAGGCAAGTCTAAGTGCGAAGTTTGAAGAGAAGGAAGACATGAACTCGGAAATGTTCTATTTGAAGCAATTATTAAAATGTAACCGGCTTCATTAGGGAACGAGGCGTGATTTCGCAAGCCAGGACAATAGCCTCTTTCAGATTTTTTAAACTTGTAGTCTCTCATAGTGAAAAGACACTTAGAAATATGAGTGTGGTAGTGTCCACAAAAGTTAAAAAGGAAAACATTTCACTTCCGGTCGTAGTTCGTGGCGTAAGTTCCCTATTGGTCGAAAAGTGGTGCGAAAGTTTAAGCCAATCACTTAGCGAAGCAATCCACGATCACCTTTGACACTGGGCCAATGAAAAGCGTTGCCTTTGAATAATGTTATGAACATATTCCAAAGAGTTTGAATTCTATTCCTAATACGCTTGGTACTTTATATTTTATTACCTTCACAAGTTTTGCCGTCGCTCGCAAGCTGATATCCCGCGTTACAGTCACATGCCTCAGTACCGTCTGACTTTCTAAAACAGACTTGATCACAGGTGTTGTTTGAGCAGGGATCGGAAGC
>NC_090894.1:21662211-21669711 GCF_036669925.1 Montipora capricornis | reverse complement strand
GTTATTTGATCCTCGCTGTTTCAATGCAATCGCAGTTGATCAGCCCTTAGGTAGCTTGAGTGATCTGTACGTAGTGGTATATAGTGGTATACAGCGCAATCGAACTGTGAATGAGTGCGCAAGGGTAATATGGCAATTTCGTTTCGACTGCTTGAATTCCATTGATTTCGAGCGCGAGCTTGTTTTTACATCAATAAATGCAAAAAAATGTAAATGACACCTTTTATTTCCGTTAAAATTTTACTTATCCGTCAAATACTCCACCTCGATATTTTCAATATTCTCTGAAGAATCTATTTTGCTGCGTTGGTGAACTAATAGATACGTACGTAGATTTCTAGAAACGAGTTGATAAAAGAAACTATAAGGAAAATCAAACACGTTTCTCTGCGATCTTTGATTTTCGTCAGAACGCAAATTTCAGCCTGACGCCTCCCTTCAGTGCCGAGTTACCTTTTATCGACTCGTTTGGTGAAATTAAAAATTAAATCAAATTATAAATGTTCAAAAAAGCCAACTGAAAGGAGAAATCATGCAGTTGCTTTTTTTACGAAGCGAGGTAGAATTGAATTCGAAACCATGTTAGACAGATCCACTGAGTTCTGAGACTGAGGGCGCTTTCCTTTTTTTTGTCAAAAGTGGCCTGCCAGATCTGTCAGTTTGCAAAGAAAATGCAAATATTTGAAGGAATACTTGCACGATAATCCCTCGCATTCTTCTGGAGGAGTATTTGACATCCTCGAAGTGTGTTGATTTAAAGGCGTTGTAGAGTTTGTCCATGGTTTGTCCTTTTAAATGCGCGGTCTTGCCTGTAAATTTAGAAAAATAAAGATAAACGAGGCTCACCCTATCAATCGATGTGACATTCCATGTAAAGTTGAGTTGATTCCCCGTGGAAGTGAAGTTGGCGCCGATTGGTATATCGAGCACGCTGAAGGTTATGGCGGAATCGTTGTCAAAAGCTGTCACAGTTAGGAAAAAGACTTCTCCGAGCGTTACATCAATACAACTAGGAACGTCAATGAACTTTGGAGGAAAGTTATCTGAAACAGAATTATAAAATGGATAAAGGGACTTAGTCTTCTAGGAAACTGTGGTACTTGCAGCGTTTGAAAGCTGCAAGCGGCCAGGGCGATGTGAGGCGGCTGTATTCGCAGGTTACGGTAACACAGAATGATTTGATATGATAAATTGACCAACGTAGAGAAATTCGAAAGCTGATGTTTTGAGTGTCAGCCCTTCGTCACTGAGAACGAACTGACCGTGACGAATTGACAACTGACGATTCGCCCTGACGTAGGGCCAACGCTCGAAGCGTCAGCTTTCGAATTTCTTTACAGTGGTCAATTTACCATATCAACTCATTTGATAAACACATTTCTTGCGAAGAATCAAACCGTTTTGGTAATGGTAATGGTAATGAATTTATATAGCGCATTTTCTATTGACATATTCAATTGCGTTTTACAAGCAAGTGATCTATGGGTGAGATCGGACATCAGCATATACAGGCGCCGTTGGCAGCCGCTATCAGTCCATTAGCGATCTCACCCAGCACATGAATGAATGAAATGAGGCCTGACCACAACACCGGGAGCTCCATGCCCTACCTACGTCCCACAGGGTTGTGTGAACATTGAAGGGTTGTGAGACGGGGCCTACGATTTATAGTCCTTACCCGATATGACTAGAAAGTCTAACCATTTGCGGATGTAATTACAAAGGCAGCGCTTTCTCCTCAGTTGTTTTAAATCTTCGAGTGTTGGTCGAACTCACGACCTCCCGCATGGCAGGCCGATGTGCATGCTCAACCAACTGAGCCACCGGTGCGCGGTACAACATATCAAATGCTTATGATCTACAGAGTGTTTTCGCTCATGTGACCTTTAACCATATTTGCATACTACACAAAAGGAAGAATTCTCATAAAAATAGAGCAAAAAAAAAAATCAGTTTTAGATTATTTCACAAATTGCTGTCATACATAATGTCTTTTGTGAAACGAGCTTTGAACGTTTCTTTTTAGTTTCGTTAACTACGGTCCAACAATGGACTCAAGCTCTTTTTAACATACCATCTATTAAGTCAAAAAAGACACTGGGTGATCGCTCCTTTAAAATGGCAGTTCCAGCAGTATGGAACAAATTACCGAACAATATACGTAACGAAAATAATTTTAGCAAATTTTAATCTTCGCTTAAGACTTGTTTTTTCAAAGTAACTTATAATTAGGATCTTTTTAATTAGATACTTTAGTCTTAATGTTATAATACATACATATACTATTTCTACCTTTTACGCGCGCCTTTGTAATCAATGTCTATTTCAGTTACACCATTTTTCCAAAGTTAATTATTTTTATCGCGCATTTGATTATATTCATATAGATATTTGTGCGCTAAAAATTTTAAAATTATCATTATTATATTATTATATTAACTTGGCCCTAATTTTATCTTACCACCTCGATCTCATTTATATGATTCTATGGTTTATCTTGAAGAAGCAAAAACTGGAATCAGTTTTCTTTGTTCTACGACTGAGAGAGTGTTGGGTGAGCTCTATGACATTGTGGTGGCGTTAACCATCTAACGTAAATTATTTTGAACAAGCCTGCTTTTTGAGACGATGATTTGGTGATTTCGCCACCAAAAAACTTGTTACGAAGCTGTGTTAATGGTTACGGTTAATAAAGGAATTCTCACTGGCCACTTGACTGATTGGGATACTTTCTGGTAGTGAAGTGACTGATACCCAAGCCTGGCCTCTAAATTCAATGCGGCAATCTATAGAGGTCTTACTCAGTCGTTTGTTTTCCTCTTCCACCATGACGTTCACCTCTTGGCTGTTGAGCCCAATGGTTACATCATTGGTCGACGCCGCGTCGAACAAACACACCACGTCTCCTCCACACTGTGCTTCAGCAGCCGCCTGAGTTTCGTTATCTGCCCATACGATTTCATCTACAAACATGGGTTCGAAACTTGCATTCACGAAAGTCGAAACGTTTTCATTTGGCCCATAAGTGAACAAAGATTCTTGATCGGTAATTTGCCCTGAGAAAAAGTAAAAACAACAAAAATGTGTCCGCCTTTTCTAAAGTTACTGGGTCATATCAAAAAGGCTGCGGGGATTCAGGACTTTGCCCGAGGAAGAACATAGCGCAGTTTTCAACTGATTTACGAAGTTTTCAAACCAATTACTATAGATAATCGAGTGAGCCAAGCAGAGCAAAGCAAATGCAGGCCGCCAGCAGTAACCGCTTATAATCGCGAGTGAGCAAGTTTGGGATGAAATGGAGCGAGATTTTTAGCCAAGAGCATTACAAAACAAAGAAGCCGTTAAGTAATGATCCGTGTAAGGTGGATAGCAATTTCCTTTGTTATGCGGCAACGGGGCTTTCCCCACATAGGAATGTTATCATATATACACAGAGAATGCATAAACCTACAGGAAAGCCGTTAACGCAATAAAATTCATTTACAGCCCACTTTGAAAGGGTGTTTTTTTGTGTTAAAAGATTTTGACCAATCACAAGAGTTGAAAACAAAAGCCAAGAAACGTTTACAATTTTACATGTTCCCCACATACGATTTCTGTGGAATTCATTTAAACTGAGACCAGATGAAAGATGGAAGATGGTTGGAAAGTAAGGATGAATATAATACTGGTTTTATGAAGTTTTGTTAACTTTTGCTGTTTAAGCCAATCAGAAGTAAGCACAGACAATAGAAAAGTTATCACCTTTTTGCATACCAAATGAATTCCAACATGTTCGTTGCCGTTGTTGCTATCGTTCTTATCTGGACCGTTTCTTAATTTCTTTCGAAAACAAAACCTCCCTTTGCTACTCATAATAATGATGATGAAGACGACAATAACGATAATGAAGTTGTGAACTTGGAGCTGGTTACAGTGACTGGGCTTTAACAACGATAATTTTGTCAATGGAATCAGTGGTAACGGCTTATGCTCACTTAAGGATTTGGATTTATTGCGTGCATTTCAGGACACAGCCGATGTTAACTTGAGGAGGAAAGTTAAGAGAGCTTCGGAAAATTTGTTGGGAAAGTCGACGTTATATGTGGGTTAAGCTTGTTCGTTCCCCTGGGAACTCCGGTTCCATCCCCTTTTAATTTAACAAAACAACATTTGATTCCATATGATTTGATTTGAATTGTGGTCTCCTAAATCATCAGGGCGCTTATGCACCAGTCAATGTAAACCCCCGCACTCCCCCCCCCCCGGCCGAGACATAGTGGGGCATTTGACAAGCGCTCACTTCTAAAGTTGCAAAATGCCCCGCACCCCAAGGTCAGGTTTTTCCTCTAATTGAAGCTAAAGACCCCGCTCACATTCCCTCGCTCGGTGGAAAATACCCCGGTCCACTCCCCCGCTGGTCTTAGATGACGTGCAAAAGAGGTGAAAGTCCTAGATACCTGCGGCCCTTTCGCTCGTCAAATAACGGAAAATTCCCCGAAAATGCCCCGCTATGTCCCAGCCGGGGGGGGGGGGGGTGCGGGGGTTTACATTGACTGTTGCATTACGTTCACGTTATAAGGGACTTTACGATCTACGACGGCGGCGACGAAAACGTTGTCTCAACTTTGCACCCAGTGTAGAATATCTTTCGCAAATATTCCATCTCGGTTACGTCCCGCGATTTGGCCGAAGTATCCTGAGAAAAATTAGTACGTGCGGTTTCGGAGTAAAAATAGAGAATGACAGATTTGCATTTGTGCGCTCGCGTTGTCGCCAAAAGCTCAAATTTGGAGATTTCACGTCGTTGTTGTGCAGAGCACCGCACGAAAATGTGTTAAAACGCGTGCCGCACGTGCACCACGATTATTCAGTTTTCCTGTTTTAACTAACGATATTCTTGTTTTGTGGTGTTCTCGTTGACTACCGCGTCGTAAATCTTAAAGTCCCTGCACGCTTGATCAGACGTCTTCATCATCATCATTATCATCATTATTATTAATACGTTACATCCTGAAGGTTCATTGACTAAAAATTAATAAATCCACCAATTAAATAACTCACATTTCAATCCAAAGTCGAAGTGAATTTGTCTCGACGAAATGCTTGGTGAAAGAACTGTTCCATTAGGTAGTGTAAAATCATCACTCAGATCTCTGTTATATGTGCCAAAGAGACCCTTTGTCTTGTTGAAGTAATCTTGGCTTAAGGATACCACAAAGTGTATCATTCCCTTAGACTCACAGAATTCCACTCCTGTACCAGTTTTAAACACCACTTGTACACAGTAGGCCGATTTCTTGCTGGCACGTAAGTTCTCTCCAATAATTCTGCTAACATTGTCAAGGGTGTTCAAGTCATTGTACAGAGAACCATTGACATACATCTCCAGACCACCTAGGAGAAAATGTCAGAAAAAAGTATCCTCGTGTTATTTTATTCAGTAATTTTACAAAGGATATTGCCATAAAACACACCCATTTTGTATTGGCATTACTTACGATTTTCCAAAGTGATATCAAAATAAGCGAAGATGGGAAGTAGGTAATAAGGTCATGAAATGGAGCAAAAATATTACGGCGCAAAATTAACGTAAATCTATCCTTCAAGTGCGCAACACGGAACAGCTTTGATTGTGAAATACACGAAAGACATGCATTCCGAACAGCGGTAGCAAAGACTATAAGAGGCAATGATAATTGCAGTTGAGATCAACAAAAGTAGTTGAAAACGAAAAGTATTCCAGGAGGCCTAGATTTTGAAAGGCTCTTTGATTTTCAGCTGTTATCATCATTCTCGCAAAGAGACAACAGCTTTCTTAAAAACGAAGACGCACTATAAAAGAGGTCGTTTCAGACCTCTGTTTTTTCTTTGTTCGAAATCATTCAAGCACGACTGATAAAGAATACAAGACGGCGATCAACAAACAGATACACCGAGACGGAAGCCTCAAAAGCAAGAGAGGATAAGGTAAAAGAACGGATCCCAATGCCCCATCGTAGTTTTTTAAAATTTAGTTTTAGTTTCGAAAAAGTTATTTTAAGTTCTCGTTCCCAATTCCGCGCATATTTCAAATATTTAAAATTTCATTACGTCATTACAACTGGCCAATCAGGTGCCTCTCTAAAAAATAGCTACGTAGCTAAAATTGGATTTTAAAAAACTATCATTGGAAGAGGTCCATGTGTAGATGGTTTTCACCTGACGTCACAGCAGCCATGTTGGTGCATAGAACAATAGAGAAAAAAGTCTTCTGGGAATTTGACTCTATGGATAATGCAAAACATGAGCCATAATTTGCCATTGTTTTGTGCACCAACATAGCCGTCTCATAACGTGACTGAAAACCAACCATAAGGGAATCCGTTTCTTACCTCACCTCCTCTTGTCAAAAGATATTACCAGGGCGGGAATAGTGAAATTAAAAAAAGAACAACAGATAACGTCTTATCCCTTATTTCACTTATTACGGGAACATTGTCATTAGGGGCTTTTTTCATTGAACAAATTATCGCATGTGGAGGTCTGTCAGGAACCCATGACCCGGAGCCTACAGCTCCCATACTGGGCCTACGTAACGGCATTTTTACAGACCGATCTATGTTTAGACTATCTTTTCCGGAAAAAAACAAAGGCAGTTCCGGTTCGGTGACCCTATGACGTCAGCTTAATTTCTTGTAATTGGTCATCGGGCTCCTGTGGGAGTCTCATTAGCGGGAAATCCAATCTAAAAATAAATCGGTCTGTGAAAACGCCGTGACACGAACACAGTAGAGTTGTAGGCTCCGGGTCATGGGTTCCTGGGTCTGTATAGATCCACTGCTGATTGACAAATCGTACGCATGCGCCTAAGGTGCCACACCCTTTCTAGTGTTAATGGCTTAATCCTAACCTTCGCTATTTAACTTGACTTCGACTTTACTGGTGTCCACTTCCTTAGCTGCCCCGGCAGAGAATATCGTCGCTGTATCCAGTCCTCCCGGAGCTAATTGAGTGCGTGCTTGCAACACAAATGTTCCGTTATCAGCAGTGATAATAGTGTACTCTCCAACACCATTAAACGTGTAATTTCCGCCGTCCAAAGTTTTAAAATGAGGGTCGCCATGGGACAGAACTAAAAAAAAAAAAAAACGAAAATGAGCAGTGATGAATGAACGGTGAACGAATATATAATTTTTAGCCAGTATTTTGAAAAGCTCTGCCTTTCTTCATCAGGTTTTTTTGCCTATTTTCTGATTAGCCCCTTCACCGACCAGGATCCATTGATTTTGTTTTATTAATAACGCTGGTCCAGCCTTGAATTCGAGTAGTTATGTAACACTCAATCCGAGCATCCGCCGATCACGTTTCAAAACCCATTCTTCCTTCCGTACGTAGATACTCTATGTAATTATACAAAAAAAAGCGTCAAACAACTTACTTCTGTTGATCACAAATTCGTTGTATCGAGCGCAGTCATTTGGTAGCCTCACTGTCCTGAATTTGTCAAAGCCGTTGGATTGTTTTAAACACAAAGTTCGC
>NC_090894.1:21654711-21657211 GCF_036669925.1 Montipora capricornis | reverse complement strand
TCTATAGATCTCTACACTGGTTGGCTCCAAACTATTTATGTTCTATATTTGAAAAACGAGAAACCCCATACCGCCTAAACTCAATGTCCCATTACCGCGCACAAATTACTACAAACATAGTCTTAGGTACAGGGGCTCCATTCTATGGACAAGCCTTCCTGCCAACGTAATGCACGAAGAGTCACACCGCCCCTTGGGCAGTTTTTTAAATTGGATTAACCAAGCAAATACTTTAAGGCGCGACATTCGTGGAAAGCAGCTTCACATCTTAACCTGCACAGTAATTTTTGCCGTAGTTTTTATAATTTTGTATCTCATAGCTGACGATTTAACTCTGTGAAAATGAACATTATCTTATCTGATCTCTTCTTACGTGGAGTGCCACAGTCCTGTCCAGTAAAGGCCTTGGGAATCGGACAGACACAAAAGAAAGTGTAGTTATTTTTGACATCAACATAGCATGTGCCATTGTTTTTGCAGGGGTTGTTCAGACAAGGGTCCGCTGTTGGACAAAGAAGAAGAAATGACTTGAGTTTGGTCATTGTCTCAATAAACATTCTCAAAGAGGATTTGACAACGAGCAAGAGGTGTGCACAAAGATTTTTAAGGGAGGATTCCAGGTCGTTTGATTTTACACCAGCAACGCAAAATCAGTAATCAAGGTGGTGAAAAGCAAAAAATTTTCAAGACTTAGAAATATTCTTGAGATATATGAGTACTAACTTCATTGAAGAACTTCATTTCACCTTTGCCAAAAAAGTTGCTAGTTTTAACCCTGCAGGACGGAAGTCCGAAACAACCGGGAATCCTTGAAACCCTCCTCGGTTACATCCCCGAAAAATAGAAGAAGCATACCATATGCACATGTATCGCCGAGGAATCCATCAACGCAATCGCAACTGAAGCTGTTTACGCGATCAGAACAAGTTCCGCCGTTTTGGCAAGGATTACTAGCACATTCATCAATGTCTGCAAAAGAAAATCACTTTCGAAATGTTAACAGCACGCTACAAAGAGACTTGCTTACTTACCCTTTGTCGTTATCTTAAGGGGATAACATCATGATATAGCTCTCGGTATATCAGATGTTCAGTGCAAAAGCAAACTGCAACACTATAGGAATTCCGTGGCATACACTATGCTAATAGTGTGTGAGGTCTTTAACGTCCTACCTACGAAACAGGATCAAGACGGAGCCTATGGCTTTTCGTCGTTATTCGTAAGTCTGACCAGACGAAATTCTCAGAGAAAAGGCAACACTTCCTCCTGAGTTGTTTCAAGACCCTGGGTGTTCGTCCGGCCGGGGAATCGAACCGGGCAACAACGTCCTGCACAATGAGCAGACTGGCGCCTTACGTTATTGAAGATGATGAGAAAGGACGATAGACCTTCTAATTTACATCAACTCTGTTTTTTTTTTCTTATTCGCCTGATCACGCACCGGTGGCTCAGTTGGTTGAGTCCGACCGGACCAACACTCAGGGTCTTAAAATAGCTGAGGAGAAAGTGCTGCGTTTGTAATTACCCCCTTCGCTCCTCCTAAATGGTTAGAAGGGATAAGGACTATAAACCGTAGGCCCCGTCTCACAAATAGCCCATGAGGCGAAGCCGAATGGGTTATTGACCCGTGGCCCTTGAGGGCGAAGGGTCTAATTGTTTTAGTATCACCCAACTACTCGGACAGAAATAAAGTTAGTAAATGCAAGTTGGAGAAATATTTATTTAGGAATAAAACGAAAGAAAGCGTCACGCTTTTCGCTACTCGAGGACTATGACTAAGAGTCCTCTAGTAGCGTAGCCAATCAAAATGCAGGATTTGCATTAGTCCACTAGTTGGGTGATACTAATATGTGTTAACCCCGGTGAATGAAATGAGGAAAATTATTTTTTCAATGGAGACTCGGGTAAACTCAGACAAAAAATGCTCCATATGACAAGTTTGATAGTCCTAGCAGTATGGCGGAGCAATTGTAGCATGAACCTAGTTTAATGGCCTGGGATCTGAAGTAATCATCAGAAGCTTGGTAGGTTGCTCGGATTTTTTCCGACTATCCCTGAGTCACCATCGGAAAAAATAAACCTCTTCACATCATCATCAACGGTCTTAAGATGTTATGTATTCCCATAGATTCTGCAAGGAGCATTCGGATCCCCTAATCAGAGAATATGCAACTTTTCTAAAAATTGAGTACTAGTTGCTCAATCGATGGAGAACCCGACTGATGTTACGAAGGTCGTAGGGTTCGAATCCTGGCTCTGATTTGACAAGTTACAGAAAAGTTTCCTTTCGCCCGTTGCTAAGCAACTAGTTGACCCTCTTAAACAAACTAAAGTACTGCAAGACTCTGTAATGTGACTGACAAAAGTCAATTTAACCTATTCAATTGTAGAAATCCAATTCGCAACAGTACTCGGGATAACACTGCTGGACAAACAGTCTTGCAAAAGCTACTCTATCACAGAAGGAGTAAACGATTTTAAGGTCAATTACATCCAGAAA
>NC_090894.1:21639711-21649711 GCF_036669925.1 Montipora capricornis | reverse complement strand
TGCAGTTAAATGTCTTCTGGGAATTTGACTTAATTCTTATGCAAAAACTTGTGTGGCCATTTTCTATTGTTTGTATACCAACATGGCCGTCTCATCACGTGGATGCAAACCAAGAATTGTATCTCAGGGTTCACATCTTGGCTGCTGACATAGTCGGGTTTAAGTTTTGTCTGCACTGAAGGTGTTTTGAGGTCCTTCTTCATCCCAAACTAGCATGTAGTTTATTCCCCAGAGAATCACTAATGCCCTTCCTCATTGATATAATGGAGTGCCTCCGTATGTGTTATCGTCCACCCGAAATATAAATTAACACTTAATTCATTTAATTCAAGGAAAGGGAAAGGTACCAGAGGTTATCCCTATCGCGGTTATCCGCCCGCAGCCGGATGTAATTGACTGAGAGTTGGTTTTGACGAGGGAGGAAACCCGACGTAGGCGGAGAAGAACCTTTGGGACTTAGATACTCAGCCCACATAAAACTTCATAGCCGAAGACTGCGTAGCACCGAGATCGCGGAGGTGGAAGGCGCAGTTGATAACCGCTAAGCCAACCTGACTTTCGCAACAGATCACCAACAACATGAATGCCAAGAATGCATACTGAGAAGATCATCACAATCAACTTTGTGCAGAACACAGAGGTGAATTTGCTTTTATCAACTTAGCGCTGAAATGACAAAATTCTCCGGCGCGTGCTCAAAGCAGGTGAGAAGTCGAACCAGGGACTGCTGAGTACCAGGACTGAATTCTCGGGGCATGGGTTGGCCTCCCCAGCACAGTCACTAATGAGTCTATTTTTAGAACACCCGTTCCCGCGAAAATTAGTGGACGATGTAACAGCTCTAGTAACTCTACACTACTGAAATTAGTTGTCAAGTCCGTGAAAAAAAGCACATGACAGAAGAAGTCACGCTTGACATGGCTTCTCCAGATTAGTTAAAGTAGCGGCCCTTTGCTTGCTTTCGTGCATAACGCGTATCTAAAAATAAGTCCATTTGTGACTGTGCTGGAGAAGAGAAACACTCTTGTCTAATTCACTCTTGTGAGAACAATTAACCCCCTAAATTTTGAACTGATCTTCATTTATCTCACTGTTAGTAAAAATGTCCAAAAACACTCTTCATTTCATTGCTCTTACTTGAAGCTGTTTGACTGATTGACGACGGCGAGTGCGAATCCGTTGAGTGACCTGATAAAGATTCATTAAGAAATGTTTAATTAAATTAAAGAAGTATTTTTGAATCCTTAATTTTATTCAAATTATATGAGATATAGTTGTCTTTATCTCGTAGTTCAAAAGTTCAACGTTACATGCGATAGAGTTGTCTTTATTCCTTCTCGATGCAGTGTACCACGAACGGAAACTACTAAGCACACACAGATTTAACCGGCGATCAGGCGTTCTTCTCTGAGAAAAGTATGTCTGGTCGCAGGTTAACATAGATTCACGGAAATTTGACCACATTACTCCTGTTCTCAAAGAACTGAAATGGTTGTCTGTGGAATCTATGCTTATCTACAGGGATTGCATACTGGTTTTTAAGTGTTTAAGGGGTTTGGCCCCTGACTACCTTGCCAAAAAGTTCAAAAAAAGGTCTGAAATTCACAATAAAGACACACGGAATAAGAATAAGATGGACATCCCAGGATACAGAACGGCCGCAGGCCAAAGAACCTTCTATTATCGAGCGGTTTCTCTGTGGAATAACCTACCTGGAAGTCTCACTGAGATGACAAACCTTGTATTATTCAAAAAAGAACTAATGCGTCATTTACAAAGAGAATGTTAGAAGCTTTCAATGATTTTAACATATATCAAATTTCTTGTCAAATTTGTTATATAAATATGATTCTAATCATTTCTTACTGTTTTATAGTTTTAAATATTTTATTGAATATTGTAATTACTTTAAGAATTTCAAATATTTAATCATTTCTCATTGTTCTATAGTTTTAGATATTTTATTGAATATTGTAATTACTTTGAAAAGCCAGAATTTGGAAAGTAATAAAGTTATTATTATTATTATTAACTCGTTGCACGGCATGCTCTTTCTTTTATATCCCATAATTCTATTCGACACTTTGAAATTACGTAATCAATACTACACTCGAGTCCATTTTTTCTGTGATTTTTTTAAAGAAGAGTTCTCACATGCACTTTAATCTATTCAATTGAGCCTCCTCCCCATAAGAGTAACATCTAACGATTTCGTCAGGGCCCGGAGACTTAGGGCCGTTTATACCAGAGAAAATAAGCCGCGGCTAACTCTGGCCGCGGCTTACGTAAGCCGCGAACACCCCGTATAAATCTTACAAAATCTATGTTCACGGCTTTCTCAAGCCGCGGCTTATCCTGGCCGGGGAGTATATACTCGTATAAATAGTTCCTTTCGCGGCTTACGTAAGCGGCGGCCAGAGTTAGCTGCGGCTTATTTTCTCTGGTATAAACGGCCCTATTAAGTCACAGCCAGAGTTCGTTTACCCAAGGGAGGAGCTTTGAAGTGGTAACTCGTTAAACGCACTCGTGCAACCATAATATACAATAGAGGATAGACCACAAAACCGGAAATTCCGTGGGTTCTTTTTCGCCAGGGTTATGAACATTGAAGGGTTTTGTTTTTCGTCCTTATCTGAGAAGACTAGAGAGTCTAACTATTTGTAGATGTAATAGCCCGCTTTCGATATATTAAAATTGAGTCCGAAACAAAAGGCGTCATCTCGAGGCTCTGGGGAATAAACTCATACAAATCCTTATATTTATTCCCCAGAGCCTCGAGATGATGCCTTTTGTTTAGAACTGAATTTTAATATATCGAAAGTGGGCTATTACCAAGCCAGCACTTTCTCCTGAGTCGAACTCACGGCCTCCCGAATGGCCGCCTGGTGCTCAACTAACCGAGTCACCGGTGCGCCGGAACGCGATAAAAAATGAGAGAATTGGAGGGTAATCTGCAATGCTAGAAATCCCAGTAAATTCATATGAACGCTAACTCTAACCATGGAAATGGCCCTGATCACACAATGAAAGAGAAAAATCTCCGACAAGTCATAAAAGATAAAGGCTGCGTACATTGTCGAAAAGATACATAGTCGAGAAGACAAGACCAAAGGAAAAAAACAGTTATCTACTTGAAGCAACCGAATTCTTTTGGGGGGAAAATGATTTTTGAAAAGCACTGTCTGTACGTTAGATCTCGACCGTTCCTAGGTTAACACGAAGAGAAACAAATTTGCATAGTGATTACAGTTAATAGAAACGTTTCGTTCTTTTTAAAATGACCCTTATTAAACATCAATTGAACGAAGGAGCTCTTATTTTAGGTTGAACAAAATGATTTCGAACAAATAAAGCCGTTTCTTTTTTGCAAATTTTGAAATTCTAAACTTCTCACAAAACATTATGAATTGGCCACGCGAGTATCAAATATTCAAACAAGTCGTCAGACACAGCTGGTCGCATCAATAGTTGTCGCTCGTTTGCTTAGATAACGATATGTCAAACATAGCCTATTAAAACTAGTTTTTATCATCCATATCATAAGAAATTGGTGAGGATACGACAGACGAATAAAAAAGGCCTACTCAGATCTGCTACAGTGCATAAAATTCAGCCTGGTGTAAGATTTTAATTTTAAAAGTACAAGATATCGATATTTCTGAACCTTTGTTCAAATATTTTTGGTGAGGTTTCGATAATAACTTTGTGATCATTGTCTTTGTTCCATGAACAGGGGCACCCAACGAGAATATAGTTCAAAACCACTTAAACATAGCATTGTTTAACCTATTTTAGTATTTAAACTGTAGATATAGGCATATTTCACTGATTGACGACGTCGGCTCGGAGAACGAATCCATTGATTGACCTGATAAAGATTGATTAAGAAAAGTTTAATTAACGAAGTATTTTTGAATCCTTAATTTTATTCAAATTATATGAGATATAGTTTTCTTTATCTCGTAGTTCAAAAGTTCAATGTTACGTGCGATATAGTTGTCTTTATTCCTTCTCCGGATGAGGTGTTCCACGAACGGAAACTACTAAGCACACACAGATTTAACCGGCGATCAGGCGTTCTTCTCTGAGAAAAGTATGTCTGGTCGCAGGTTAACATAGATTCAACTCGTTGCACGGCATGCTCTTTCTTTTATATCCCATAATTCTATTCGACACTTTGAAATTACGTAATCAGTACTACACTCGAGTCCATTTTTTCTGTGATTTTTTTAAAGAAGAGTTCTCACATGCACTTTAATCTATTCAATTGAGCCTCCTTCCCATAAGAGTAACATCTAACGATTTCGTCAGGGCCTGGAGACTTAGGGCCGTTTATACGAGAGAAAATAAGCCGCGGTTAACTCTGGCCGCAGCTTACGTAAGCCGCGAACACCCCGTATAAATCTTACAAAATCTATGTTCACGGCTTTCTCAAGCCGCGGCTTATCCTGGCCGGGGAGTTTATACTCGTATAAATAGTTCCTTTCGCGGCTTACGTAAGCCGCGAACAGAGTTAGCCGCGGCTTATTTTCTCTGGTATAAACGGCCCTAATTAAGTCACAGCCAGAGTTCATTTACCCAAGGGAGGAGCTTTGAAGTGGTAACTCGTTAAACGCACTCGTGCAACCATAATATACAATAGAGGATAGACACAACACCGGAAATTCCAGGGGTTCTTTTTCGCCAGGGTTATGGACATTGAAGGGTTTTGTTTATCGTCCTTATCTGAGAAGACTAGAGAGTCTAACCATTTGTAGATGTAATTACCAAGCCAGCACTTTCTCCTGAGTCGAACTCACGGCCTCCCGAATGGCCGCCTGGTGCTCAACTAACCGATAAAAAATGAGAGAATTGGAGGGTAATCTACAATGCTAGAAATCCCAGTAAATTCATATGAACGCTAGCTCTAACCATGGAAATGGCCCTAATCACACAATGAAAGAGAAAAATCTCCGACAAGTCATAAAAGATAAAGGCTGCGTACATTGTCGAAAAGATACATAGTCGAGAAGACAAGATCAAAGGAAAAAAACAGTTATCTACTTGAAGCAACCGAATTCTTTTAAAGGGGAAAATGATTTTTGAAAAGCACTGTCTGTACGTTAGATCTCTAAGCGTTCCTAGGTCGAGATCTAGGTTAACACGAAGAGAAACAAATTTGCATAGTGATTACAGTTAATAGAAACGTTTCGTTCTTTTTAAAATGACCCTTATTAAACATCAATTGAACGAAGGAGCTCTTATTTTAGGTTAGACAAAATGATTTCGAACAAATAAAGCCGTTTCTTTTTTGCAAATTTTGAAATTCTAAACTCCTCACAAAACATTATGAATTGGCCACGCGAATATCAAATATTCGAACAAGTCGTCAGACAAAGCTGGTCGCATCAATGGTTGTCGCTCGTTTGCTTAGATAACGATAATCAAACATAGGCTATTAAAACTAGTTTTTATCATCCATATCATAAGAAATTGGCGAGGATACGACAGACGAATAAAAAAGGCATACTTAGATCCGCTACAGTGCATAAAATTCAGCCTGGTGTAAGATTTTAATTTTAAAAGTACAAGATATCGATATTTCTAAACCTTTGTTCAAATAGTTTTGGTGAGGTTTCGATAATAACTTTGTGATCATTGTCTTTGTTCTATTAACAGGGGCACCCAACGAGAATATAGTTCAAAACCACTTAAACATAGCATTATTTAAACTATTTTAGTATTTAAACTGTAGATATAGACATATTTTTATCCCCTAAAAATTTTTCATCTGTTCGGATTTCCTAGCTGAAAGTCTAGTGGTCCGAAAATTTTAGGGATCAAAACTTATGATTTCGAAAATTTTAGCCAGAAAAAAGGCTCCCGAAAATTGTAGGTGACCTTTTTGAGGTTAAAGTCCGTTTAAAATGGGCAATTATACCATTTTTTAGATGTTCGAAAATCCTAGGACAGGCAGGCAAGTAATAAATTTTACAACAAATGTTGCGAAAATTCTAGATCTCAAATCGTCTTCCGAACAGATATTTTCCGAAAATTGACGTTGGGTGCCCCTGCATTAATACCCAATATTTTAGCGGTTTGTTCTTGAACGAAAACACATGATGTTTTTTTGATGAAAGGCCATTAGTATATTTTGTCGCGTCGCTTCGTTTAAATTATTCAACCTTAACAACCGTGGTCAACAATCGGCTAAATGCATGCAATGTGAAATGAAAAACAAAGTTTTTGATTGGCGTTAACTGCTCACAGCACCTGGCAAACGCAAACGATGTTATGCAGTACTTAGCTGAATTACATTTGCAGGTTTCTTGGATCTTTCCGAACTTGTAGCTGTTTACTTTGCCCGTTTTAAAGCGTATTGTTTCAAAAAACTCATCTTTAAGTGATAAAGCAAAGTATTATTTCTTATTCACCCACACACACACACATTTCTTTGAACTGACTTCTATTTAAAGCAAATACATTGCGATTACTCCTCGAAGTTTATTTCCTGTTCTATTGACATGTTCCCTAGTAACTGTGCCCTCACACAGTTTTTCGTTCAAAGCTTTATTAGAATGATCGAATTTTGAGATACCAACCGGTCAGTCTCTTTTCTAATTTATTTTAAAATTGTTGTATTGCTAGAGAATTTCTAACTGTATATTATAACCGCAATTTCTTCTTTTCCTTACCATGAGTATTCGTTCAATTAAGTACCATCTTATACCAATTGGTTCTAAGTAAGATAAAGTAAACACCGGCAATCGATTCCCACGGTTCTTTTTCACGATTCATTGAACAGTTCGTTCTTTCATAGACTAAAAAAAGCGAAAAGAACTTTGAAGCGTGAAATCACTGTGGCCCGTAAGGGACATGGCATTTCGTGATCAGTTTTCCTGCTTGAAATTTTTAAACTCGAAATTTTGCGAGTTTTTGACCTGTCAGTGTAAAATGCAGACTGCAGACTAGGGGTAAAATCATTGCCGACCAAGGTTATAATCTAACTGTTGAAATGCTAACAGTTGAAGTCTAAATGTTGTTTTGTAGCAAAGTAGGCCTAATGTTAGCATTTCTGAAGGGTTTGGGCTTTTTTAACAGTTCATTATAACCTTAGTCTTCATTTTACTCCTTGTCTGCATTTTGTATCTTACACTGACCGGTTTGTAAACTCAAAATTTCAAGTTTGAAAATTTGAAGCAGCAAAACTGATCACGAAATGCCGTGTTCCTTACAGGCCACCGCATGAAATAGCGTCTCTACCGCATTCACTTCTTTTGTCGCGTTTTGCTAATCCTCCTTTTCGATTTAGCGGTATCGATCTGGAAGGTTTCGAGCCTTAAATACGACCGCCATTGTTGATGCCTTAATTAAGTCTTCATACGTGGGGTTTTTCATGCTCCCCTTAAGATAATTTCTGCCGGAAGAATATCGGAAATGCAAGAAAAAGAACGTCAGCTTCAGCTCAGTATTGCAGTAGAGCAGACGTCTTCGCCAAATTTGGTTCCTTTGTAGGGTCCACTAAGATCAGCCAGCCTTGGTCTGGAACTTTTGATGTTTGTTTCTTTGTTACCATTCGCAAATAAACCAAGGAACGATATAGTGTCGGATGTTTCGAAAGTTTCAATAATAATTAGGTTTTTCGATATAACTGACACTGAGCTAGGCTTGGTTCTCAGAGTAAAATGAACAGTCCCAAGTAAAGGGCGAGATTTCGTGGTAATTGATTGCTACGAAAAGAGGGAACCATTGAAAATTGCTCATATCACTCATTAATTAGCACATTTTGTTCGGATTATGGTATCAACGACAAAAAAAGCCCTAAGAAATAGGGACGGTTAGTAAAAGAACCTTTAAAAGCCGCTTTACACTGAACTGTTTGAATGTTTTAGGAAGGCTAATTTACAATAGTTTACTTTACGATCAATAAATTCACCATTACCTTCTGTAGAGGATATTAGCATTGCTACCAGGCCAAAAAGGAATACGAAGCAGATGTTCAGTTGTCGGCGGCCTATAATTCCTGCCATTTTAAATGAGTTGAAAAATTGAAGTTTCTTCTCGAAAAAGCGTTTGTACTTGAGTTGAATCACCAAAGCGGAGGATCACGGATCCAAAGGCAAGAGGACAGGCTATGCAAATCCGACTAGCACGAAAATTGCGAGAAAAAAAGAAACAATTGCACAGCTACTAGATGTTGAATACTCCCGTAGAACAACAACCATGTCTGGCAATTAAATTATTATGTTTATACCTGTTTTGGAAGCTTTGGTTCGGTAACTATGGAGACTTCCAATAAAACAGCTTGTAGACTATAAACACAATTTTCTTTCATCTGCATTTCGAAGGGGGGCACACAGTAAGATTGCGCACGGTGTCATTTTCTAGCCGCAATTTTCTCTTTCATCTACACATATACACTCTAATTAATACGCTTATCATTGTACTCTAGGTTACCACGAACAAATCTGCGTTTAGTTAAGTCCGTTTTGCTCTTAAAATAAACAAGAGCATGGTAATTTGGAAATAACTAATGCTACTTCTAGTCTCATTGCTATTGCCACGTGACATAAAAAAACGAAAATCTGGAAGGTTCCATCTGATCTATTATTATCAAATGGCGATTAAAAAAGCCTGAAAACGTATCTCATGCACAATCAAGTGATTCTCTGGCAAAGATATTTCGCTAACTCTATTTTACCCAGCAGTCCTGGAAGATTAATTCTAATAAACGATTTTATTTTTGCCTCATCATCCTCAGGATGTGAGCCTTGGTGTTGTTATTCCAACAAAATTGATGCTGTAATGCATCTCATTAGGCACCTTATACATTATTAACATTATTAAGGTTTTTAGTGACACAATTTCTCAAAACGTAGGAGAACCACACTCGGTTTATTATTTAAAGATGAATGGTAGATCTTACTGAAAAGTCTTTGGCAAATTTACATTTTTCTCATTGTCTTAAATAAATGTTTTTGCTTTGGTTAGTTTCTGAGCTGAGCTTCTGGAAGATCCAGCACGAGTTACGCATCCCTTAAAAGATTAAAAACTATTTCTTTAGATCGGGGTGCATCTCTTTCAATCTGAATCTTTTGACAAAGACATCACATTTGAAATTCAATGAATGAGGCAAATTGTCACTAAGTGCGCATTTGAGAGATATAGAAAGGAGCCTGTGCATTAAAGTTGAACGAATTGCGAGCGACTAGAGACCTCCTGCTCAGCCAGGCGTAATTGTAGCCAAACAGAATATTTTTGTCTTAAATAGTCTCTGAGGAGACTATCGTATTGATCTCTTCTCTGAAGATAAGAATGCGAATCTTAGTTCGTAAACGATCAAATGATCACATACCACTCAAGGTTCCCAGATGAGTCGTAAGACCTTGTCGGGCTCAATTGTCACTGCGACTGCTTTACGACCTAAATGTTAAGATTAGCTTCTAAATGCGAAATGTTTATGTAATTTCTTCAAAACGTTCGTGGATATTTGTCGTTTTTACAGGATTACTACACTTTATTTTTTTTAACGTTTTCTACGGAGGCACACCCTATGACACACTTCACTATTGTTGTAATCGTAAAGCGTTTCGGAATATTTTTATAACGTTAGCGCTGTTAGTAATGGCAGAGACCACCTGGTAGAATTTTTCACTTTTTGCCGGAGCTCATTGGGAGACTGGATTTCCTTAATACCGAATTCTGTCTTTTAGGGGATATAAATTTCAACATGACCGCATCCCAACTTGACGCAAATTAGCAAATATGACTAATTTGTATGGCCTTCAACAACTCATAACAGAAATTTTTGAAACTTTGATTGTTTTCAGTTTTACTAATTGTTCTGACAAGGTCGTATGCTCAGGTCATTGTCTATTTTTGGCTACCGCTAACAAACACGACATGTTCAATACCAAAAATTCGGTTTTATCAACGGAGTTGATAATGTAAATTGACCACCGTACACGGATTCTAAAAGCTGACGTTTCGAGCGTTAGCCCTACGTCAGAGCGAATCCAAA
>NC_090894.1:21607211-21629711 GCF_036669925.1 Montipora capricornis | reverse complement strand
TACTCTTAGGTGTTGCGTTAAAAAAAAAAAATAGAAAGGAAAATTAGTAACCATGGAAGTCAACTTTAATTAGCATTTTTTATGCACTCTCCATACATGGGACAATCCACATTGCAAAGGGATTTATAAATTAAGGGGTTCATCTCATCAGTTATGGATGTAATTTTTTTACGACTCAAGGTATCTGAAAGGCATTGGTGTCATTCGCGGTCAATGAGGAATGTATAAAAAGCTGCAAGCACAATGGGGAACTTTCGATTGAAGTTTGATCACAGAATAATCACTAGTTCGTGATACGTTCAAGCTCAATAAACATGCCTTTATTTCGCAAAGCTGTCACCGGCTGGTGCACGTAATATAATGCAGATTCTAATCACTTATATCAATTACGCACAGGACTTTATCGGTGTGTACTAAATTAGTAAATGTACTGGATAAAATCGATTTCACCATTCCAGCTGATCGTTCGCTGCCGATATATACATGATGTCAGGCTACAATAGTACATTCACTAGTCTCAGGAAGGGTTAGGGACCAGGGTTCATTTCTCATCCCGACAACCTTTTTTATGATGACCGTTAAGTTTTGCTTATCCGTTAGGGCTAACTGTGCCTCCATTACATTGATAGTCGACATTATTTATTGGAACACTGATTGCATGAGAACGTCTGAAATACAACGACACTTCGCAAAACTGAAACCTCTTGTAGTTGTCTGTCAAGTTGTCGCCAACTCTATATTATTAGCTGTAGCCAATAAATTTGAAGAAAAGGTCACATTGGTTAGTAGAGTGAATATGTTTGTATTGGAGGCAAAAAGTTAACTGGTTCTCTTGCTTTCTTTTCTTAGCTGTTGAATCTGTCCATATTATCAAATTACGTGCAGTTATTTGGATGTCGGAGATAGCACGTCCGCGATCAAAGTTTTCTTTACAAAATTCAACGCCACAAGATCTAAATGATTTTAAGCATCTGTAAACTACACCACCTGCCGAAATAAATCTTTATCTCAGATAAAGGAAAACTGCCCGTCTCCTTGCATCGCATCCTACAGATAATGCACACGATTTTTTTTTCATGTGGCCCATTGGATGCCGGTGTCTCATTCACAGAGCCAAACGTTATACACAGAGGATTTTGGATCGCTGTGGGTCTCACAAGCAGAAACATGAGCCAAAACATTGTGTCGTTGGACAAAGGACAACGCACATGTTTGTCGTGATTTTCCGTGCCACGTAGGCAAGTTATGCTTTTATCAGGGGCACCCAACGAGAATATAGTTCAAAACCACTTAAACATGAATGTTAAAGGTATTATAGTATTTAAAAGGTAGATATCGGCATATTTTTTATCCCTTCAAAATTTTTCATCTGTTCGGATTTCCTAGCTGAAAGTCTAGTCATTCGAAAATTATAGGGATCAAAACTTATCTTGTCGAAAATTTCAGCCAGAAAAGAGATCCCGAAAATTCTAGTTGTCCATTTTAGGGTAAAAGTCCGTTTAAAATAGACGATTATACCATTTTTTTCTATGATGGAAAATACTAGGACAGGTGGGCAAGCAAGAAATTTTACAACAACGGTTCCGAAAATTGTAGATCTCAAATCGTCTTCCGAACAGATATTTTCCGAAATTGACGTTGGGTGCCCCTGTTTTATGATAAACTTAGTTTCATCTGCAAGGAGCACCTTTGCAGTCTCACCAAACGCAACCAATTAGGATCACAGATAGTGTTCAGAAACTATACATAATCTAACGCAGTAATAAACACCATAGCAACCCTACATTTACATAACACGGCCAGCATTTAAATTTACTGGTCAGTCGTTGTAAATTTCCTGAAGAATGTGATCATTCGTCAATCATGAAGTTCTGAACTGAAGTTGAGCGCCTTTTGAAAATCCGTCCACTACAACAATAAACAGACTACAAGTACGCAAAATAAAATCTTGTGTCCCAGTGAGTTTCTAAGCAAGATAAAGACTAGGACCTCCGTCTTTATATATATAAGCGTCCCACATGCCAATTGTGACTCAGAAATAACGCATGATGGATGACGAATTGCACCAAAATCGGAATAATAAAGAATTGCGTAATTACCTCCTGTCGTTCTCTAAATCGGTATTACTATTAAATGTGCAGTCGTCTGTACTTTAAGTCTCATCGGTAACAATGCGAAAGGTTAAAAAGCTACATTTTGTGTGTATTGTTTCCACAGAATGCAATTTCCTATAGCGAAATTTAATAATATGCATCTTGTCACATGTAGCATCTTCAGACGTGACAACCGTTAGCTACGGAGCAGAGGTCACGCCGAGCGAAGTTGCGAGCTGATATCTGATATGATGATAAAAAATAAAACACAGCCGCTTTGGGATTAAGAATTCATTTTCATTTTGTTCATCATCGAACTGTTCGTGACTTTTACTGACCGTACGGAGGCCAAAAAGTGTTAAATATGACTGAGAAATCCTGCTGTTTGCTGGGGCCTGATATGGTTGGTCGGGGCTTGATATGGTTGGTCGGGGCTTGATATGGTTGGTCGGGGCTTGATATGGGGGGTGTAATATGGTTGGTAACGTTCCAGCCTTATATGGTAATATGTGCAAAAATGTAATAAAGTTGTTGTTGTTGTTGTTGTTGTTGTTGTTGTTATGCAAGTTGATGTTAACCCAGAAAAATGTCTGTCGAACAAACATTTAAGTTATAAACAACAGAGATAAACTGTGAGAAACTGCCAGGCTGAACAGTTTTCAAAAACCCTAATTACAATGAACTTCAGTCTTCTTCAATTTTGCCCATCCCTGTCTTTTGTATTTGCTTTTCTATTCAAACTAGGAGCCCACATGAGCTCCTGTTGAAACCTTTTTTATTTTTCTTTTGTTCTATTTTAATTTATTTTGCTTGGACTACTTACATTACTAACACTACTTACTACTTGCTCTATTTACAATACTAATACTACTATACTACTATTTACGATTTTAATACTACTTACAATAGAGTACTAACGTTATTGCAATATAGTCACTACTTATAACATGGTATTTACACTGTTTACAATGAAGTATTTACGCGGTTTACAATACCAATACTGTAATATTAATTACGGGACGCACAAAATACTACAATAGAATTCCTCTGACAAACAAGACATACAATGTAATTACTAACTACGGGAACTGACTTACTGACTAACTTAAGATATCAAGAAAATTACTCAGGTTAAGAAATTGGACGACTTTTTAACAAAAGCAGAGGGATTATTCGTCATGATTGCGATATATTTTTCTATGGCGATTTTATCTTTTGCAAGAGTGATGAAATCAGCAAGCTGAGGTATTTTATCATCTAAGGCATTAGTATAAAGAAAGTATTTTCCGATTAAGATTAAGTGATAGAGGTTTAAACCTTACTTCAATGCTTTGAACAGTTTCGCGACACAGCCCTTTTAAGTTGGATCGCCATTTGTATTCACCGCCTGTGGTTTACTTTCAGATGGATTGGACCTTTTTGTTCCCGGAGACGGAAGGTGGAAGATTAGTTTCGTCGCCATTAACTGTCCGACGATTTCAGGGACCAGTGACAACATACAGATGCGCTTTCAAGGCAGCAATCCTTGGTATATTAAACTACAGGCCAGGAACACCAAGTAATAGTTTCACTGCGTCTTGTCAATGCAGTTATGAATACCAATTATTTTTACTGCTCTTATCATTTAGATGCGCAGCTGTGCGCTCTGCAGTTGCCTAGCCTTCGGAAAGGAAAGCGACGCTGGAGAGTTTTTGTATTTTTCACACATTTTTTCTCACTTGTAGAATTCCCACTGCTGGAATAGAGGTTCTGGTGCGCGGGAAATATCATTGTTTGACTCGCGTGCCCGATAACTTCTTCGTCGGCTCGGGCCTGGGTAAGCTTCCCGTCCGACTGCACGTGCGTCTTACCGCCATCAACGGTGAACAAATCAGTGTGACTATTCCAGACATCACAAATGACATTAGCTTTCCAAGTGAAGTTCAATACCGGGGAATCAATGGTGCAAGTAAGTGAGAAAGACAATATCCTTGCCAAATTATTCTGCGAACCATCATTTTTGCTGCGTTAAAACGGCTGCTCACTCTGGCGCCTTAATGTGTAATGTACGAATGTTGTGTTAACATATTAAGTGTCATTCTCGTACCCTGAGGGAACGATCCTAGTGGTGAGTGCCAAGGTTTACGGCTGGTTCCACGAAGCGTAGACTTTTGGCCCCTCTGCGCAAACTCACAAATTTGACACACGTTTCACAAATTCACCGGCCTTCAGTACGACCCCAGCTACTTCGAAACTGGACAACTTTAAGTTCAAGTTTACTCAGTGTTCCGCCATATATTTCAACAAACATTATTTACCGAAAGAGAAAGTTTATTATCAGCGAGGAAGCCCAAAAGATTAACTCGAGGGCTCCCTCCTCTAAACATTATTTGACAGATTAGCACGGGAATAAAGTCAACTCCTCACCCCTCAGTAAAAATCAACGCGTACTGAATTGATTCTAGTAAGCACATGACAAAGGAGATATGGTCGATAGGTCTGCCTTTGATTTATCACTTTCCTTTATGCATGTATATGATTAACGAATAAAGTGGTATTGATTATTATTATTATTATTATTATTATTATTATTATTATTATTATTAGAATTAAATGACTAAATGAAAATACACAAGATTCCCTGCGACTCTGAGTTTCGTGCGTATGCACTCATCTGGCAGATTTAATGAAGAACAGACTTATTAGCTAACTATATATACATGTTTACGATGAGTAGAACAATGGGGTTCTGATTACAATGGGTGAGAAGGGCGGAACTGGGGGTGTGGTGTAAGACTGGCTGAGCTAAAACAAGCGCAATACAATAGCTATTGTGTAGGATAAGCGTTAATTGTTCAGAACCCCATTGTTCTACTCATCGTAAACATGTATATATAGCTAGCTAATAAGTCCGTTCTTCATTAAATCTGCCTGATGAGTGCATGCGCTCGAAACTCAGAGTGGCAGGGAATCTTGTGTATTTTCATTTAGTCATTCTATACACGGCTCTACACAAATGTGTATTGAGCATTCTTTAGCAGTGTTTGCTACAGTTTCTTCTTCTTCTTCTTCTTCTTCTTCTTATTATTATTATTATTATTATTATTATTATTATTTAGGCATATTAGGCCTATTGGTTCTGGGAGCATTGATCTAACTTCAAGGAGTGGAAACATTATGTTCTAGTTGCAGCCAGTATCTTTCTCCAGTTCCAACTCACTAATCATTATCATTCCTCCGTTTTTATTTATCCCTTTTTATAGGTAAGCCATCCAAAATACTGTGTTTCGGACAGGGAGACAAACATCCTTATCCACCCGGCGGAATGCGGTTAGTATTCTGTCAGTAGGTTTATTATAATCACGAGGAAAACACGTTTGAAATAACTGAATTGATTTGTTCTTCAATCTCCCAATAGGCAATATTCACGATGGCGTCATTTGACTACAACTACCACAATTCAGTTTATTTTTCTTTTCATATTTAAATTTTGTTTTCCCAGTGGGGCAAAAATAACAATAGCTCTAATTAACATGAGACAAGCGAAACCTGAAGGATTCTGGTACTTGTAGTCAAATGGCGTCATCATGCAAATGTCCTATTAGTAGAGTAATTAAGCTTAAGACTTAAATGAACAAAAATGATGCCATGGTGGGAACTCGGACAGCTGTAGAACTTGCATATATATAGTCAACTCTCCTTGAAGCGGACACCCCCTGAGGTTAGGTGGAGATATCCGCCTTATGCAATTGACCATAGAATTCGGTGAAAACCAACCAACGCTGTGTGCCTAAAAAATGTCTAAAATTGGCACCACTAGGAGAGAACTGACTCAAAATATTGCTGCAAACATACTTAACTCGAGACTTAGTTCCTTCTCATTTCACGTTCCCAGAGAGTAATTCAAGGTGAAAGAAACCCGCCTGTGGACTCAATTCACGCAACGGACACCTGCTGGTGACTCATTTACTGAAGGAGACCTGGGTTGAAGACGGCTACAGTGAAAAATCCTGAAATCAATAAAAACGTGGATTTATGAAAAAAAAAGGCCTGGCTTCTTCTTTACTTGTTTTCCAAACTAAAATGCTCATCTTACCTTCGGCATGCAGGGCAAGAATGGAGATAAATAGGCACGCATTGCGTACGTGTGGTAGTCCAGTAACTCGACACCGTGCGTTATTCCATAACTGTCAACTGAGCTGCGTTTTGTTTTCCAGGAGATTCAAGTTGTCTTTGCGTGATATATATGAAGCCCAAACAGTACAAGATATTGTTTTGGTATCGTAAATCAGTATGTCTTGGGTAAATAGCCCCCTGAAAAGACATGTAGTTACTATTAACATACTAGACGCAGAAAGATTGAAGAAAATAAAAGGGAATCTAGAAACATTGGCTTCGAGGCTGACATGAAGTTCGCTTCAACTTCTTTTTTAAAGCAAGTTTAGCGTGCACTCTGAGCGTCTGACAGCTTTCCACGACAAAGGTTCACTGAAGTCACGCCTTATCCGGCAGGGTTAGTATCTGGATGGGAGACCTAAAAATATACGACTTGCTGTCAGAAACTTAGGACTGAAAACTTTCGTCGCGAATATAAAAAGCTACCATAAGTAAAAAACATTTTGCGAGATTTTTGCATTTTAGCGGCCGGCTAAGATCAAGTTACCTTGCGAGTTACTAACAACTCACGAAACAAAGGATGCATCTGTGACAAAATGACGGCAAGACACCGGGTTTGTGTTTCCGTTAGTTAGTTTTTTTCAAGTGTTATAAAGTTCGACAAGAAATTTGCGAATTCAACACAAAGATCACAGTCGTCCAACTCTTAAGGTTGACCATTGTTTCTGCAAAGTCAAAAATTCACTCTCCTAGACGAGTTTTTTTTATCACCAGATAATTCCATCGTTTTGGAAATAGAAGCTGCTTCATTATTCATCAGCGTCACAAATTCTCGCCGATTTTGGGGCTCATTTGTTGAAATTGAAGAACGCTTCCAACGGACCTGTTTCTTTTCGTGATTTATGCACGCGCTGCGGACCTATTTGCGGCCAAGGACTTGCACTCACTCACTTACTCTTAAGAAAAACAGTGTGCAGTGCACTTGAAGTGCACCACCACACAAATGAGTTATTTGATGATCCGTTAGAGGGTTGGGGTGAGAAGACCGCTGACACTTCAACAATAATTTGGTTTTCACCCACGTGGTCAGCGGCCAAGTGTTTTCCGGGCAAAACAAAAGAGAACATACAATAGGCCACTTTCGTATTCTAACGGTTTGACTGGATCTAGCATGAAATGGAGACTAATGCAGGCAAATTAATTTGCATTTGAAAAAATTTGCCCGCATTAGCCTCTATTTCATGCTAGAGCCAGTCCAGCCGTGAGAATTCGAAAATGATAACATAGCTTGCGATTACAGCCGACTCACAAATGATGTTAATCACTTTCCCTGGTTGAGGTTTTGTGCAAAGGCTCCTAGAGTGTGCCTATTTCGTTTGTATGGTTTCGTTTCAGCGGATCACGATTTGGCATTTCCGAAAACGAAGCAGCAATCTGATAACCTGCTGTTCAAAATCCTTCAAGCCTTGTTTTCACTAGCGATGCAAGCGCAAGCACAATATATACTTATTGACTGAGTGGAAGGGCCGGACTGGAAAATATGCATTTTATCATATGGGCTCTTACAACTATTCATGAGCACTCAAAAGATGAAGTTTGGACAAAAGAAGTAACAAAAATTTGCATATAAAATTTAACTGATATGTTGTTTGCATTTGACTTTCTAGCTGTAAATAACTTGGATGTTTAAAGCGACGAAATCGTCTAAAATCGCATCACACGGAGCAGTAAGTGTTGCTAGCTGGGTCGTACGGCTTTTTCCGGCCCTGCTCGCGCTAATGCGTACGGCCCTCATATGGGGATTTTCTCAATAGTTTTACAATGAAAGCCCGCGCGGGGCCGTACGGGCCATATGATAAGAGCACGGGCCTGACGCAAGCATAAGCACAAGAACAAGGATCATAATTTTGTCTGCGCTTATGCCTTCGTTAGCTTGGGTTGTGTGACAATGGGACGTAACGCAAGCACAATGCAAGATGTGATGTTCGTCCAATGAATGACCCGTTCCAGATTCCACTCGCAGAGCCGCGTTGCAAGAGACAACATGGAACAATCTGCGTCGTGTGCTCGTTTTTGCGTTATGGTTCGTTTTCACTTGAAACGAATCTCTTGCGCTTGCGTTTATGATTGCGCTAGTGAAAACCAGGCTTAGTAAATGATCAGTTATTGGATAGGTACATTTTTTGGGCGCTGTGAGACAGTCGTCTTTCTTAATTAACCCAAGCCAAGGTCTAAGCATAGTTAGGCCTCTCGTATTACTTTGAGGAATTGATAAACACGATTGTCTGTTAAATTCCAGACTTGTTAATTTCTTGTACGTACTTCCGGTCACGGGTCCTTCCAAACCGAACGTGAGAGATTTCTTTCCAACAAGATGTTTCTCGCCTGTCTCGGAGTGTTACCTCTATGTTTGCTCGGGCTTATTTCTCCCTCAACACAGAGTCCTCCGGGATATGGTAGGTATGATAAGTCTAAAAGAGTGCCGTTTGCTTTTGTCATGTTTTCTCTCATGTCGGTTCATTCATGACAAACCTTTATGAAAGGAAATTTGTTCCGTCCTCTCCTTCATGTAACTGGGGCCTTAAGTTCACTCAAATCGGCCGGGGGTCTTCGCCCACAGAAAATCCATTTTACCAAAAACAAAAAACAAAAATCGGATCTGGTGTGTCAACATAAGCTTATTGGTAACCAAATACGCTTCATTGAAACAATCTTACTGCGCATTTCTCTTGTATCCTGCCGTTTGAAAACGCTCAATTAGTTGGCGCTGAATCAAAAATCCATTAGAGCAGTAATGGCAGTGGAATTGCCCCGTCTTTAAAAAAAGATCAAGTTTCGTGACCACCTGTTCTGTGTAAGGGTTCTCGACGCAAAATCATTTACGTCACTGCGATAAACCATTATCTCTACTTAGCCGTAATTCTCTCCTCAGAAAATTGTTTAACCCTTATTGACTCTGGGAGCCACAAAAATTGAGCAAAAGGTATCGAATATCTTTAAGTAAAAGACTGAGGCCATGCCATCCATGCATAAATAAGACATTTTATATCGACAGACCCCAAAGTTAAAATTTTCTCTGAACGGAACCTTACGCAAGTTTCGAGAACAGCAAAATATTCAAGTAAAGAATCGAGGTTATACAACAAAGTCGAATCAGTTAATGACATAACGAAAGCGAGATTAAATTCTTCATTTGTCATGAATTTCCGGTAGCACTCTGACAACCCCTTTTATTGCACAGCTGGCTCCATAGGAGGGCAAGGTGGCTCTTTAAATAAGAAAATACGTTTAAAAATGTTATGTTTAAGTGGTTTTGAACTATATTCTCGTTGGGTGCTCCTGTATCTTGTACGTTCTGCCAGGGAAAAGATCTTTGCAATGTCGTTGTTTGATAAATCTTCTATTGACCAAGGTTTTTCGCCACATATAGCTGAATATTGACCTTGTTTTTTTCCATTGCTTTTTTGTGGACCCACAGACAAGTTTCCTTCGTCCACAGCTGTCTAGGCTCGATTTCCACAAACAGCGGCTTTTTGTCAAGCCTAACAGCTGTCTTGAGCTTCCTTTGCCGTAAACGTGCACTAGTTCAATTACCCACATAAGTTGCCTGTCTGACTGAAACAATACATGTACTATCCTCGAGAAGTTTCCCGGGGCGTGAATGACTCCCTTGTTCAGTCACTATTTAAAAACAATTAAACCGCTAATCAATTAATTGAACGAATGAGTGAAAAGGAGGCCTTAATTTGTTCTACTTTAATCCAGAACGCCTCACCTTGACCTTGCATGGGCGCTGCGCTGGATCATTTCACACTCCATCCTTTTCCATTACATATGCTTACAGGCTGTTACAATGAGGTTGGAAGATAACAATTTTCGAAGAGTAAAATATTACATTTTACTGCAAGAAAATAACAATGACATCTTACTTAAAACATGTCTTATAGTTAGTTTTGCCCTAACAAAGCGCGGGAAAACATGAAAGCGAGTCTTTGCCAAACATACAACACTGTAAAGGCGGGAAATGACGTCATCGATATGTTCCCCACTTAAGTCCAGGTCAAACGTAAAATGCCGCGGGTTTGGTGACCTTGGCCACCTTGTTTGATGCTGTTTGATCGTGTTTGGTAAAAATTGAAATCCATCAAACATCCGATCAAACAGCATGAAACATCGCTATTGTTCTCGTGTTTGATGTGCGGAAGTCGGTTCGTTTGGCCGGCTTCCATGTTTGGCGCGCGAATACGTATTACGATGCAGATTTTTGTCATACGCGTCCAAGATGCTAGCCTGGACCCGGTTCCTCGAAAGCCGATTAACTTAATCCAGGATTAGCGTAAACTTTTGTTCCACGTTTTCAACTTTTCGGTGAAAGTTTCTTTTGCTTATTTTTGTTTTTCAAGATTGACGTCTTCTCGTGTAAAGTTCTGCCGAAAATCTGCGTTGAACAGCATTTGGGAGTAGAGAAATAAACTGCTTGGTTAATTTTTAATCTTAGATTAGCGTTAATCGGCTTTTGAGGAACTGGGCCCTGATCTCCAGGCGTGCAGTTGGTAAACGCAGCAAAAGATGGAGGAGGCTTGGGACGGGCGGTGGGAGGGAACGTTGTTCCTTCCCACCGCACGAAAGATGCCAGAGATCCTTTTGGAACTCAGCTGTTGGGAGCGTGTTTTTTGGCTTGTTTGGTAGCGTTTGGCCAAGTCATCGAACACGGGAAAAGTTTCAAACGTGAAATGTTTGGGGACCAAACTTTTCCCGTGTTTGATGACGTTAAATTTTACCGTTTGACCGGAGTTTTACGTCAACCGAGTCATAGATGTATTTTCGAAAGATTTTTCAAGAGTAGTTTGCTTTCACAAACAGTACTTTTGCCTCGGCAATAACATTTCTCTCTCAATGCTTTTAACAGTTTATGAACACAACAATTACGTCTACAAGGTTGTCTTTCCGGAAGACGACAAGCGCACCTGGAACGAAGCGGAGTCGCTTTGCCAAACGTCGGAAGGCGGTCACCTGACAAGTCTTGTTACACCTAGCGAGATCTCATGGGTCGATGGTGTCATTAAGCAGATCGTACAGGACGCAGGTTTAAAGGTGAAACTATGGATCGGAGGGAGTGACCGCAAAATTCACGACGTCTGGGATTTTGTGGATGGGCAACCCCTCCGGTACAACGTTGCTCCTTGGGCCCCGGGGTATCCCAAAAGACCGGATCAGCACGCGACTTACGAGTACTGCGTGAGTTTAGAGTTTGAAGGACACAGATCAATATGGTATGTGGAGGACTGTTACGAGGCATACGGATACATTTGTAAAGCGGACGGTAAGAACAATCGACCTTCAACATAATATTCATTTACCCTCGAAAAACAATCGCCATGAAGTTTTTACTCGGTCGCCGTCGTCGTTGCCGCTCTTAACCTAATTAAAACTCATGTTTGGTGTGTTTTGCGCAGGTGCTGGTTATCAGCCTTTAAGCAGAGGCACAGGTCGATGACCCTTTTACTCGTTCAGTTCTCTTTTTGGTGAAACTTGGCCGGAGATATTTGCAGCTGCCTAGGCACAATCCCCAAACGTACACTACGTTTTTAGCAATGCTATCTTAAGTTGAGATTTCTTTACTGAGGGGTACATATCAGGACGCGGTGGAACATCTATTTAATAACATGTAAGATCATCCCCCGATGTTAGCATTTTAAAGAAGGAATGCTTTTAAATCGTTAGTACCAGGGCTAGTACGCGCCTAATTTAAGCCTGAACGTCTCTTTCGGGCTTTTATCGTATGTTTAGTTTTTCCGCATAATTTACATTATTAATAATATTAAAGTACTTACCACAGTTTTTTTAGTAGATGTAATTAGTTAGCATGGCAGATGTAAAGCTGCTTTGTAGATATGCTGCAACAAAATAGTTTATTATTATTATTACTGTTATTACTTGACTGAGTGCGTTGGCGCAATAGCCCTTTTCACGGTTAGTTTTTCTCATTTGCATTACAATGTAATCTAACTTGGATGCGAGGTAATTTCGGGTTAAACCTACAAAATAGCCCGAAATTGCCTCACATACACACTAGATTACCGTAAAAAGGGCTATTTGGTAGTATTGCACGAATCAGTCTTCCTGTTACTGATAACGGTTTTATGTTTTGCAGGACCATCCAGAAGGCTTACGGAGAAGAGGTTTGGATACAGTAAGTTGCCTTTCCAATTCAATTTACGTTTATGAAGGCAAAGATCGATCAGTGTGTGGTAATAGTAAACTAGAGGGAATAGGTGGTTTTCACGTTACGTCACCGCCGCTATGTTGGTGGACGAAAACAAAAGATCTGTCATTAGCTCCTTTTTGTTCGTCCACCAGCAATTGTACATTACAGCATTGTTCTCTGTGTCTCTACAGATTGGTTGCAAACCACCTATAGGGAGCTTAAGCAGCGACAACGGCGACTGCAACGAGAACGTCACAAATTTGCATATTTAGTGGGCAAAAACAATAGCTTTGCACGCCCTGCACGTGCGTTTTTTCAATTTTGTCCACTTCTTTGCCGTCGTCTGCAAATAGCCAAATTTGAGATTTTATGACGACAGTCTGCACTTGAGGATACATTTTCATTTTCTCCCTAAATTAAGCGCCGTTCCGACCAGTGCCACTCAGGCTTTTGAGGAACTACCACACCCATGTCTTGTTAAAATGGTTGAAATAGTCACAAAGTGATTACAACTACGTGAATTTATATTTTGAGATGACGTTCTCATTGCCGTCGCGTCATCGTTGCTTCAGCTCCCTAACAAAGCGACTTTCATATGACTTGAAAAATAAACGTAAAAACAGAACGTCAACAAAAATACAAAACATATAATTGACTTATCGAACAAAAACAAACGAGCGCAAATTTTCATTGGCTTAGCGAAAGCGAAGGCAAACAACGTCATCTCTCCATGGAACTTTCTGGAAAGTTTCGCTTTCACGTCATTTGAAATGCAGTAATGTGATTGGACAATCGAACTGTTTACTACTAAAGAGACGTTTTAATCTTGCCAAACATTGGTCCGTGAAGCAAATTGCGAATACTTTTTCAAGGTCATACGAAAGTCGCTCTACTGAATTTTAAGGATAAGGGGACACTTTGTGACGCTTATTTAATTTCGCGGTGCAAGGATCTCTGGACTGTCTTGGTCTGATCTGACATCATTTGCGAGTTGAACAGATAATGACAATTGTCAGAGTAGATCGAATTATTCTCCCCAATATTTCCCACTCGAATTCCACGTATGTTTTGCGATTTTAACATTGCTGCGATCATGCTGTCACTTTCTAACTCAATTGATTGAGCGATTTGCTATTGTCTCATTTTGTAAGGTTGGGAATGGGAACAGCACGTTTACAAATTTATTCCCTTACAACTGGATGGTTTGAGTTGGACAGAGGCCGAGATATATTGTAAAGCAGTCGAGGGAGGTCATCTATTAAGCCTTCGACACCCGAAGGAAAACCGATGGGTCACCGAAAGAATACGACAGATCCGCTGGGTGGTCGGATTTTCAAAATTTTGGATAGGAGCATCAGATATTAAAGATGAAGGAACCTTTCGATGGTCGGATGACAGTACCAACCCAGCTGTAAACTATACAAGGTAAGCAACAGAATGAAAAGAAATGAAAAAGTTTAACACTCCTTAAAAGCTTGCAATTTTGTTAATTTGATTTTCGTAATCCTTCGTTATAATAGGCCAGTTTCGAATTCATTCCATACCAGGACCAGTCCATCCGAGAGAAAGACCAATTGACTAAGGGAAACTTGCAAATGTTGATTTTCAAGTGAACAAGTCAAAAGTTTGACGGCAAGCGTGCAACCCAGGCCATCAGTGCAAATGATAAGCGCCCGAAAATAGCCCCAAGTGACACGTGTGGAAAAAAAACGAAACGGGTGCTGACTATGCGCGGGTAAAAATGCCATTGGCGTCGGGCGCGAGCAAACATGCACAGTAAAACCTGCCATCGTTTCTAAGCGCAACTGAAAATCTGGAGAACATGCAAAGTGCGCCTATCTCGTTCGTCTATCTATGTTTGCTACGACTACCTCTTTGCATACTATAGGTGGGCAGTGGGCCAGCCATCGACAGTTGACAATAGGAGGAGAAAAGAACATTGTGTAGCCATAAATGCTGATCCTAATTGGGGTAAATGGAGCGATGAACGATGCGTTATAGCGACACCTTTTGCTTGTAAATCAAGAGGTAAGAGCTCAATGAGAGTCACGAATTGCAACATTGTACCTGGGCTCTCTCTTTTGTACTCCCTTTCCTCTCTTTCGCGACCGCGGCCGCGACTTCTTTAATTATTAACTTGCTCTTATTTGACGATTATCTTTGATTAAGAACACTGAAGGTTTGATGGGAAATATGGGAAATGAGCCCTTACGATGGGCGAAAGGAAAATTGAAAAATCAGCGCGATACTTAACTTCCTTTGTTTATTTATTTTTTAGTATGTCTGGGCGAGGCAGAGATCGCTTTTCTTGTCGATTCATCTGGAGCCAGTGGAGAAGACTTCCAAGAAGTAAAGAATTTTGTGTGGTCCGTGATTGAAAACTATGAAATTTCCAATAATGGTACGCGTGTTGGATTGATTCGCTTCTCCACCGAAGCCAGTGTGATATTTGACTTTCAGGATAGTGCAGACAATGCCATACGTTTAAAAGAGATGATTGATAACGTGATCCTGGCCGAAGGAAGTGACCACAAAACAGAACGCGGTCTTCAGTTAGCTCGAACGGATCTATTTTCGGCCAAAGGTGGTTCACGCCTCGCTGTGCCGAAAATTCTGGTTGCTATGACCCAAGGAAGTTCAGAGAGTCTTCTCGCTGTTGCGCGCGCATCCATGGCGCTTAAGAGAAACCACGTGACCATTGTGGTGGTGGGAATCGGCGAAGAAGTTAACATCGAGGAACTGCTGACCATGGCGTCAACCACCGACAACCTCATTTCAGTGAGGACATTCAAGGAGCTCAAGAAGGGAATTGTTATAGTCAGGGATAAGGTTTGCGGTGGTAAGTTAAGAGATCCTCGAGCTAGGCTGACACTTCGCTGATCTCCAGAGTTGATGCACTTCTCTATTCAGTTCATTTTGTTTTTCATGTGGCGGCCAGAAAAACAAAAATCTAATCCTTTCAGGCAACCGATATTACCCGGGAAATTTAAAAGGGTTGGGCTCGAAACAAGTTTTGCGTCCGCGTCTTGTTTAACTCGGCGACTTCAATCAATATCTGTGCTCCCTAGCAAGTCCTTAACAGCTTTCATGGAGTAACCATCATTGTTTAGTGCCGAGTATTTTTCCACAACCTAGGGTTCGAATGAAGCAGAAAATGTTCCTTCAACTCTGCTGGAATATGGTTTGCTGTTCGAGGAGGTCTACCGGGTCCCCTCGGAAACTTTTCGGGAATTCTTTCTCTGTATCTTTTCAGTCGCCAAAATATACAATCATTTTGCTTTGCGTTTATCATAAAAACATGTTTTAAGACTAGACTAACAAAACAAATGGATGGTAGTTTGTCGGAACTTCGGTTCGGCTTTTTTGTTGCCGCCCGCTTTTGCCTGACCTGTCCCGGCCGCACATCCTTACACTGTTATTGCTTTCGGTTATCACATATGGCCAGTCCTGGTAATGCTACAATGTTAAAACAATGTGGTGGTTGGGCTTGTAGGAAAGATATCTGTTTACAGACATTGGTCGTTTAAATGTGTTCACCATTGTTCCCAGGGTCCTCTCTCTTCCTCCTCGACGGAGGAACTGGAAGAGAGAAGACCCTGGGAACGAGGCTGCTATTTTCATTGGTCCCTCAATCTCAACCCCACAGCTCTTCTCTTGACTGAGGGAGAGAAGAGCTCTGGGGAACCCTGAAACAAAGTGTCTTCTCATTGGTTTTCGTGAAGAACAATCAAAAGCGGCTCTAATTGGTGCATTCATGTTAGCACGTGGAGTGAGCAGGCGCCGTAAGGTTCAAATAGCCAATTTTCGGCTATGAGAACCCTACGGCGCATGTTCTCCCACATAGAGTTTCCAAGAGCCTTGGGTCGATCCAAGGCTCTGGTGACGAGAATGATTGATCCCTATGACGTGTAGCTTCTTTTGTTATCAGGGTGCATTGTTTCTGTCAGTTGTATCATCTATGGGCCTTAATTGCGCGGCGGCCAGATTGGCCATAGACAATGGATTTCGTACCCCGAGCCTCGACTTGAAATGTTTGAGAACGAGTTTCGGTGGGCAAAAACAAAACTTTTCAATCCCTCTGGACTCAAAATGGCCGCCGTGTGATTAAAGCCTATTTTACGTTCTCCAATCACAGACCGCGTCTGGAAAGCTACCGGGTCCCCCAACATGCATGGCGTCTATCTGTGAATGAGAAGCAGTTTTTATCTTTTGATAACGGCAGTAAAATTGGTAATGAAACAAGGCCGTCTTCCCTTTACCTAAAGGCAAGGTTCCTAAACAAATAACTGCGAATTTACCAATTCCGTGCACCTCCATTTTCTTTAGAGATGATCGAGCATCAAAGAAGACTCAGAGAAGCGCAAGAAAGCACATAGAGAACAAACAACTGGCGACAGAAATCTCTGATATTCTTTGAAACCACCAAAAGGAAAGTGACTTCCAAAGCGCAAGATACCCTGGCCTAGAGGGAACTGAAGCATTTTCTTATCAATGAAGCGCCATTCCACCTTCATAGTTTTTCCAAGACAAGGATTTAAAATGCCCCATTACCTGAGCATGGATTAATTTGAATGTAATTCTGAATAAACTCGACTCGCACATTCTGATAACTTTCCACTTGGGCTAAACTATAGAATACAGGGCCACTTATTTGCATATCATTGAATAACAAAAGCTTCTATTGTTGCCTGTCTCTTTCTACAACTGAAAGCTTCCAACTAAGATTTACATGCGCTGGTCCTTTGTGGCCCTGAATTCTGTAGTCGCTCCAATACTTGTTTCCTTTGCTCAAACTGACATTTCAACCTTTCGCGCAAAGGCAGAGGCAGCCTGCCTCTGGTTTTACGCATCGATGGAATTTCACATCGTGTAATCTTCCAACGGCCCTAGGTTATTTTGAACGATGGGAAAAAGTGCTAACCTTCCTATTTGGCTTCTAGTGGAGAACACGGAGGTTGTCGTTGACCTCGTTACTGAATGATAAGTAAAATGATTTTATGTGCCATGTTGTACCGTCCTTCAACTAAAAAAAGATTACCTTTAAGGATTACTGGAAATATCTCTTTATCACTGGAGAAACATACATTTCAAAGATTCTCGTCACTTAAAAAGACACATTAAGTACTTAACGATATTAAAGGCTTGAAGACTGCTTGTGCAACAAGGACAAGTTAATACCCTAAATACAAGAACCATTTTTAAATCGTATAAGCAAACGAAATCCATTCTTATCGGAGATTAAAAGCTTGTTTCGAGGATTAAGGTTTTCTTCAAGTCTTTTTAAAGAAAATTGTCAAAATGGTGCAACGAACTAGATTATGAATACGTTCGTTTGCTTTAACTTAATTTCCGAAGTTGTGTTGATGATTGAAAGCCAGGCTATTTTCGTTGAAGTATACTTTCAACACTAAAGCATTTTCGGAAGCAATCCCTTTCAAGAGGCTTTACGCATCAATCTCCTAGAGGAGATTTAAAAAAAAAAGGTTTGTATGACGAGGGAAAAAAACTAGGCATTGCTATCCTTCGTAGGCGAATCTTTAATCTGAGGGGTTTCAACTCAACGACGTTTTTTCCTAACTCGTGACAACAATTATTTCCCACAATAATCTTACCTGGATTTTAAGTAAGGAAATGAAACAATAGAACAAGTATTTATCTGTAGATGCAGAGAGAGGGTATTTCAAAATTAACGAATCGTTACCCGCAACATTGTACAGCACACAGCTGGAATTAACATGAAAACGCACTTTTCGTTAATACCAAAATAAGAAGACGTTTGTCGACAAAAACGCAAAACACTTTAAGCCTGCAGTCATTTTGAAAATATCATGCAAATTCAACAGCTTTGTAAATCAAAAGTATTCGTCGGTAACTAAGGGGCGTGATCTAATAGACCTAAGAAAGCGTTCTCTTTACTGAACTTGTTATCTTCAGATGTTCGTCTTCGAAACTCTTTAATAATATCCCAGCATTGCATTCCAATTCACGAACTGGATTCGTGTTATCTCAGCGCTGAAGCCGCGCCGTATTTCGTGCATGAGCAACCAAGAGGCAATGTGCCCACAATATTGTGAATTCCATGGAGAAATGTCAAATTGATTTTGGCCATTGTATCTGCAAACAATTAGATTCTCGGTTTTCCAGTAAGTGAAGCTTTGTTTGCAGTTTTTGAATAATTCATTGTTTGGCAATTAGCTAAAGAAACAATAGTTGAAGTATGTGATGCTATTGTGCTGTCATTCTGGATCGGGCAAAAAGCTAAATGTAACACTGTAGCTATATGAATTTATTCGTCGCGGCTTACATAGTAAAATAACAATATCGTCCTTTGACGCAAATCGTATCGCGTTTTTGTTGCTTAAAGACGTCGAGTATGCAATTGAAAAGGAGAAAAAGTTAAAGGACAAGAGATTTTACTGCGTTATTACCTTTTCGATCACAAAGTTCGATGATCTGCTGTGCCACTTATTCAATTAAATATTCCTCTGAGACTTCAAAAATTAATTTAGCTGTCTCTTAAACACAAGCTGGACTTTGTTGTTTACACGACTTTAGAAAGCTGACGGAACACACAGAAACTATTTGGACACTGGACCAATCAACTTGCGTCCAAACAAAAGAGTTTGAAAGTCATGAATGTAGAAAAAAAATCAATTTAAACAAAAGCGACCTGTCACTCGCAGGTTGTCGCGCCCAAAGGACATCGCACTTCATATTCGAGAGTTCAGGGCGACAAACGCCCCTTTATTTCGAGAGTCTTTCAAGTACAGCTTTGACCAGTCATGGCGGACACATCGTTTATGATCCAAACGTCTTTCTCCGAGAGGAAACCGCCCCGCATGCCGAAATGCGCAAGGTGCCGCAACCACGGAGTGGTCTCGTGGCTCAAAGGCCACAAGCGATACTGTCGATGGAGGGATTGCAACTGTGCGCAGTGTACTTTAATTGCCGAGAGACAGCGTGTGATGGCCGCACAAGTCGCGCTTCGCAGACAACAAACACAAGAGGAAAGTATGAAAGTGCAGATGGAGAAGAAAACACCGCCATGTGTTGCCCCCCACGTTGCAAACGTCCCGCATCTGAAGAGTGTTCAACGATCATACTCGGAAGAGACGCAACCCTTGTTACAATACCACACAGACGCACAAGGTGAGTGCATCTCTAATCTTCTCTTTCACGCCAAAAATTACCTCCAAACACGAACAACAGCTGAACGCATTAGGAATTCGCCATTTGAAAATAAAACTTCCGAATATTTGTGGAGATTCCTGTTCGACTGGTACAAATTATAAAATGTAGCAAATTGCTGAATGTTTGCCTTTTCTTAACTTGTCAATTATTCACCGCCAATGCAAACATAAAAGCGTTTCATCTCGGAAACTTTTGGCGGTAAGTTTACACAAGGCTCAACAATCCCTTGACTAAATTGTGACAAGGTTAATTTTTTAGCTTCGCGCGGAATGGAAACTGACAGAAAGTTATTCTTGCAATTTCCGTGGACAGCGCTTCTATTTAATATTAATGAGTTGAATACGCAGCGTTCAACAAACAGAACACGTAATTAATCCTTCTACTTGACAGTGGGGGTGATGCACTTCATAGCAATTGAACTTGGAAACTGTTTAAAACGTTTCTGCTAATCCGGCGCGTCCAGTATTTGAGCGTTTTTCATCGAACAGTTCCCGTAGAAAAAAACATTAAGACAGAAGCCGACATTTCTAAGCCGGCCATTGTCCCAAAGTCGAACAAAAAACGTTTTCTTTTCAAGAATAAAAGAGCTTTAATTCAATGGAATTTTCTGGCATTTATGAATGCCTTTTCTGACAGAAAAGTCGGCGCTCAAATGTAATGGTTTAAACAAATTCGTTTCTTTTACAAACTCTCTTTATCAATTCTCTCTCCCTTTTCATCAGCTACTTGAAGAAATTGCATGTTCATTTTAAACCTATTTTTGATATAAACATTAACTTAATGCTGCTTTTCGTCCGCAATGATGCAAATAGTATTAAGAGCTTTACTTAAATCAATTTGCTTTCCGATGGAAATGTCTGTGAAAAGACAGACCACTGACTTTCGGAAAAATAAAACAGGAGTTTTAGTGCAAAAAACGAACGGGGTTTTGAACAGGTAGTCTTGCTGAATGGACTGAGCCAAAACTAAAAAAAATAGAGCGTTATCAAAAGTAAGTAGGACTCAGTTCATCGAGCTTCATTTATCTTGAACGAGTCGTATTCTTCTTTAGAGAAACTGATTATTGTGAGTAAACGGGACACATGTATGAAACTAATGAAGTCAAACTTTTAACACAAAACTCAAAAGCGATTTCAAATAAACGCTCTGAGAAGAACTGAACGGTACTCAAAATTATCTACATTTCTACATATTATATCAGTTTGGGATTTCAAATTTCCTCAGTCAACCACGCTCGCTATTTCAAGGAATCAATCATTCCTGATGAATTTAACAGCCTTCAGGGGTCAACTAAGCAACTACAATTGGCGAATGTGAAAAAAAAAAAAGAAACCTTTAATTTGGTACTGTGAATAGTAAAGGAAACACTTTCTTATTACAAGGAAAGTTGCTTAGATGCGAATTTCCTGGTAAAACAATTTTATTTTGCAATTCAGTTTTGCAAAGAAGTTCTTTAGTATTCTTGTCGAATTTCTTTTTAGAAAATACTTGTTGCTAGGCAGCAAACACGCCTCTCAAAACGCGTCTTCTTTGCCAACCTTTTCAATACTCACTCACCATTATTTTTCACAGCTTAATGAAAATTGCTTCCTTCATCTTGGAAATTTCCCTATTTTTTAACCCCGCGTTAAAGAAAATCTCGACCATTGTTCAAAGCAGAAAACACTGCAATGTCGACAGGTGATTGTGAGAATAAAGGTTTTTTTAAAGCCATGATTTCACGCAATTTGTTCGGTAGATAAATTGATCACAAAGATAGAGCTTCGCCATCAAATCAAGATTTTATTATTATTTTATTTTAAGGATTTGTACAAACAGTACTGGTGCAAAAACAATAGGACATAAGTCCCCTCCTAGGTTTAAGCACCAATGAAGAAAATTTTTCCCCATCAAATCATGCCAGGGTTGCCTCTGTTCCAGGATCCCAGATAGTCGGGAAAACGAAAACAACTGCGTATGAAAAACGTGTGGGGGCTTGGATCGAGGCCACCCAAGTTCCCACTCGTTTTTCATACGCAGTTGTTTTCGTTTTCCCGACTATCTGGGAGTCTGGAACAGACTACAGCAGGGTTAGCACTTATGCCATGACAACCCGCATGTTTCAGTGACACTTATCGCAAACCGCTGACTCGTTAGCTCCGGAGATTAAACTGTGCCAACACAAAGAGTCTGTCTAAGTTAAGGCGCTGTTACACTGTGAAATGTTTCGTGCAACTTGTCCCTTTACAGCATTTACTGCGCGGTCCTCCGTCATAGTAATGGCTTCCTTCCTTTTTTTTCATTTAGAAACCGAGAAAGAGCCCGAAAAGGAAACTGAACAGAATGATCAAAGTCAAACCCAGGAACAACTTGACATCAAAATTAAAGAGGAGCCTGTTAGTCCCACCATCAGCTTGGATGAAAAAAGAAATTCAGACGACGAAGAAACGGTCCGCAAGAGGTCGAGCGACGATGAACCAGAAAGGGAGCCTGGGTACGAACGACCGAAGGTGTCCCGCCTCTCCCTTCCGAGAAAGGAAACCGAGGCTTTCAGGTCGTCTCTTGAGCTGCTTCAACGAATATTTCCCCACCAGAGTAAAGCTATACTTGAGCTTATCCTGGGTACATGTGAAGAAGACGTCGTCAAAGCGATTGAATCACTTCTTCCAGAGGACAACACAAGATCTTTTCCATTTCCGCTGTCTCTCAGAGCTTTTGGATCGGGTTCACTGGTTGGCTGCGACAGGAACTCAAAATCAGCCTTCTCCCCCATTTCGAAGCCTCCATCGTTCTTATATCCGGGACCTTTGCCCGCGCAATCGCAGACGCTTAAGAATCCGACTGATATAAGTCCATGTACCCCCAACGCATTTCAACGGGTTCATTCATACAGCCCACCGGAAGTCAGCCCATCGATGTCAGAGAGATTCCAGT
>NC_090894.1:21599711-21602211 GCF_036669925.1 Montipora capricornis | reverse complement strand
CTTGTTGAACAGAGTGTTGAATGCAAGTTGAAGCAAAAGTTGAAACCGTCTTTATGAGCCTTTACATGACCACATCAACTTGTGTCATAAAACCTCTCGAGTCACGAAATGCAGGACAGCGATTTCCTAGCACCAAAAAAAACAAAAAGAACGAATCATTGCCCTTCCAACATTCTTGATTTTTGAAAAAGCTCGCTATTTACGGACACTGAGTGTCCAACTGATATCAAAAGCAGCAGTAACGAAAACGAAATTCACCATAACAAGATAATATGAGGCACTCCTTTCTTCACTCAACATACAGTTCACTTTTGCAGTTAACAGTATTAAAAGCCATAACTATGTAAAAGCATACCTGTAATGTCGTAGTTAGAAAATTGTTTGTCGACACAATGTCTACAAAAAAGTCCTTTGGTATTTCTAAAACTTGGAAATGGAGGATTCCTGAAAAGTAAAGAGTATCATCGGCGTTATTTAGGGAAGAACTCCCCTCATCTCTCCCAAATAATTAATTATCATTTACTGCTTAGCAAAAAAACAACCTTACAATAACAATAATAATAATAATTTAACTAACCTATCAGGCCATCAAATAAGTCTACATTTGTCTGCAAAGCTTCATCACAAGAGCACAATAGATTCAGAAGTTTTTTCCAGTGTTCAAATGCATCATACACTAAATAGAATCAGACATAAAAATATAATAAAAATGTCACATGTGTTGTCCTGAACAAAGTTGTTCCCAAGGTCTATACTTCCTGTTCTCTTAAGGGGTGGGGGAGGAGAGGTTGGGAACTTGGTTTATAGCCTGCGTAGCCAGTGATTCTGTTGTTGCAGAGAGCAAGAGATTTCGAGCGGTGTGTAGAAGGCTGGGCCCCACCCTTCTCCTAGTTTTTCTGCTGGAGATCTCCCACGTTCCGCAACAACAGAACCACCAGCTATGCAGGCCACTTGGTTTAGTATAGAGGGCAAAGAGAGAGTGCACTGATTTTCATGGGGATCGTTGGTTACACAAGTCAGAAACTCCAAGATTGAAAATTACACGTGTTCATGCAAACATACATGTACAGTACCTTGACCCACAAGGAAGCAGACAAAAGCAAACTGCAATTCACCAAGAATTTCCTTCCTGTCTGAAATAAATGAAGCCATACATTAAGCAAGAATAAACTACACAACATTGAGAGAGTTAAGTGTTTTCAGTCCTATAAACTTGGTCCTAGGCAAACACATCAAAGCCAGTATGGAATACTATAGTTTTCCAAGTGATGGACACCACATGGCAGAACTCACCTTTTATGCTGTTTAACATGCATCTGAGGGCGTAACTACCATCTATGCTGTGTTTGCTGATCTCCAAAGGAGATGCTCCTTCTGGATATCGATATTTTGGAAACTCTGTGAATTGGATGACAGCTTCAGGGTACAGCTGAATAGACATGACTGAATGCTCCGATGCCGAACCTGTCGCTCTTAAGTATTGAGGACCCACTGGTAGCTGAGTAACAGATGATATTTTCTTGCATGTTGGCTGAACTCTTTCCAGTAAATCTTTAGTTATATAGTTGGTCAGGGAGACCCACTTTTTGAAATTCTCATAAGGGTAGGGACCAAGAAATCTATCCATCTCTTGAAGACCTTCATTTCAAAGAAAAAGACGGGGAAGTGGGAGAGTTTACCTCAAGCAACTTGAAGGAAACAAACTTAAAAGATCTAAAAACATCCACACACAATGTTTGTAAAGAGCAGGGGAGATTATCAGACAACGAACAACGATGGATTGATGGGTGGATCAATAGTACCGGTATGTAATGTTTAAAAAATGAGCAGCACCGTTTTATCAGGTTTAAAAACATGACGCATAGCCGAGTGTTTTTAGACCAGACACATCCTGTGAGTCTTTTAAATGGCTTCAAAAACATTCCACAAAAAGCATGTCATTCGGGAGACCAAACAAAGGTTCGAATTGTGAGAGGAGACCATTAATAAACACACACAAAAAAATATTGTCTTCAAAATTATTCTATATATAAATAATTCTAATTAGGAGTGTTTTATTGGGTTTAAAGCTCGTGATATGTGACACTTTATCAGTGCTTTGATAGCCCGTTAGACTATTAAAGAGTTTTTGAATGATCAATTCGTTGATCAATAACTGGATACTACTGTTGATGGAGAAAATATCCGACAGTCATATTTGCAACTGTGGATATGAAATAATTGGCTGTGTAAAAAAATTGTCACTGTTAATGAAACAACTTAAGGCAGTTATTGTAAATAAGCCTGGAAAAAAGTCAGTGATGATCCTTCACTAAGAAAACCATTTCATACCTGTCGGCTGTAGTATGTGAGGGAGGGGGAGGGGGGGGGGTGTAAAAACATCACCATCTTTAAGACCAAAGGATCATTACAGGTGCACAGCTCCCATCTCCATAAAACACCATCCAAAAGATACAATTATGAAACAGAAAAACCTGAGGGTATACCTTGTTCTTTAAGT
>NC_090894.1:21587211-21592211 GCF_036669925.1 Montipora capricornis | reverse complement strand
CCTTGTGCAAATAGTTCACCCTGAAGTCTAAATAGATACAATTCATTTCTGAGTAAATGAAACGAAACAAAAATGTAGTTTAAGGAATGGAGGCAAATAAAACAAACCGTGCCATTGTCACTGCCTCCAAGACAGAAGAGATTAAAAGCCAGTTAGATAAAACAGCAAAGATCCACCCCTAACACTGGGCTCATTCGACAAGAACTGCTAAAGATGATGAGATACTTATGTTTAGGACTTGCACAAATTGTGCCCTTTTTTAATTAGGCTCAACAGATTTCATGAGCAGCATTCCAAGACATCACAATTGTCTTCACTGGTGTGGACAAGACATGGAAAAGTTCTTTTCATAGCTTGAAAAGTGCAAGAAGCAGATTGCTGATCCTATGGAATAGCATGTTCAACAATGTACATTGGCTTGATTATGTCAACTTTACCACAAAATATATTTACAATAACCAGTTGAAGAATGTGGGCACTAAAAAGCGCTGTGGTTCGCTGTTGGCAATCAGAAGGACAATTAAAATACTGATTTTACACTGACATGACAATACTTGCACGTTGCAGTCAATAGCTTTGGGTCAATGTATACTGGGGAAAGTCGTTGTCAGAAGGCTCATATACACCGATAAGAAATCAGATAATCATTCAAGTGTATGAAAAATTAATGATAATTAGGTTTAATTGATTGAAAATAAACATGCAATATAAACGACACATTACGAAAGACAGCGAGCACACCTCCGTGACTAAATAGCTAGAACCAGGGCTTTCATTAAACCTTAGCTCACTGGATTTTACGGTAATCAAATGTCTGTGATGTTACGGGTGAAACTGTGTGCAATGGCTTTTTCCAAACTGTTTAAAAATCACAGCCCCGTCTAATAATAGCCGTCTATAAAATTGATTTGGTTTAGAATAAAATGAATTGAAAAGAAAAGAAAGATTTCTCTGTCATCTACCGCATTCTCGTTGCTCGTGCATACATCCATCCGTACTTTTGGTTTCTTACATCAAATTTTACAGCTTTGGGTTCTCCCTTACGTACTCCATTTTGTTTGTTGGCAGTTGTCGTACCCAGATTTCTCTCACCTTATTCCTTGCCGCCATTTTGGAAAAAATTTGCATATTTGTCCATCCTCGATGGACAAAATTTGATCACGTGATCTGCTGTGTGCCAGGGTCTTCTCAAGACCCGCCGCCATATTGAAAGCCGAGAAGACCCTGGGAACGAGGTTGGTGAACAGTATAACCTGAACACTAGTGCCCAGGGCCCGGTTTAACACTAATCCCAGATCAACTTTCCCAGATTAGGGTTGATTAGGGTGCGTTTGATCGACCGTATTTCGGAATAGGAATACATGGAATAGAAGTTAGAAATCCTTCATTTTTACGGAGATTCACAATACGAATTGTCAAATAGCTGCTAAAATGCTATTTTAAGCACACATTCTCATTATCCTTGCTTCTTCGAAACGCGCCAAACATACCGTTTTAATCATCACTCCAACATGAGGTATTCTTATTCCGGAATAGGGTCAATCGAACGCCCCCTAAAAATTAACCAAGGAGTTCATTTCTCTATTCCCAAATGCTGTTCAACGCTGATATTCTGCAAAACTTTACATTAGAAGAAGTCAATCTTCAAAAACAAAAATAAGAAAAAGAAACTTTCACAAAAAAGTTGAAAAACATAACGGCTAATCCTGGATTAAGTTAATCGGCTTGCGAACAACTAGGCCCTGGTATAAACATAGATATAAAAGTGCAGATTCTTGACTATCACATTTCATGATCTCCAAGGTCTTTCGTCTATAAAGGATGGAATCTCTTCTTTTTTAGTTTTGGGGAGGGTACGCCAGTTGGACAGGAGCTATTTGCTCAATGTTAAGTTCATTCATCAATGCGTTTTCAAAAAAAAAAAAAAAATTTGTCAATATTTGTTAAACGGCGTGATTGGGACCATCCATTGCCACAGACTGCTCGATGCAGCCACACCAGTTAGAAAATATGCATATGTCATAATAGTGCTGGGGTGACAAGGCAGCAATCACGTTGAGGCAGAACTTACAAAACAGGGTGAATACTGATAATGGGCGGTTGTTTTTTCTGGGGGTCAGACATTGATAGTGGCGCTACCAGCTGCTTCAAGGAGGGGCCGTGGACAATCTTGCGAGCCAGCGAGTCAGTGAGAGCCATAGCGAGTGCTGCACATAATTAAGTCACTAAGCAACAGGCACCCTTTAAAACAGTTGAGCTTTGGCCATAAGCTGTCTGTCGTGTACGTACGGCATGGCTCGCCATGTTTGGGTCTCGCAAGTCTCCCCAGAGCACACATGGCTTGCATGGAACTCGCATGTGGGCTCGCTGGCTCGCACATTGTCGCTGGCATCTCCTATTGAAAGATGCGCAGAAAACTTGGTGCGATTTGAGTCAAGACACTCAATATCGCTAGGTTTTGAACAAGCCCCCAATACTCAGAACATTTGCCTGAGTTTATTGTTGATTAAAGGCTTACCCCACAAGCAATTCATGTACGCGCACTCGGTGACGTTCAGTTGGTTGAGCATATAGGGTTGTCTATGGGGCGGGAGTGTCGTGGATTCGACTCGCGGCTCGGACTCACACTCAAGGTCTTAAAATGAACTGAGGAAAAAGTGTCTGCCTTTGTAATTATATCCGCCAGATCTGGTTCGAGCGAAGTCTTCTCGTGTATAAAGGAATTTAAACTCGTAGGTTCGGTCTTCACCAATAACTTCGGGGTGCATGTTTATAAGTTCTCTGTGGGACGTTAACGAACTCAGCACACTATTCGCTGCTCCACAAGAGTAGGGGATGAAGTATATCCTTGAGTGCGTTTTTTTTTTTTCGCAGCGGAAAGTAGCGCGCTTGGCGTAAGATGTCGCTAGAGCTGTGTTTCTTTATGAGGGCCGTCTAGAGGTCAATAAACAGGCCCAAGTGAAAAGGTGACTTTGCCGTAGTGGCTTGGCGAAAGCATGTAGACCTAGATGTCTCGGGATATCAATATACGCTCGCAGATTTGGGGGGGGCTAACGAGACAGAAGAAGCATAACAAAGAACCCCCGAAGCTTTGTATGAAACCCGCAAATAGACTTCAAGAAGGCAGATCAGAAATTCCAATGGCGCCATTTCCGATTTGCGTTTGCTTTGTCGAATCGGATTTCGAAGTGAGTCTTTGGGGTGGCTAGGCTAAGTATTGATAATGACAGATGAGGTTGATTTGCATACAAGTTAAGATACGCAACTCATGTCGCATGAGGGGGTTGAGATGTTGTGGCACTCGGACGTTGGGCGCTTTGAATAGGCTGAGGCATGTCACGAATATTCATCGGAAAAGTAAAATGGGCTATGAGTGCAGCGCGAAGAGAAATTCATGAGCGTAGTCAGGGTAAGAGATCCTGGCTATTGAATGCGTGGATAATTATTCGTGCGAATTACGCTAACGTCGAGATGCTCTGGAAGCCACATTACGGTAATGCCAGAGCCGTATTTGCGTGTATGGCTTTCACACCTGAATTTGAAATGTATTGTTAGTATGACTTGTATCGATAAAGGGTGCGTTTGGGATAGAAACATCATACCAATACAGAACACATTAATACCACCACTGTCGCAAGCCTTCCAAGGTGGTAACAATGACTGTTATGTGGAAGAAAGTCCTGAAAGACATGGGCTGACGGGTGACTAAAAGTAATCCTGCCTTCAATTGACACACCTTCCTGGTACGGATAGATTTTTGCCTATCGGGGAGGGGGGGCCCAGCTCCTGCAGTTATTTCTACTTTTCGGTCCCCAACTTATTTTTGGTCATTATTAGCAAGCAGGACGTTTTTTGAAGCGCGGCGGATCAACAACTCGGAAGCCAACATTTTCGCCGGGACAATGGCGTCTCCCAAGATTTTCAAACTGGAAACACACCTTGACTTCGGCAGGTTGTCGTCTGTCGCTCTCAACAACGTCGAGGGTGGCTTGATTAAACTCAGACACCTGCGGTTTTGGAGAGCAATAATCTCGTGTCCCTTGAGTTTTTTTGTTTTTGTTTTTTGGTTTTTCTGGAATAAGCGGGATGATAAGAAAACTTCTGCTTGTTCATGGGAGCGATACTCCAAGATGGAGAGGCCAGTGCTTATGAATCACTCATAGAGGATCTGTGCACTGAATTTGAGCTGGCCTGCCACATAGCAAAGAATGTGACAAGTTCGCTCTTGGAACATCCCTAAGCTTGAAGTCCTGTTCAAATAACATAGGAGTTTAGGCCGTTCAAGGAGGGACTATGAAGACCGATGAAAAGGGGCGGGGGGCAGCAAAATAAACCATGCTTTGCGTGATAGTCCGCAAGTGATGCACAAAATTGTGTGGTACCATCAGATTTTGTGGCATTTCACGTTGCATTTTTGCAAAATATCAACGGCAGAAGTCTGCTACCATGTAAGACGACGAAATCTGCAGTTCTATTCGGTATAGGGCGGCGTAAAGGACGACGATGCGGGGGCTTTAAAATTTACTACTTTCCTTTCTTAGTAATTCAAACGGCAAGAGCGTTTTTTTCGTATAAGAGGACGCTTCTAAATTTTCGTGGCTCGTTTGAAGCGGAAGGGAAAAAAAAAAAACGACCACATAATGTAATGAAGAAAAGTGTTGCGGGTGGATACCGCTTGAATTTCGAATTTTTTAGAGCGATGTCGATCAATATACGGGGCTACATGGTCCGGGATTCTGCTTAGCTCGTGGATGGGCTTAAAAAAACAGGGTTGTAAAAACCACTTTCCAAAAATTTTCATCAAAAGTATGTTGGGCGTGCAATACCGAATCTGTGTGTCGCGCTTTCTTCGATGGGAGACCTCCATGACCTAAGACCAAATGGCGTCTTAAAATTTTGGTGGACAAAGCCATTTCAAATTGACATTTTGCCAAGAAACTATTTCGAACAACAAAAGTACAATACAAATTTTCGATTTGATAAGTATAAGAAGTTATATT
>NC_090894.1:21576816-21582711 GCF_036669925.1 Montipora capricornis | reverse complement strand
GTGTGTTATTATTGATGACGTAGTTCGCTAGAGGTTGCTATGGTGGTGATCACGTCAGTACATGTTTAACGGCCGGGATTTTGCGAGGCAGGTCATTTTATGAGGACCGCGAGTGCGAAAATGTTTTATTAGCTGTATTATCTGCGAATTCAGCTTGTTTAAATGGTTTTAACATCAATTTAACGCCTTACTCCCTCAAGGTTTGTTCACGCCTGCATCTGCGCATTAGGGCGATTCTCTCGAGATCATACATTTTCCTTTGTGACAGTATTTCAATAAACGGAACTGGCTCCATAGCCTTAGCAGCGAGGGCACCTCAGGTTTACCACTTATAATATCGTATGCCAGCAGTCAGCTTCCTATTTAACCAGAATATAATTGTCTGAGTCGTTGAGTTATTTGTATGCAGGAAATAGGGTAAACGTTCAAAAATACGTGCAGCACTATTAACCAATAATTTTACTGCTTCTTGGTGTTGTGTTTTCAGCAGCTGTCGCCGTTTCTTAACTCCCCAATATTAGGGAGCATAAGCACGCGCGTTTTTGAGGCGCGGACGGCAACCGGAAGTGAGCTGTTTTCTCTCTTTAACTTGTCTTCACGCAACCACATTTACATTGCTAAGTATCTTTTCGCCGTTAGAGATGATAAGTATAAAAATCTGGGAGACACCACTGGCCTAGCACGCGAAATGTTCTCTTCCGGTTGCCGTCCGCGTCTCAAAAACGCGCGTGCTTAAGCTCCCTAATAAGCAAGTCCAACGACGAAGACGACAGCTATGAGGACGTCATCTGAAAATATAACCTCGCGTTGTTGTTATCATTTCGCGCTTATTCCAAGTCATTCGGCTTTAGAAAATGTCTGCCACCTTTCCAGGAATAAAATCGGAATGAAAGGTATGAATGTTTGGAGAGAAAATTGAAAATCTATTGTCGGTTACACACGGCGTCCACACAACATTAAACTCGGTCACGCAATTCATGTCATTTTTCCCGCATGAAAACGGCTGGGAAGTGAGCCAACATGTAAAACCCACGGGTGGATCGTGCAGAGGATGCAAACTTCGGATTAGAGAAGGGAAAAGTATCTACCAGTAGGGGGAAAGTTCGTAACTTATCAGAACTAGAACAAGGTTAATTTATTTCACCAGACAATTAGATCGCCAAATAATCACAAATCAGTGAATTTTTACTAGTGGGATGCCAAAAATAGGTGCAAATTCCACACGAATGAACGCGTACGTAATTTGGGAATAGAATAGCCCAGAGATAGTGGTGGACGAAAGTGGGTGTCTTTGAAATGCGCGGTTCAGAATGGTTATGACGGTTATGGACTATCGCACAGAATTGGGACTCGGTTGGGGAGGCGAAGTTCTCCTTCATAACTTGGTCATGCGCAGACTACCGAGTTTTGGTCGCAAGTTCATTTGTTAATTCGAAATATGTGGACGTGTACGAGTCACACAACACGTTGTCGCACAACAATATGCACAAATCCCATCACAATGTTTTTTATATGCATGGCTACTAAATGCACGACTGAGTTGGATCATGGAGCGTTTGTTCGCTCTTAATCAAGGAGACCGAATTATTTGAGTTAAAAAAACTCCTTTGCAAATGTTTAAGGTTCTGCCATGATCATGATAAGTCAGCTGGAATGAATCGACTTCACTGAATAAGCCACTACGTGTAAAGAGCGCACACGCAGTGTCCCTCCGAAAGCAGATCGATTTCCGGTTGTCTAGCTTACTGCGTCCAACGTCTATTTCGATTGAAAAGTCGCACAAAGTATACGCATTTGCGCATGTCAAGTTTCCACGACAACCGGCGCAAAATCGTCAGGTTCTGTTTCAAAGTCCCAGTTGAATCGCTTTGTCAAATGACGCCGGAATCTTCGCGCTTTTTCCACAAGCTTCTTATCCACTGCCGTTGAGCTTTCCAAATTCGAGAAAAACACCTTCAGGAATAAAAAGGGGAGAACATGCAGAGTGAACACAGAGCGAGAAGTACCTTTGCGAACAAGGACAACAAGTGTCTTAAGGAGATCACACTCGGGGATACTCGGGAAAAACCCGAAAGCTCATTTGCAGAAGTCGAGCCTACGATCTTCCGATGACTACTTCGGGTGCTCTGCCACTGAGCCATAGCAGAGTCGTGGATAGGAAAGGAAAGGAACTTTATCTAAGTGTCTAGTCGTTCTAGCGCTGGAGCACTAATTGGGGACACTGTAAACTGAAATTAACAATTAACGCAAATCAAGTCAACATGGTTCAAGTCACAATTGTCCTGCTATATTGGACTAAGAACGTGTCATTCTCGCAAATGGATTAAAGTAAATGGTTAATGCTAACCCCAGTAGACGAATAAAGAGATGTATTTACATGTATCAATAATGACTCGGAGATGCCCGGCGGCGACTCGGAGATAATCGGTAAAAAGTCCATGTACTTCTCAAAGGAATTGAGCCTATAACCTTCCGATCACTAGTTTGCAACCAATCTCAAAAGACAAAAATTAGAATGGTGTAATGTACAAATTTTGGTGGACGTAGAAACAAAGATGTGAGATCTATTGTTTCCATCCGCCAACAGGGCAGATGCGATGAAACGTGAAAAGCATCTGCAGGAGACTCACGAGAATTTACCACGTTTCTTCGCTAAAATAAGATATTAACATCAGAACACGTTTTTTCCCTTTTCTCTTCTTCGCTTTTCGTGGGTCACACAAAATACGGTAAATTTGCAAAAACTGGCAGTCATTTTTTTCCCACAGACAAGCAAGTAAAGAGGGCTGGGTATAAGCCCAGTTATTTTACGAGCTGATTTGCTTTCCTTTGTTGCAGAATTTTTGCAACGTAGGTTAGATCTCGGTGCCTGCGATGATCACTTTCACGGAGACCAACATACTACGCAATTTTTAAATATATGAAAATTTCACATATTTTTTCTATCAATAGAGGTTAGCTCACGTTAAATGCTCTCGTTCAACCTAATAGTCGGGCCGCTTATCTAAAAACAGGTCAATTAGGTTCAACGAATTGAAAAACAGTGTTAGCTTTTCAAAGAATTTATTAAAGCTGAAAGGATGTGGGGCAGATGTGGAAAGCTAAAACAAGAGTTGTGCGAAGGCCGTTCAAATGGTTGCAATATCGGGCCAACAATTATTTAGCCAACACTTTGATCGCGAGGAACTAGGAACGAGACTGAAACCAGACTCTCCCGTCCAGATCGTGAGCACGCGTGTGTTCTACAAATGTTGAACGGACTGTTAAAACGGCTTTAACTACATCCAACATTTTCTATAACAAAAGAAACGTCGAATCGATGTTGAATGAAAGTTGAATCAACACGCTTTCAACAAGCTTTCAATATTTTTGCCCTTTCAACTATGTTTAACGACCTGTTCAAACGCACCCAAGATTTGGTTGAACCAGAAGCTCGTGACTTTGAAGGGTTTAAATGTGGTTCAGAGTTGGGGCTCTTTTAGTGTAAGAATTTCTTTATTTGGATGTAACTTTACGTAGCTCGTGCATCTTCCCGCGCGTGCAGCATCGATCCGATTTTGTCCATATTTGGGCATAAAATTTGTGTCCTAAAATCCCCAGCTTTGTTCCACGGAAAAGAGTTGCAAATTACACGCTGCAAGGTCACGTGCTTCTTGTTGAACAGAGTGTTGAATGCAAGTTGAAGCAAAAGTTGAAACCGTCTTTATGAGCCTTTACATGACCACATCAACTTGTGTCATAAAACCTCTCGAGTCACGAAATGCAGGACAGCGATTTCCTAGCACCAAAAAAAACAAAAAGAACGAATCATTGCCCTTCCAACATTCTTGATTTTTGAAAAAGCTCGCTATTTACGGACACTGAGTGTCCAACTGATATCAAAAGCAGCAGTAACGAAAACGAAATTCACCATAACAAGATAATATGAGGCACTCCTTTCTTCACTCAACATACAGTTCACTTTTGCAGTTAACAGTATTAAAAGCCATAACTATGTAAAAGCATACCTGTAATGTCGTAGTTAGAAAATTGTTTGTCGACACAATGTCTACAAAAAAGTCCTTTGGTATTTCTAAAACTTGGAAATGGAGGATTCCTGAAAAGTAAAGAGTATCATCGGCGTTATTTAGGGAAGAACTCCCCTCATCTCTCCCAAATAATTAATTATCATTTACTGCTTAGCAAAAAAACAACCTTACAATAACAATAATAATAATAATTTAACTAACCTATCAGGCCATCAAATAAGTCTACATTTGTCTGCAAAGCTTCATCACAAGAGCACAATAGATTCAGAAGTTTTTTCCAGTGTTCAAATGCATCATACACTAAATAGAATCAGACATAAAAATATAATAAAAATGTCACATGTGTTGTCCTGAACAAAGTTGTTCCCAAGGTCTATACTTCCTGTTCTCTTAAGGGGTGGGGGAGGAGAGGTTGGGAACTTGGTTTATAGCCTGCGTAGCCAGTGATTCTGTTGTTGCAGAGAGCAAGAGATTTCGAGCGGTGTGTAGAAGGCTGGGCCCCACCCTTCTCCTAGTTTTTCTGCTGGAGATCTCCCACGTTCCGCAACAACAGAACCACCAGCTATGCAGGCCACTTGGTTTAGTATAGAGGGCAAAGAGAGAGTGCACTGATTTTCATGGGGATCGTTGGTTACACAAGTCAGAAACTCCAAGATTGAAAATTACACGTGTTCATGCAAACATACATGTACAGTACCTTGACCCACAAGGAAGCAGACAAAAGCAAACTGCAATTCACCAAGAATTTCCTTCCTGTCTGAAATAAATGAAGCCATACATTAAGCAAGAATAAACTACACAACATTGAGAGAGTTAAGTGTTTTCAGTCCTATAAACTTGGTCCTAGGCAAACACATCAAAGCCAGTATGGAATACTATAGTTTTCCAAGTGATGGACACCACATGGCAGAACTCACCTTTTATGCTGTTTAACATGCATCTGAGGGCGTAACTACCATCTATGCTGTGTTTGCTGATCTCCAAAGGAGATGCTCCTTCTGGATATCGATATTTTGGAAACTCTGTGAATTGGATGACAGCTTCAGGGTACAGCTGAATAGACATGACTGAATGCTCCGATGCCGAACCTGTCGCTCTTAAGTATTGAGGACCCACTGGTAGCTGAGTAACAGATGATATTTTCTTGCATGTTGGCTGAACTCTTTCCAGTAAATCTTTAGTTATATAGTTGGTCAGGGAGACCCACTTTTTGAAATTCTCATAAGGGTAGGGACCAAGAAATCTATCCATCTCTTGAAGACCTTCATTTCAAAGAAAAAGACGGGGAAGTGGGAGAGTTTACCTCAAGCAACTTGAAGGAAACAAACTTAAAAGATCTAAAAACATCCACACACAATGTTTGTAAAGAGCAGGGGAGATTATCAGACAACGAACAACGATGGATTGATGGGTGGATCAATAGTACCGGTATGTAATGTTTAAAAAATGAGCAGCACCGTTTTATCAGGTTTAAAAACATGACGCATAGCCGAGTGTTTTTAGACCAGACACATCCTGTGAGTCTTTTAAATGGCTTCAAAAACATTCCACAAAAAGCATGTCATTCGGGAGACCAAACAAAGGTTCGAATTGTGAGAGGAGACCATTAATAAACACACACAAAAAAATATTGTCTTCAAAATTATTCTATATATAAATAATTCTAATTAGGAGTGTTTTATTGGGTTTAAAGCTCGTGATATGTGACACTTTATCAGTGCTTTGATAGCCCGTTAGACTATTAAAGAGTTTTTGAATGATCAATTCGTTGATCAATAACTGGATACTACTGTTGATGGAGAAAATATCCGACAGTCATATTTGCAACTGTGGATATGAAATAATTGGCTGTGTAAAAAAAATTGTC
>NC_090894.1:21559316-21564316 GCF_036669925.1 Montipora capricornis | reverse complement strand
AGATAATATTATTATTGTGAATGCAAGTTTGTAGTCTTTCCCAACCATGAACTCCAAACAGTTTTCCATGTTATTTATGGTCACGCTTGTTAGCCAAAATGTTCATAATATTCTCCACATTAGAAGAATAAAAGAAGGGGGCTTGTAGTTATCCTCTTATTCGGTCCCATCCATCCATGCTAGGGCTGTTTCACAAAAACGTTGCTACTCTTAGAGCGCTTTCCTTTGGTCAGGACTGGCCGGCCAGACCCGCCAGTTTGCAATGAAAATGCAACAATTTGAAGGAAAACTTGCATGATAATCCCTCATTTTCTTCCGGAGGAGTATACATCATTCCCAAAGAGCGTTAATTTTAAGGTGTTGTAGAGTTAGTCCTTCCAATTGCATGGTCTGGCCAGTCAGTTCTGTCAAATGGAAAGCGTCCTTAGTTACGCTTGTATTGATAATGTAAACCAGCCTCAAAGCAACTGAAAAGACCAGTGTGTGAGGTGTCCACCCTAAGACACCCTATTGCTCAAGTATATTTTACACTAAGCCAATTCTGTAAAGAATTTAAGATTTGAAGATGCCAAGTGAAGTTATAACTCGAAACATACTGCTAAAGTCAAATGCGGATTTATCTTAATTTGCTTGAAGTTACATGAAAAGTTTTGACAATAGAGTATGAGAAATTATTATTGTTGGAAAATATGAACATTAATGAAAGATTGTAAGGTCAGGAAAAGATGCACATTTTCATGTGTATGTGCTAAACTCTAGTGAGCGGTTAAGTGTAATATGCAATGTGGGATGAAGACGAAAAGATAAGATGAAAGGAAAAATGAAGCAAACTTGAGTTTCTAGAAATATCACTTACATTTTGTAATCTATTAACTAGAATCCAGATTAAAGTGCAGGCATGCATAATGAAATTTCCAGATAAGCAGTAAATAAATATAACTTTCTTCAATCCATGCTTTTTGTCACATTGGGTCATCCAACCAAAACAATAAAACCAAGATACTTCTACTGAAACAATATACATGGGTAATTGACCAAGCATCAGGTAAAGAAGGCTGGATATTGGCCAAGTGTTTTTTTTTGTATGTTTATGGACTAAGATGAAGTTGAGGTCCATAAAAACGAAAAAAAAAAATAATGAGGCCAATACCCAGCCATCTTGACTGAACAAGCTTGGTCAATAAACGATTTATTATATGGGATAAAACACCAAAAAAATATCTTTGATCTTGCTGGACTAAATGAGAAATCCCAAGCAAGCAAGATAACTCCATCTTGCCCGCTTGGGTGGCCAATCATTGCTCAGGATTTGGTTCATCTTGCCCACTCACGGAGCTAGTCATATAATAAGCTCCAATCCTGTTAAACAGGACAACTAAATTATTGACAGAGCTTGTTATTTTGACAATTCGTTTCAAAGATCCAATGCAGTGGCCAACCACTTTGTCAATAAGATTATGTTTCCTTTATGCATGATTTAACAATGTAAAAATTCTCTTCACAACAGATGATCACAAATTCATCGAATAAAATGTGATTTGTTTGCCAAACTTGTATTATACTTGAAATTTGTCAAAATGAACCCACACCCCAAACAGGAAATTGGGATTAAAAACACTTAGAAAAAAACATAATGGGTCATTGGAAACTATTTTACGGATATATCTTATCACCAGCTTTGTATGACACACCTTGCATGATTCTTAAAAGCAAAAGTTATATGTATATTACATCTTACATTAACACACCTGGCTATGATACACAACAGAGAGGTAAAACAAAACAAAAAAAAATCAATATTACCTAAACATGCAATTTGTTAATAACTTTGCCCAGTGTGTTCTCAGGGCTGGGAAGAAGACTCTCCATTTTGATGAGCAGTCGTTCCACTGTTATAGTTTCTCCACTATTCCCAATGGCTACATGTTCAATTCGAGGGCTACATAACTTCACCTCCCGAATGTGTTTACATTTTTCCCTCAGCTCCTGTACCAAGTCTGCATCTGTGTCATCAATGAGCTTGAAATTTATCAATGACACAGCCTCAATTAGGGGGCACATTTTAATCAAATTTGATACCAAAGGGCTTTCTGAAAGGGCCTCCTTCCGAAGAGGACCAAATTCCAAAATCCTCAGTTTGGATACAAATTTAAACATTTCTGCAATCACTGATGGGGGTATCCTTGGGGAGTGGCTGACCCCCAAGTACCTCAGGGAGGGAGACTGTTGCAGAACGCCCTCCAAACATTCCGCAGACAAAAGAAAGTTCCATCGCAGATCCAAAGTTTCTAGACATTTGTAAGCCAATGTAGGTCTCACTTCTTGATAGATCCTTAAATGCAGAATGTGCCGAAATCCACACTGGTTCATTTTGAAGTAGCGAATGTCCGGCAACCTTGAGATCACGTTTGAAAGTCCCGTTGTGGTCACGAAATAACATCCCGTTAAATCGAGTTCTTTGACCATTGTCCTCTCCCAATTAACCACCATCAATGCCTCATCTGTTATTTTGGTGAACCGAATCAGCAAAGTGGACACGAATTTGCAGTTGTTAAGGACTCTGTGAAGATACTTTCCCCGATAATTCTTGCATTCGTTCAAGCAAATGGACTCCAAATGCGGACAATTTGTAGCGATCTTGAGGAGTGCGTCATCAGTCAAAGTCTCGCAATCCGTACAGTCCAAAATCCTTAAGTTCCTCATTTTAGCAAAAACATCTGGTACAAGACTTTCTGAGGAGTCCATTCCCAGCCCAACGTATCTCATTTGAGTGAAATGCCTAGGCAATCGTCTCATAAATTTGAAATTTCCCCATGAGTATCGCAAATCCATCAACTCCAAGCCCGTTGGAAAATCGCGTATGCCTTCGTGACCTGTTTCGCTTTCAACGTCGGCTCCGTAAAACACTAAACTACGAAGCTGATAACACCTTTTCGAGAGTTCTTTGGCGACTCGGGCTGTAAGCGTACAGCCACCTAAATTCAGTGCTTTGGCCGATGATAAACGCGTCCGGATCAACATCAACAAAGTTTCTTCATCGACCGCAGGCCAAAAATCATTCATGTCAACAACGAACCAAAGCGAGCGATCGTACGCCACGCGTTTCCAGCGTCGACAAACTTGAGCTACGATTCCAAGTTCCCTTTTAGATAAATAACCGAAAACTTCAAGAACAACGGAGTCGGGAATTTGTCTCTCCATTTTCAATAAGACCGCGACAGAGTCGACTGTAGTTTTCGCAGCTGGCGTTTGTAACTTTACCACGCGCGAGGAAAATTGCGTGGTCCGAGATTTCAACCACACAAAACTGTATTCGTGCTCGACTATTTCGCAATCAACAATTCCATGATAACTAACACCATCATTCAAACCTAATTTCCCAATTCTTTGAAAAAGCGATCGACCCTTTTTGGCCTACACGTTTTTTGCCACATAAATCTCAAGATCGTATGTTGAGCCTCTTGCATTGTTTCTCCGGATGACGGGCCAGTGCCCACTGGCTTCAGGGTGTTGATTGGAAGCTAACAATGACGTCACGAATAAAACAATTAGACTTTTTATCATACATTTCAACACTCGCGTCACGCGCGAAATATATTTATATTGTTTCAAACGCTTTCAGCGCGTCGCGTCGCCGTTAATACCCTTTCATCACCAACAAAAGTAAATTCAAATGCTATTAGATATAGCTTTGCCATAAAGCCAGATTATTTTGGATGTTTAGAATCAACTTATGACTTACAGGAAACGAAAATCACGACCAGGAAAAAATCTCTCTAGCGTTTATAAAAAACACGTAACCGTTGCGTAATTTTAATACTTTTCCCTGCCTTTACAAGAAAAACATGGGTTTCTGCAAGGTGTAAACAATCGAATTCTCTCTTTTTTTTTTTTTGCATTTTCGGCCAAACAATACGGTTACCCGAGCTTTCGATTGAATGCAGGCAGAAGTTTTTTTCCTTAGGCTTAAATGATATTTTGATAAGAGACTCATATCAATTGGTGGCTTTGCACTGTTGATCAAAACCATTATTTATACTTTACTCTTAATGTAAATATTTGCTCCAACATGTCTCTTATTTTAGCAACATGGTTGATTTCCAGAAAAACACTAAATATTGTTCATGTTTCGTCAGTCTCAGACAGCGAAACACTCTCAATTGAGAGCTGAAATTTATGTCCGTATGATTCACTCGGAAAGACTGAAAGTTTGATGCCAGCCAGAATTTGTTAAAACCTTCTAGTCTTCAAGCAACATATTAACAAAATTAGTCATTCTGGTAACATCTCAAGAACAGACAAGAATTAAATACTATCTAAAAACAATATGTTATACCCCACAGGAAAGCAGGGCTTGACTAGCTGTTCACGCAACAGGGGAACCCAGCGAGAATATAGTTCAAAACCACTTAAACATAGCATTGTTAAACGTATTTTAGTATTTATCCCCTAAAAAGTTTTTATCTGTTCGGATTCCCTAGCTGAAAGTCTAGTGATCTGAAAATTATAGGGATCAAAACTTACCTTTTCGAAAATTTCAGCCAGAAAAAAGGCTCCCGAAAATTGTAGGTGACCTTTTTAGGGTAAAAATCCGTTAAAAATGGGCAATTATACCATGTTTTAGATGTTCGAAAATCCTAGGACAGGCAGGCAAGCAATAAATTTTACAACAAATGTTGCGAAAATTCTAGATCTCAAATCGTCTTCCGAACAGATATTTTCCGAAAATTGACGTTGGGTGCCCCTGACGCAAGGGAAGCAGAAGTTTATATCAAAGGATTGACCTTAAGCGCATTCAAAAGAAAAAAAAACCCTTCAAATTACGAAAACGTATCCTCACTGAAAACTTCTGCTCTGCAGTTTTTCCCTTTTACGCCACTTCCTTAATTCTTTACAACGAGTGACACATCCAGCTCAAAAGCAGCTACCAACAAGGAACTTTAATTTTGATAACAAATATGATTTGCATTGAATACTTTCCAGCTTAGTTAGCAGTCTCA
>NC_090894.1:21524316-21554316 GCF_036669925.1 Montipora capricornis | reverse complement strand
CCCATTGTCCCCTTTTGTGGTCATTTATGTCATAATGTTATTGTTGACAAAATGTCATGTAATAGAGTTCATTGGAGAACCTCAGAAACATTGGTGACAAGCTGTAATTTGTGAAAAGAATAATAGTAACTGTCAAGTGAAGCTATGACCGTCGCAGTTATGAACGCAATTTTTGCAATTGCGTGAAGAAGTGTGAAAACTTCAGGACTTCAACGGGGTTTGAACCCGTGACCTCACTTGATTTCATATCTGCAGTTCATGTATGATCCATTTCATGTATCATTTCATTGTTGATTCATTCCTCACGGGAACATTGGAACACACAAATGACCAGCTCCCAACGTCAGTGGCCTCATAGCTCAGTTGGTTACAGCGTCGCACCGGTATCGCAAGGTCACGGGTTCAAACCCTGTTGAAGTCCTGAATTTTTCAGACTTCTTTACACAATTGCAGAAATAGTCTTCATAACTGCGAGGATCATAGCTTCACTTGATTTCATATCTGCATTTCATATATGATCCATTTCATATATCATTTCATCGTTAATAGTAACTGCCTTTATCATTATAGTCTAATCTTATTTTAGCAATTTAAAGCACTCAAGTGCTCTACTAAGTGGGATGAGTATCATTCAAATCAAATAAAACTGCTGTTTTTCAGCATGACCAATCCCAGGGTGGGGAGGGGTAGGGGGGCTTTAGGGCTGTACCTCCAGACCCTCTTTTATCCCCATTGCTCAGCCTTTATACTAATAGCAATGTTTTTAATGCAGGCATCTATGTTGTCACAGCCAGATGGACCATTTATAAATATTGCCAAGTTGAATTTGTCAAAATATGCCCAAAGACAGAACCTTGCAAAGGTTAGCACCTGCATGGCAACATGCTCTTTTGATACCATGATCCAGTTTGCTTTCACAGAGGGCTAACACTTAAAACGTCAGCTTATGATGCAACAACCATATGGCGGTTCATTTTCTTTTATCAACTGATTTGATTCCACCAAATTTTCATGCTTCACTACCTGAGGAAAAGAAATTTGAAAGCTGATATTTCAAGCCATAGCCCACTGTGAATTAGTTTCTATCAAAAACACCGTAATACTCCTTATTTGTCTCTCAAAATTTTTGCATAAGCATTGTTTCCAGTTTCTCTTGGGATCATTGTAAGTCCCAAAGGAAAATAAAAGCACTGCTTATGCAAAATTTTGGAGGGACAAACAAAGAGCATTATGGTATTTTTGATAGTGGCTAATTGTTGGAGGTTTCTGACGAAAGGCTTGCGCTCGAAACGTCAGCTTTCAAATTTCTGGTTAATTTACTGTATCAATTCGGTTGATAAAAGCCTTTTCTGTGTAAAAACGTCAGCTGTGTCTGAGTTTCTCTCTTCTTTCTTTCTTTTCCTCTTAGGTGTTGTTTGAGTACATCTTTCACCATGAAAATGATGTCCGAAATGTAAGTTTGATGGCAACCAGCGATAAGCTGTTCTTTTCTTTTGCGCCTTTTCTCAAGAAAAGAATGCCTGATCGCAGATTACTGGTAGTTTTATTGTAAAATTTGAAATTAGCCATTTTAATCTGCAAGTCTGTTGGGTTTTTCTTTGCTTGTTTGCTGCTGTGTGTTTGTATAAAGAATGAAAAATCTCTGAGTTTGAAGATGTGTTTTGTCTTCCGTTATCCAAGTACAAGGTATTGTTGTGTACGTTTTTGTTATCAGGCCTTGGAACTTGCTGCAAAGGCCACTGAAGAATGTCAATTTAAAGACTGGTGGTGGAAGGTGCAATTGGCCAAAAGTTATTATAGGTAGGTGTGTTAGGTCTGGTCCATTTTCAAGGCCTGGAGGGGGATAGTGTTTTCTTAAGATTTGCCCCCCCCCCCCCCAAAAAAAAAAAAAAAAAAAAAAAAAAAGAAAAAAAATTAAATGATGGTGCATTTTGAGACACAATTTTGAGAAGTGTTACAGTGGTATTTTATTTCATCGTTTAATCATGATCACTTTCTGACAATGTTGCATTTAGCTCCGATCCTTGCTAATAACTCATAAACAGAACGTACAGCATGATAAGTGAGCCTGCTGTAAGACCAGCAGTTTGTAATACTGCATGTGCCTTGTCCTACAGTGTCCTTAGACAGGGAGACAGGGAATACCTTCTTCATGTGCAGTGACCTCGTCGCATCTCGTTTTTTTTTGGGTTTTGGGGGGGGGGGGGGCGGAGCTGGGCATTTTGGGGAGGAAGCTTCTACCCCTCAAATACCCTAGATAGAACCCTGGTATCGAGTGCAGTGTATTTGCTCACGGCAATTGTGATCTGTCTTTCATGTGGTGAGGTCAATTTCGTCCCCAGGGTCCGCTTTTGTTTTGGTCAGCACCAAGAACACGGACTCTGGCCACTTCCAATTTATGCGCAGTCGTAGTGAAGGTCCATAACCACTGTTGTTTCAAATTTCTGAGCTTGCGTATACGAGCTGGAAGTCCGTGATTTGCTGACTTCTCGCCTTGGAAGTGGCCAGAGTCCGTGTTCTTGGTGCTGACCAAAACAGAAGCGGACTCTGGGGACGAGATTGGGATTTGTTGCGATCGCTTGTCAAGGTGTCGGCGGCTGCCTGTCGGCAGAATTCCACTTACTCATGGTAATTACTAGCAGACATAAATATTTTGAATGAATAAATCCAACATTTTTCCTTCAAAACCAGACTTGGTATGTATCGTGATGCTGAGAAGCAACTAAAATCAGCTCTCCGCGATCAAGACATGGTGGATGTCTACTTGTACCTTTGCAAAGTGTACAGAAGGCTTGATCAACCCCTCACTGCCGTCGAAGTATACAAAAAGGTCAGTCTCTTTTTGTTGATTTGGGATTTATCGTTTCACAATAACGTGAGTAGGAACAAAATACAAATCTAGTCGGTTATTGACAAAGTTAGATGAAGAAATTCCAGACAGGAACTCCCTCGCATTCCCTCGTACCTGGCGGGTTATATACATCCGTGAGTTGTTTATCGGGGCAGTGGGGCCGCGAGAGGAATGAGACGAAGTATCTTGCAAATACCTTTCCGTTCTCCACAAATTTACAAGGTGCAATGACCAAATCTCAAGTCTTATGGTAAAAGAGAACACGCATCGGCAAAGTTAATTCTAACTTATTTTTGAAGACCGTTTTTCCAAGCTCAGTTCGTTTATAGTTCGCCAAATTGTAAGAGTTTCATAAACTGAAATAATGTTGAAACGTTTGCTCAATTTTATGTTGTAATTTGAATTGACGTTGCGTCGTCTATCGGGGACTGGTACTTCGTGCGTGGCATCTCGCGATTCCCAAAGGGAGTACTTGTGGCTGATTATCGCACAGCTTTGCAAGCCTCTTTCTTTTATGATTACAGGCCTTGGAGAAATTTCCCGGTGAGACCACACTTTTGACAGGAATCGCTCGCATTCATGAGGTAAATGAAAGGTTTTGATCTTGCATGATTTATCGTTTTGACTTCCCGTGAATCCAGTGAGTGTTGTAAGCCGTAGGCGCGAGAGGTGACCTGAACCGCGTTCTTTGATTCAGATCAAAGTTGACTGGCGACCAATTGCTGTTTTGGTATAAAAACAGAAAAACGGTGGCGGGAGGGTGAGAAGTTTAAAAGTGTCATTCTCACCAACATTTAGCTCCTTTAAAACTAAAGAGACAATGATACAATTTTCTGCTCGAAGGACGAGAGTCTCGTCTCACGTCAATTGTTCCTAGAAAAATGGGCTTAATTGCGCTGTTTTTTTTTAATCTACGGGATCTCGCGTTCAATTGCCAACCCGGCTAAACTGCGTTTTGGCTTCCATCGTTCAAACTTCCAAAGCCAATCGTAAAGATGCCAAGAGCCATTCCAAGGAAACCGCGTTAGCTCGCTTTTTCGCATACTGTCATGGCAAGACATTTGTATAGCATTGTGTTCTTTTGTTTCGCGTCTCCAGGAGTTGAACGACATGACCAGTGCAGTTCAGTTGTACAAGGAAGTGCTGCACTTTGATAACACTCATGTCGAAGCCATCGCCTGCATCGCAACCCATCATTTCTATACTGACCAGCCAGAAATAGCGCTTAGATTTTATCGGTAAGTGGGCAATTGCGGACTGTTGCTCCGTTTTTATGAGAGATATGATACCTTCACTATGCCCACCTTGGGTAGTGTATCCTGCTTTAAGGAGTAATATATGGAAGTATCATCAAAAACGTTTAAGCACAGAGAAAAATGAGCTACTCTTTCCCAAATCCTAACTCTCGTCGGGAAGACGAGCAACCAGCACGACACGCGGCAAAACGACCTATCGGTGCCAAGCGCGGGAAAAAAACAGTACAAGTGAACGTGCAGCGCGGGAACTAATAAGGTTGAAGACATGTATGGGACAAAGGAAAAGTCAGTTCTGTCGTAAAATGATTCATTTTTCGTGCGCGAGAAAAACTGACTACGGAAATTTGCTTTTTGTTTCCAGCCGCCTTCTGCAAATGGGTGTTTACAATGCTGAACTGTTTACCAACCTTGGACTCTGTTGCTTCTTCGCTCAGCAGTATGATATGACTCTCAATTGTTTCGAGAGAGCATTGGCACTAGCGTCCGATGAAAATATGGCCGATGTCTGGTACAACATTGGGCACGTTGCTGTGGTAAAAATAATTATATTTTCCGTCCACGGTTTTGAGGAATTTGACTTTATTTATTTAGCAACCTGGGTTTAAAATTTACAGCGGTTTTCAATCAAGTAGCAAAAGAAATTCCGAAATTTCTTCGCTTAGCAATACTCTGTGTGGGCTAAAAAGTTAACTATAATATTGGCCATGTTATTAGCCAATCAGAGACGAATAAAAAGACAATCGTGATTGGCTTGCTCTAGCCTGCGAGCAGGCCCTCCGAGGGACTGGGGTTGGGTCCCACCGAGGAGAGAGAGCCTGCTCGCAGGCTAGGCTTGCTCGCGTTTTCCAGCGTTATGATTGGTTCTTACGATCTTTCGTCTTTTATGGTTGGCTGGAGCAACTTTAATTTGGTTTAGAATTGGAGACCACGCGTTCTCAAGATAACGAAATTAAGTTTGCATTTCTCTTTTTTCGAGCCAAAACGATACATGACTCCCATACTAAATGAGTCAACGTGTTTGAGGATTCTTGAATGCAACTTACAAAGTGACGATTCATGACCCAAAGTTTGGACAATCTTACCTAGTATGGTTTTCAGGGGGTAATCCAAAACTGTGACAGGAGTAGCTAGCGTGGGACCACGTTTTATTGTTCTTCTTATTACAAAGAGGACCGAAACGTATCCCATATTAGTTTCTTCATGTAATAGCATTTTGATTGACCGAGCTATTTTAAGACGATTATTTAAATAAGTCTCGGATCACTCGAGCGACCATTCTTAATTCCTAAGGTATAAAGAATCAATTATTTCAGGCTTAAAGTGGTACTATGACCAAAAAATCAATTCTTCTTTTTCTTTCTATTTAAAAAAAATATATATATTTTTGGATTTCAAAACTATGTTAACTAAAGAGTAAGTGATCCAAGTTCTTAAGTCTTGATTTGAAAAAGACACCTGTTTATTTTAACTGGAAGTTACCTATTTAAGTAATGATCCGTGTAAGATGGATAGCAATTTCCTTTGTTATGCGGCAACGGGGCTTTCCCCACATAGGAATGTTATCATTTTTACACGGAGAATGCATAAACCTACAGGAAAGCCGTTAACGCAATAAAATTCACGTACAGCCCACTTTGAAAGGGTGTTTTTTTGTGTTAAAAGATTTTGACCAATCACAAGAGTTGAAAACAAAAGCCAAGAAACGTTTACAATTTTACATGTTCCCCACATACGATTTCTGTGGAATTCATTTAAACTGAGACCAGATGAAAGATGGAAGATGGTTGGAAAGCAAGACTGCTTTTATGAAGTTTTGTTAACTTTTGCTGTTTAAGCCAATCAGAAGTAAGTACAGACAATAGAAAAGTTATCACCTTTTTGCATACCAATTGAATTCCAACATGTTCGTTGCCGTTGTTGCTATCGTTCTTATCTGGACCGTTTCTTAATGGTCCACCATTACTCACTTTGGAATCTTGAGCGAGCTGGATGACGTCAGATACTCACTAGTTTAAGAGTGCAATGCGTGTGTACGCGGCTGAATTAATATGCAGCACGAGAATTTCGGGCTTTCAGACTTTTAAAGTCGTGTTTTGCATACTTAATAAGCTGCGTTTACACGCTGAAATTTTAAGCTGTAGAGTAATTGACGTCACTTTACCCTAGATCCAACGCTCTGAGGTCTAATCGGTCAGTTTTGAACGTGAGTAATGGCGGACCGCGAAACCCAAAACTTACGATCAAAGTAGACACCTTTTGGGTAAAAATCAAAGTTCAGAATTTTGCAAACACACGTTCAAAATCTGAAGAAAAAAGGGAAGTGATTTTTTGATCGTGGTACCACTTTTCGCTCTTTGTCAAAACCATTTTTTGTTGTTTCCAGGGTATCGGAGACATACATTTGGCATACCAGTGTTTTAGATTAGCTCTAGCATCCAATAACGACCACGCCGAAGCATATAATAACCTTGGGGTACTGGAAATGAGAAAAGGTCACAACGAACAGGTATATACAAGACTTGCTTTCTTATCGATAAACTGCAGCTTGTGGAACTTTAACGAAGAGTTACTACTAGAATACTTTTAGGACGCTTTCTATTCAGCTAAAATTTCCCAAAATTTTGGTTGGGAATCAAATGCAACGGTCCTCTTTGGTTCGGTTCGACCGGAATACCTCTTACTAACCGAGTTCGAGGTCCGTACTGTAAGTTACGGACCGACTTTTTTCCCGTTGATTTATGGCCCAAGCGCGAAGCGCGCGGGCCATAAATCAACGGGAAAAAACGAGGATCCGTAACTTACAGTACGGACCGAGAAAACGAGGTTAGTGAGATATTTATTATATCTCTGAGGTTAACCGGCGCGCGGGCAAGGAAACTAGTCAAAGTGAAGCGGAAGGTTCAACTGCCACAACGAATGCCGTGCCAAAATCCCAGAAACTAAATCTTCTTGGCTGTTAAGTTTGAAATAGTTGCTTGCAAGATTCAAACACTTTTCAGTACAAGTTTATGCAACAGGAATGTCATGAAAAACTCGCTAGATGATGTTTTGTCGAAATTTTAAATTTAGCGGGCTGTACAGCGGGCCGTACTGTAGAATACGGCCCGCTAATTTAGCCAATTACAGCGCGCGTACTACCTGAGAGATATAATAATGTCTTGTCTTTGAAAGTGGTCCACTTTGACTGGTCCGATCAGTCGGACAAAAATCATTTCTTTTCATTGTATACTTATATCACTTTCCTTTCCTCTAGGCTCGAGCATTTCTCCAAGCGGCCGCAGGCCTTGCTCCTCATATGTATGAACCTCACTACAATCACGGGCTGTTGTCACTCAAGGTATTTATCACAATAATCCGAAAATACGAAATTTGGCGCGAATCCGCCAAGACCTGTTGCAAAATGTCAAGTCTTGTATTGGAAGTTGCACCCGTACGTGCAGGGAGCTACGAGAGATCTTTTCAAAGTTCTCACAAGTATCTTGTGAATTATTATATATTTATTTATTTGTTATTATTATTATTATTATTATTATTATTATTATTATTATTATCATTATCATTATCATTATCATTATTATTATTATTATTATTATTATTATTATTATTGTTGCTTACAATACACGTACACTTAATGCAATATTCTTGACCATCTTCAGGTGCGTTTTAACTTTTGGGTCAGAATCCTGTTCTTGGAAGCGTCTATGAAAAAAAATTCATCCGTTAAGCTTGAATTTTCCTGTTTTTATAATTATTTCTTGCTTTCTATTTCAGTTGTGGACGTCTTACGTATGAAAAGTAGTAAAAGGATTGTCAGCCGTTGTTGTCTTGATTTTGGCGCTCTCACCCGCACAAAGCGAGGTTGCTATAGCAACTAACTTAATATATCATTCTCAAGGGGTTGCGTGGGCGCGGTTATGCCTTCATCCTTGTTGGCGATGGCAAGAGTTAATTTCCTTTGCTTTTTTGTCTTTTGTAGATCGGCGATCTTCAAAGCAGCCACAGTTCAATAGCTAATTCATTGGACGGTTACCCGGATCATTGTGACAGCAAAAACTTGCTTACACAACTCAAGGAAGACTTTGCTGCCTTGTAAACAGAGTGTGGCAATCCTTTGAACTCATTTAATTTATTGGAGAATGACTCAACTCCGAGGGCGTCCCACGCGTAGCGCGAGGCAATTGGAGAAAAAAGCCGTCCGAGCAAAGGCGCTATCCGAGTAATTACACCTTCCCGTTATTATGAACCGGTCTTTATTCTTGGTCCAGCCCTTGTTGTTTGTCCTGATAAATGAAAAGGTTCATTGAATCGGATATTCACCTAGCAGCTCCCTAGGCATCTTGAAGATAATGACCTCGGCCTTCAAGAAACCGTCGGAATCCAGTCATTATCCAATATCTATTTGCCCCGTATCGGAAATGCAAATAAGACACCACTCGAAGCAAAAACGTGCAACCTTTTCAAAACTTGCGTAATTGAAATCAGGGCTGGTTCGTTTCCAAAATTCGAGTTATTCTTTGGATCAGACGAACACTCTTAGATCTCTTTCCTTTCACACCCGTTTGCAAGCCAGCATACAATGGCGTTTAAAAAAGAAAAATCTACAGAGATTTTGCTTCGCGTCTACATGAAACGGCAGACTGCTTCTTGTTTTAAAAAATGAAAATTCTCTTATTATTGCTCCGTCGTTAAATCCTCGATATCTGGAGCTGACAGGCAAGCATGAGTTCATATCACGCAAGTCTCTTCCATTTTGGCAAACGCCATCCGTAGTCCGTTTGCCGTTTGAAATAAACGTGATGCTTGGTCTCCCTTTAAGCTATGCCACGTGCAGTTTTTACTTTCGTTCATTTCCGCCCTGTTGCAAACATTTTTAACTGTGCCGCAACAGGAAATGAGCTGCTCTCAAATTTCAACATCTCTTGAGCACGCACCGTCGGTGGTGGTTTTTCCTTCTTGCTTTCAGCAACCTTCCTCCAATTCTGAGCTGGAACGAAATAGAATTATTGCGAAAAAGTCTTAACTTTTAATCTTCAACGACGCCTTTGTTGATTTGTGAGACGTGAAAGTTGGTACTCCTTCGCGCGCGAAGGTGCATTCCCTCGCAGGCAATTGAAACTACCAATATTGGCTACGTTGTTTAATGTATAGTGTAAATAAATGTCAATCCGATATTGCGTTTGTGGCGTTCTAGATGGCTCATTTAGTGTCGGTTGTCAGCTCACGTAAATGTAAATGTGCTTAGCTGACCGCTCCCTACAAAGGCTTTTCAGGATCAACCGGCTCAACGGCATCGGATCGAAGACATGTGAAGGCTGCCGCCCTACGATCCATGTGTGATCTCGGAGCAGACCCAGTCAGATGTAATTGACTGGGAGTCGATTTTGACGAGGGAGGAAAACCGGAATACAGTGTACCCGGAGAAAAATCCTCGGAGCCAGATTGAGATCGACCGAAACTCACCCCACATGCGACCTCAGGGTTGAACCTGGGTTCGAAGGGTGGAAAGCGCTTGAACTGTCCAGTGGATAGAGCGAGTTTCAATAGAGTGTCGTGAAACCAAAACCAAAGTGATTACTTTGGCCGATCAAAAAGGACGGAGACAATCCAGTAAACCAATCAAAACTCGAAGAAATTACACATACCCAGCACAAAGCGCGGGAAAATGTGCATGCGCGAGCCACGATTGGGTTTGGTTTCACTTCTGATTGGTTGAAAAAATGGCGAGAGAACTTTGAACCAATCACTGAGTGAAGTAATGCAAAACCAAAGTAATTCGCTAATTACTTTCGACACTCAATTGAAAACCGCTCTAAACACTAGCAAAACCAATTAAGTTATCCAGTAGCAGGAACCCATAACCAGCAGCCTACAACTTTAATATTGAGTCTCTGTAACAGCAATTTGGCTTGCATGAGTGACCATTCTTCGTCCCATGGGTGTTGATTTTTCATGCAAGATTTGTGATTGGCTGGAAAGGGCTGGTTTTGCGGGAAAATCAATCTAAAAATAACTCGGTCTGGTAAAACGCCGCTCCACTAATACAATGAAGTTGTACGCTCCAAGTCATGGACTCTTGCCAGTGGATATAGTGGTTTATCCACCCTTCGAACAACTGGGCCAGGGGAATAATTAGCATTTTGTTTTGTTCAAAAGGCGCACATGAAAACTCCAAGTAAAACAAGACCAGTATCAATTCATTAGACCTTGAACTGGCACTAGTTAATTTTGTTCCTGAGGTTTGGTGCTCAATGAAGGTTCAGTTGTATTAGTGATGAAACCAGATGTCCCCAGCCAATCACAAGTCTCACAACAATGGCATACTTGAAGGATGTGAAAACTTGTCTTTAAAAAAAGCGATATAGAAATAGGTTTTTCTCGACAAACCATCTCCAGCTTTCAAAGGAATAATATCACAACACAACTAAAATGATTTCAGTGAATTTATTTAGCAAAATACAATACCCGCATGCGCCTTCAAGCAAGGAAATAGGATGCGGAAAATTCATTACTTTTCTCTATTATATGTACATAAATTGTCATTTAATTAGTCCTTAAGCATAAGCACTATAGAATAACATTACTTTCAATAATTACTACAAACTTTTATAGCCCAGCAATCTATTTGATATATGCGTGCTGAGATACCTGGCCTTCAAATGAAAACGAGGCTGGAGGTGATCTACTTGTTATATAAACCTCAAGGATTCTCTTGTGTATATATGGACCATCCTCATACTGTTCTGAGGGTCATTTCAACCATGTAGTGACCCTCAACAGGATGAGAATGTTCCAGATCAAAACAAGTCTATTCCGGCCTAGCCTGATTCTCAGATGGTCCAGGTTGCTCATGTCACTAACTCTATTCAATTTGACGTGTCACGAACTCTACTCCCTTTCCCATCAGGAAAGGGAGTAGAGTGTGTGACACTGGCGACCTGGACCGTCTGAGAATAAGCGTAATTCTGGCCTTGCCATCATTTATTAGCCAGGTGAGTGAGCACACAGCCATTAAATGGCCAATTCCAAAAAATGTATAAATTACGGTAACTCAAAAAACAACAAACATCTCAAGGCTCTAGGGAATAAAGAGAGGATAACTTTCCTCCGTGCAGCCTTATATAATGGGCATGCCTTTCTTCTGGAGTGAATTTTGGAAATGGTGAAATAACATTACTGGGCTATAACATTTACAAATATCTTGACCATCAGTCTGTCTTGCATAAGAAGTGCTTGCTGGCCATAGCTTGGGAAATGCTACTTATAGGGGCGGGGCATGGCAAGAGAAGGAAAAGGGGAAGGAAGAGGAGAGGGTTGAAATCACCTAAAGAGTTGCAAGATACGTTTTAGAGTTAAAACAACTAAATAACATGGGCATCTCTCACGTTGCATAATGTGACAATCAAAGTCTTGCAAGAACAATCCACACTGCATAATTTGCACAAAAACCAGGTTTAGGTGTCAGTTAACAATAATATTATTTAGGAACACTTAGATGATGAAACACCACACTGTCGCAACCATGATGTGACTGGCTACAACCAGGATCCTTTTTAAACTACAAAGAAATGGAAAAGAGATTTTGCCTCAGAGTTAAGTTGACTCCAACTTCATCTATAATATTCATATTATTATTCATTTTGAGGGACCAATAATATTATTTAAATAGCCTAAAGAATAAATAGACACCATCTGGAAATTTAAAACAGAAGACAAACAAGTTAATTAAAAAGCAATCTAAGGCCTCTATGTGCAAATGGCAGTCAGAAGCAATTCTTTGTCTTGTTACTAATTGTTCCAACTAGCACATCAGTATAATCAAAACTCAAAAGAGGCTAGCTGGAAGTCCTAAATTAACAAAGACAAAAATGATCAATTATTTGTCAGCATTTATGAATGGCGTTATTACTACAAGGGAATCTCTGTTGACCTTATTTAAGTATTTAATGTGAATTTATGGATGAAAGAGATTTGTGTTACAAAGAAATTGGCTTTGAAAGTTGAAAGGACTTGACAAACGCCCCACTTTTAAGCTCATGCATACTTTGTACAATTTAGAAAATTTAAAGCAAAGAGTATCTAATTTCAAATTTCAAAGGCCAAATTATGAAATGCCTGATGCAAGTTGTTTTCTTGATTAGAAAATGATAGACATATGGTATTAAAACAACATGTTGTAACAAGGATTGCCCTCTTGGCGATTCATGGTACACTGTTCTAAATAAGGAACCCCTTCTTGGTTCACTGCAAAATCTCGAAATCTTTCAGCATTCCATCCTTTAATCTTAAAATCACGGTATACCTTATCTCACTCACATCGACTCAAGACAAATCAAATGAGGTTGTAATTGCTGGGATCATGTTCATTAATTATTTTATCTAAAATATGGAGGGTGTAAACTGCAGGTTAAAGTTGCAGGTCATTGCTGAAACAACCCAAACCTTTACTAATGCTAACATTAGGCCAAAACAACATGCTTTAGGTAATGTTTAGGCCTAAGGTTAGCATTATGGTAAAACAATGCCCTGCAAGCTGCGACATGCACTTAACGTCCTCCGTCTAAAATAGGGCCATCCAATCTCACCTAAAAGGGTTCAGAACAATTAAAGGGATTCAAATAAATAAAGATAAAATATATAATAATATTATCAAGAAACTATAAGATAAAACAAATAGTTGTGTGAAAACTTCTGTTTTAAACCAAAACTAATTATGCCTTAATGTCACAGGTTGTTTCTCTGACTCCATAAAATTACTATCAATGTGAGAGGCAGCCTGTCAATGTGTTCGATTCCCTTCTAGCTTTAATTCTCTATTGTTATTAAATTAATAATATTTATTAGCTTAGTCAGATTACTTCGGCAGGTTCAAAGTTTCTTTTGAAAACTAAGTGATCTTACTAAAACATGAACATTCCAGCAATGGACAGATACTGGAAGTGGATGATTCTTCTTATTTGCAGGCTATTTCCTGTGTGTGACGTGAAAAATGAAGAAAAATTGGATATGAAATACAGAAAGAGAAGATGGAGAAACAAGAACATTTAAAGAAAGCAGATGAGTTCTGCGCACATGTTACTATCTTCTTTTTTTGCCACACTTGATGGACAAGCAAAAGAGGAACTGATCTTGGTCTTATTTCCTGAGAGTATTTTAAGCTGAATTTTATGAAACACCTGTCCAGCAACAAGTGCTCTGGTGCTGTAGCATTAACAGACCTACATGGATCGAAATTTCCAGTAGTTGCCCTTTGCTTAAACATCAACTTCACTTACTTTACGTAATGATAACAGAACTCAGCTGGCAAAAATTTAAGAATTCAGTAACTTAACCTACTACCTACAACCAACCAATAACTTGAGTTGCAGCAACTCAAACAACTCAAACACACTCAAATGACCACAGGCTTGTCACTGATGGCCACAAGAGGACGCATAAAGTCCAAACCAGTCTTGTTGGGTTTGTAGCGGCGTAATCTAAAATCAAAATACAAAAGACTCAATGAAATACCACCAATTTCAGATTTACTTCCTGCTATGCTCAACTACTTTCCTGGGTTTGCAAGATAACTATTTCACCAGACATCAAGGACTCCTTAATGAGAAAAACCCTCTCAGGATTGAAAGAATGTCCCCCCAACCCCCCCTCCCCCCACAAACCGCATGGCCAACCTGATGTGTTAACATTGACCCGTCCAATGAGGAAATTTTGAACATTTATGCAACTTCTGACAAATTTTTGGCTTTCTGAGATCCACCCTCAAATGGTGTTTCCAGTATTTTTTATGTGGCTAAATGACAAAGTTAAAATTGACACTGGCCAGGAGTGTTAAATACCATACCAAAGCTATGGGGGACCCCTTGCATTTTGTAGGGGCTCACATGCTAAATACTTTGTTTTTCCTATGATGTACTGTGAGCTGAAATGATTTTCTTCTACAAATGATTTTCTTCTTCATTCATTGATTAGCACTGGTTGCACCATTTTTGCCAGATCTAGTGTTTCCACGAAAGATATTTCTCACTAACCTAGCAGAAATACAGCCGCGTTCTGATCTGCCAGGAGGAGGCTTGGGCCTTAGCAACTCATCACGATGGTGAGAATCGGCACTGTACATATCCATGTTACCAAACTCCTCTGGATGTTGTGGTCCATCTGTTGTATCTAGAGCCCAGTAATCATCAGACACCTCTTCAGCAACAACTTGCTCAAAGTCATCATCTCCTCCATAATTTAAAAGCTCATTCAAGCTTGGTATTCTACGCTCTGCTGAAAATGAATAAGTTGTGCCATCTCCAACAGGTCCTACCTCAGCAATTCCCTGTTTTGCAAGATCTAAATCTGCAGCTTCAATTTCGTGCTTGGGTTCATTTTGAGAATGACTTTCAGAATAGAAATTGTTGTCCTGTTTTAGTTCTCTATCATTCAAACATTCATTACCAACTTCATATTTTGCTTCTTCACAGTCACCAATATAAAACTGTGCTTTACTGTTTCTGCGCAAGTCAGAAACATGTACATTACTTAGTTTACGTTTATCAGATTTATCCTCCATTTCCTCTGCTGATGAATCCTTACTTCTTCTTTTCTCATCACAAACTGCTTCATTCTGCTGATCTTTGCTACTTTCAGGAATGCTTGATTTTGACTTATTAATTATTTCCTCCTTGTCTGTTGAGAGAAGAACCTCGATGCCTGCAATCTCTTTATCATCAAAACAAAATTCAAAATCTTCACTTCTCTCGTAATTCCTATCCTCACGGACAGACTCCTCTGAAAATGAAGAAATTCCCTCTGCGGCAGGAGCAATCTCAGTGTCTCCCAGCACAAAACCTGCATCGTCGCTGTCCCTCAACTGCACATCATGGCAAGTGGTCACGGCTATGGCATGAGAACCGGGGACATGCAATGCATGATGCGAGTGAGATGACCTTGACCCATTTTGCCTGTCTGAGGCAAATTCAGCAGAATCAAGCCAGTACTCATCTGCATCTGGTGGAATTACTGGCGGCTCCTCTCGTTCAGAGACAGGGCCTTCATCCTCCATCTGCTCCAGCACGGAAGGAACTCTAAACAGCGATTTTCGAGTCTCTTCCCCTTCACCAACAGGAACTTCATCAACCATCTGTTCCAAAACCGATGGTACACGAAAAAGACTTGGAGGCTGGAAAGGCACCTCAGGCAAGTTGTGTTCCAACCTGTGGTTGCCGGTCTCGCTGTGGCTTTTCCTTTCATCACTGACGTGTCTTACAGGTTCAGTGTCCAGGGGTAGTTCACGTATAAGTTTTTTATGATCATCATGATGATGGTGATGGTGGTGATCAAACATTGATGTTAAATGATGGCTGCTTCCTATGGCTACTTGTCGATCAGTTCTGCCCACATTAGCCAGTACTTCCAGTTTCTCATCATTCTCTGTTTCAACCACCGGAGGGGGCATATACACAAGAGGCTGATCATCAACCACACCAGGTGACCACACAAATCTGTCCTCTTGGTCATCTTCCCTGACGTCAGGTGATTCCACAAACTCAAGATTGACTGGCTTTGAGTCAGGTGTTGTAAATTCCAGTGGAGTGGGAACTGCTGGGACAGCATCATTTGATAAAGGTATCGTACTGGGAGTACCAGGCCTCCTCAAGTTTGATTCTTCTGAGTCTACTGGAACTGAGTTTATTGGCAGTAAGTTTCCAGAGGTAAAATTTTCCACTTTATTCAAACTTGTTGGAAGCTCTGGGGAGAGGGGATTTTGGTCCTTGTTGAGATCTTGCCCAATTGCATCCAAATGTTGATCATGGTTTTGTTCTTGTTGGTTGTCAGTAACAATCTGAGGAACAAGCATTACCTCAATGTCTTTGTAAACAAATTCTCCCTGAGCTTCCACTCCACTTTTAATCTGTGCCCTCTGTACATCCTGAACAATGGCAGAGATCAGAGCAGGGGTTTCCAGTTTTCTCTCTCCGTTTATGGGCTTTTCCTGTTAAAAAGAAAAATTCTATTATGGATTACAGACAAGCCTCCTTCTTGTATCTACATAACATTGACAACAACAACAACAACAACAACAACAACAACAACAATGAGAAATTAGTAAAGTGCATTTGATTTGTCCTGCACATGGATTTTAAAAGTTATGAAGAATTTGTGGTGGTGGCTCTTTTATGTCAATTTGTGACATGAAAGTTAAGTCTGCTACATGTGTATAGGTGTATGAGAAATTTTTTGTTTTGTTTTTATTGTGACAAAAATACTCAAGTACATGCTTTTTCTTAAGAGCCAACTTTGTAACAAATGGGCTGAGGTTTCCTCAAAACATTGAGAAGAGGATAAGACAGCTTTGGATGGAACAAATCACACTGCTTTATGAAGTCAATAAACACAAGATAAAATTTGAATATTCACAGTTGTGCTCTAACCAAAAACACCTTTCTTACTTCAAGGAGAGCACAAATATGAATTACAGTACCAAACTTTTCAATAGTAAAAATCACTATTCACGATTTTCCCAAGAAATTTACAATACAGTTTACATAAGGTTGTGTGTTTACTGAAAAAAAAAAAAATCATTGTGCAAAGAAGTCAAACTGGAAATTTGCTTACTTCATGAAAATCAAAGCTCTAGCTCTATGCTATCAACAAACCAAGGTTGCATTGCAAGGTCTGTTTCAGAGAAGAAACAGCACTACACAGCTTGCTGATGGCGTAATAAGCAGCATCAGTCATACTTCTGATAAAGAGTTGTAAATAAATAAGCATGATTGCCATCCTTGGGGGAACAACAACAAAAGAAAGGATAAGAATGGGTAGAATATGATCCTAGAGATCATTTTCTCTACATGGGCTCAAGGACTTCCGGTGAAATCAAGGTGAATGATCTGCCGCAGCAAGATGGCCACCAAAGCCTGAAATCGTATCACATTCAGGGGCTCCTTAATTCCCCACAATTCCCTGCATGAAACCATTAGGATGTGTTCTCCTTTCTTCAATAATTATAAAGGCATTAATAAAAGCGAATAACTGGGGTTTGTGCTGTGAAGGATACTTATCTTTTTGCTGTAATTGGATTTAAAGAGGGAATGAAAATCTGGGTGCTTGGAAAGAAAATCCCTTCAAGGAGTTGAGAACCAACACAAACTCAGCTGTCATCTGACAACACTCCTTGGATTATTGTGTGGTGTTTGTTTTTACCACTGTACTATCCCTGTTGACAAAGTTAAATGCCACATTCCATGTACAAACCTGCTTTGCTTCTCTGTGAAGACCATAACCAGTTTGTGGTTTGAGAAAGTGCCCACTGTCTCTTTCCACGGCATCCAAAACTTCTCTAATCTTTTGTATCACCCCTTTATCAGTTGTCCCAAGCTTGCTCATGTTATTGCCATTCTTATGTACACTGTCCTTTCTGTGTGCCTCATTATTATGGTCACTGGGGTCAGCGTCCAGCATATCACCAGTTGAAACTCTCTCTGAGCCATGCAGATTATGCAAACCTGCCTTGTTATCTGGGGGCGTGGTGTATATTTGGCCAACTGGAGGGGTGCTAGTTGTCGTGGTTGCCTGGGAAATGTCACCTGGTGTCTTCTCCCAGTCAAATGGGTCGCTTTCCTTGATGCCTTTTTTGTTGATTGCTTTCTCGAGGATTGAAAGCAACATCTGGAAGAAGGAATAGAAAAATTTAAAATCTGGGCTATGTTGCTTTAACCGCAAATCAAACTGAAGGAGTTACAAACGTTCTTTGAATAAACTGGACCCAATTAAACCCTTTACAGTCCTTCTCAATGGGCAACGCTTCAGGGAGAAACAGATTAAAGATCAAAACATTGCTATAGTGTTACGTTCATGAGCTTTAAACCTGATAAAACACTCCCCTTTAGAATTCTTTACGTACAGAATAGTAATGAGGCCCAGCTTGTTTTTCTTGTATGCTACAGTGTAATATCTTCCCCTCACATTTTGAACTTTTGTTTGGACACCCAAGGGACAAGCTTTTTGTGAATGTTTTTGAAGCCCTGTTTTATTGGGTCTCAAAACACTTGGTTGAGCCTAGTGTTTTTAAACCCGATAAAACACTGCTGCTTGTTTTTTAAGCAGTACTTCTGGTTATCAAGTGGGGATGTACAGGTATGTTAATAATCAAGTGCAAAATGTTTCATTAACAACTACTACATGGGTGATTTCAAATCCATGCAGTCAGTAGTACATGTATGTATTTCAGCCTTTCCTTGATAAGTTTGTGTCACCTTGTAATCTGGCTTGTCTTCATACTTAAGCAGGCTGATGTGGTCTAGGAATTGTCTAAATCCTGGAGGCAAAGACTTCAAAAACAGTTGATGGTCATAACCTTTCTTCATCTTGCCAACTTGTTCCTAAGGAAACATGCAGTATGCACTTTGTGAATGGTGGCTTAAATCCAACTCAGACATGTTACATGTACAAGTTACCTTGAGGGGGATGGCACTTAACTACAGAAAGACAATGTGGTTTCCAAGGAAGCTTTTTAGTCAAGAGCCCTACAAAAAGGTTGCATGGATGGTTCTTTGAAGTAACTTTTTCAATGGAAATCTGACATCACTTCGATCAAAAGCACATGCAGTGCGTTTCGGTGAAAAACATGTAAAAACTCCCAGGAAACGAAAGGAAGAGGCAGTTTTTTCACCAGATCGCAACTGTGCCATCATGGAATTTCTGTTTAGACAAGAAATGGAACTGATATTTTTAAAGTGTATCAAAGGAGGGTCTTATGACCTCAAATGACCTTACCGGGGGGTAAGGGGTTCTTGAACTGTTGCATTAACAATATGTGAACAAAAGTTAAATATGGCTGTGAGTTGAACCAGACAAAGAAAATAATGTTAAATAGAACATTAGAAAAAAGGTAACTGCAGAGTTAAAGGGACTCTAGAATTGATTATTTGAAGGGGTCCATAGCAACAGTTTGGTCGTTAAGAGCCACCCCCCCCTTAAATGAATTCCAAAACTCAAAGCACGCCAGGAGACCACAATTTGCATAATTACCGTAATTTCCGGACGATTACCCGCACAGCAGATTACCCGCAGCGGTCTATTTTTGTCACAAGGGGAAAAAACGTTCAACAGATTACCCGCACTGGCCTATTACCCGCACCCCAAAACCGAAAAAATCTTGCTGCTGTATTTCCGGGACAAGAACTCACAAACTTGGAGCGATGAATATTCCATGTTGTTGTTTACAAAGCAGAAGATCGATAGCATTTTCTGCTAAGAATTGGCTTCTAATAATGCAGCCTTAAACACTCTCCTTAGTCATTTCTGGTTTGTCTTGTTAAAACGACTTAAATATCCAATGTATTAACGCTAAGACTCGATAGAATACGAGTTGAAGGCCAACATCTTTACGATTGATCACTGAGCGCCATTTTGATAGGTTGAGAGAAAGTGGGGGGAGTGTTAAAAATACCTGATGGGGTGGTGGTTAGGCATACCCAGGGGCAAAAGACCGGGCCTATATAAGAAGTCGCCAGGGGTAGCTAGGAGCATTTCACTGATGCGATGAACAATCCAGCAAATTTTTCACTGTAGTTAGTGTTTTGTTTACACACGTGCCGACAATCATGTTCTAAATAATTATGCGGTGCCGTGAAATATGTCGGCATCTTGTTTTGTAGCTTTGAGCGTGCTTTCACAAAAAATGCTTTCAATCTTTCATATACAAAATTGAAAGGAGTGCAGGTGAGAAATGCTTTTAAATTAAGCGAAGAAAAAAGCAGTGAAATACAGTAATCACTTAAACACTATTGATTTGTTTTTCATTCAATTTTCATCGGCTTTCATTGAGGGCTTTTAGAACACTAGAATAAAACATCACACAAATCTTGAATAGGAAGCGTTTTCAGATTGAACTACGGTAACAAACAAGCTTGGCAACACGCAAGTTTTAAGGAAGCATCAGTTTAATTAATTAGTAAAGGTTTGAAATTATTTAAACAAGATCGTAAAAGATTTGTTTTGAACGGAAAAATTTGTGGCATCACAAAATAAACACATTCGCATCTTGTTACTTTTTCAGCATTGAATTGTTTCTCACGATAAACTCTTTCTTAAAATTGAAAAGGATGTGTTAAAGTGAGAAATTCGTTCTCATTTACTTTTAATGCGGTGACAAGTTGTGACATGGTCGAAGGGAAAGATTATTGTTTTTCATTCAATTTGCTTCGGCTTTCATCGAGCGGTTTTACAAAGACTACGGCAAATAAAGCATCATTTTAAAGATTGAATCAACGAACAAGGCAACACACAGATTTGAAGGAAGTGTTGGTTTAATTATCCTCATTTTAACTTGTTTCAATCTGTCAAATTCTTACCCGAGATTTAAAAATTATCGTATTACCCGCACCTTCCTATTACCTGCAGCAACCGCGGTTTACTGGAAAATTAACGCATTACCCGCGGGTAATCGGCCTGAAATTACGGTACTCTATCTCTTGGGAATACAGTACATGACCACGTGTAGAAATAAAAAGAAATAAGTAAAACAAAATCACATTTTCAGCGGTATGTTACCTTGTCCTTCGTTTTCCTCCAAGGTAGGTGTCCCATTGCAAACTCTGCCATCATATAAAAGAATGACCACAAATCATCTTGCCGTCCCATTTCCTGGAAAATTAGTCCAATAATTATTACAACCATGTTACCCATTTTTTTGCTCTTAAATTAATTAAAAATGAATTACATTTAACCAAGGATAAAGAAATTAACTTTTTGTTACATTGTCTCACAGTACGTTATGACTGGCCATTTTAGCGGGCTGAATTTTGCAGCATGGCCAACTCCACTTCATGGCAATTTGATTACCAAAGGATGAAGTAATCTTCTTCCTTCTGCTCTGAGCACAGAGATTGGGTTTGGGGAAACACTTTTCAGTTGTGTAAGCTCAAAAATTTATTCCTCGCTAATTTAAATCTCATACCTTGTTTTCATGTGCATTGGTGGAAGCATAACGGACAGTGCCTCGAAATCCTGCAGAGTTTCTGGCCTGATAAATAAAATATTGTGGGATTTACAAGCTAAGCTTTCTATTAATTTAAAGGAGAAGCCATGAAAGACAAGCATTCAATCAACTGCCTCAAAACTAGAAAGTGCGAGCATTTTAAAACACTTACTGGTCTGACTTCTCCATTTCCTTTGGTAAATTGTCGTGCCAAACCAAAGTCCAACATGAAACAGGTGTGCAGTGAGTCAGGGGTGTTGCCCATGGCAAAATTGGACTAAAAATAAGCAACCAAGGAGAGAAAACTTAAAGACTGATTCCATAGCATTCTAATTTTCACATTTTGATGTCTGCAGTTTCACTATTGTGGCCAACTGGCAAGAATTTTTGCAACCAAAATGACACAATCCTCATTGTTTAAATTTCAAGTATAAGCAACAGATTATGAATAAGAACAAAAAGTTTAGTTCTTTTTTTAAATAAAGAACTTAAGAGAGAATACAAGTAGAATGGAGTAATGATTGATTTATTTTGCCTACCATTCACGCTTATTGGACAGTGCTCGACTTTCAGGAAAAAAGCTAGGAGCTGGCCCCTAGGAGCGAGGATGGCATAGTCGGTTAGTGCGTGACCTTGGTGCAAGAGGTCCCGAGTTCGATTCCCGGATCTCACATCCTTGTTTCGACTTCTTTCCATTCTGTGTAGCTTTAAATACCCGTAAAACGGCGCGCAGATGGTGAGGGGGGAGTAAAATGAGTGCACCGTTGACCTCAGGTTTGTCAGTTGAATTACTGTTACGAATTATCGACGTTAAATATGGTTACTTTACTTTTTTACTTTACTTTACTTTGTTTTCAGATTAATTTTGGTCACCAGCTCAAGTATTTTAGTCGCCAAAAAATTTAAGCCCTTATACATTTCAACAAAAGGTTAAATCCAAGCATGACGAGCAGAAAATCAGAGCGCATAAAGCGGTCTTGACAGCCAGAGATAAGTAAAAAATTTAATAGTTGCAAAACTTTAAATGCTACATTAGGCCATTTCCGAGTTAAGTTTGCCTCTGGTTCAAAGCCAGTCTTGGTGCTCAACCATTCAAATGATAATAAGTTTGATTTGCATTAAAATATAGCACTCATTTCCATTTGAATGGTTGTGCACCAGGATTCGCTTTGAAACTGAGGCAAACAGAAACTCAGAAATGGGCTATTTGACAAAAAGTTAATGTACATCAATCACAACATTGCTAACAAATTTGATTGTGACCGAGTTGACTGTTATGATACCCGCATTTTAAATATACTCTTGATCATTGGAAATGCTTTTGATTCGCAAACCCTTCTATTAACGAGCGAACGGACTCGAGTGGTGCAAAGATGTTCACTTGAAAGACTTGTTGGCCTTTGTTCTTATACTAATGCTAATTAGAACAATGAATCTCTGCATTAATTTATTCACTATGCCCACAGTCAAACAACCCTTGAGATGCAAGAGTGTGTGACGTCATGTTATTTTGAGAAAGTTTTAACAGCCAATTCAACTGATCCAGGAAAATGCTCTATAAAAACTTTAAATCATGATGTTTCTTTTCAAAAATCCATTTTATGGACTGCCAGATAAATAAAGTTCACTCACCCACTATTTTCTGCATTGTCCTGAGAGATTTGATGGGTTTTTGGGGCGCTTTGATTTCCCCTTCAGATCGAACACGTCATCACATACAATATAAATAGACTATTACTTTTATATTGTATTTTACGGCCCGTCGGATCTGAAGGGGAAATCAAAGCATCCCAAAGACCCATCAAATCACTCAGGACAATGCAAAAAATAGTGGTTGAGTTAACTTTATGTTCTATTGTTTCTATTATTAAAATCCATTTTAAGCAATGATCAACAGCAACTCAAATCTCCAATTAATGTAGCTTTCCTGACTTTCTTTGAATGATTGAAATCAGAAGACGTGTGTGACTGTTCACTAAGGCTAAGATCCTTACTGGTTTAATGTCACGATGCAGGAATCCAGCTTCATGAATGGCTTTTATAGATTTGAGTATCTGAAAGCCAATCCGTAACATCGTGCTTTGAGAGAATACTCCCTTGGGCTGGCTCCGCCGCAACTCCGCAAGATTTGAACCTTGCAAGGACATCACAAGGTAGTTGAAATTCTCATTTCTACCACAGCTCACAAACTTGCAAACATGACTACAACCTGAACAAAAAAAAGGTTGAACGTGACTAAACCAAGGCTTCACATTATGGCACCTTTCCATAGCTTTTAAACTCTAAAGTTCAAATTCCAATCAACAGTTTTGTTCTTCACAGCTGTCAATGCACTGTGGGCAAAATGGGCAAATGGGTCATGTTCAAGCATGTGATTAGCTGATTTTGATCCACGTAGGATGTGACAGTTAACAAATCCTGGCAGCCTCACACTGTACATTAATTAAGCAGGACCCAACCAGGTACCTGTCAGACTGATTAACAGTGAAAAGTTAAGGGGGCAGGGGCCTGTATCTCAAAAGTCCTGAAGCTTTCCAGGCATCACAACTCCTTTTGTATCTTAAGACTAGAGAGGTTTTAAGTCATTAAACTTTTACAACCATTTTGCTTTTAGTTATTTTCAAGACATACTAAAAAAACAGCTTTGTGGCAGTTTTGACCCCTCAGAGTGAGACTTAACAGATTTCACTCTGTCTAATGCCTGACGACTTTACTGGCCAACTGGGAGCGTCCTAGGGCGTTTGAGGTGTCAATGGCTTAACCCATTGACTCCTGAACCATCAACCAATTGACAAGTAAAGTTGTCCGGTGTAAGACAAAGTAAACTCTATTAAGTCCCACTCATAGGAGTCAATGGATTATGGAAAAAAAAATAGAACTGTTTCTTCACCCTGAAGCTTTTTCAGCACAGCCACCTCCATTTTGAGGACTTGTTTGGATTGGTTGACAGACTCCACCTTCAGGGCAGCAGCATCTTTTGCAACAAGGTCTAGAGCCTTGTAGATCTCCCCTGTCAAATTGACATAGGATTCAGTAACTAAGCTTCATAACATTGTCAAGATGGTGTGCATACAAAAAGCACTTAAGAAATAAGGCTACACCCCTTCAGACATGATGCCGTGCCACATATATGTATAGTGCTCTAAATTACTGTCAGGCCTTTAAAAAGTTAATTATTAGTGGATCTAAATTTTTACCTCTTGGTTAAGCCTTTTACTTTTTAATCAAAAACCATTGTCTTTGATTATATGCTAATGAGGGACGCTCGTCTAAAACAAAGGATTCCGTGTATAATAAGCATCTCAAGTTTTGGAGCGAAAAAAAAGTGTGTAAATAACACTGGTAAATACAGCAGTTAAATCTTGATGTGACATTATTGTCAACCATGCCCTTATATATCTCGAACTCACTAGATAACTTTGAAACACGATTAACTAGAAAATCTTACTTAAATAATCGTTAATATGTAGACGTGGATAAAGTTAAAAGAAGTGCTTTGCAATCCAGAATTATGGTTCATGTAACTCTCAATAATTATTGTATCCACAAAGGCAGAGTCTCTGTTCAGAGCGATAAATTAATGATCACACTAATATTATTATTGATCAAATTTGCAATGATTCCAATCACTCTTTTAAGCACTAACTGTTCACTTTTTTTCTCATGAACATTGCTGAAATGAGAAAATCACAATAATATTATTGAAAACATTGAAAAACTGTTTTGTCATCACAGTAATTAATAACAACTTTAACCTTCCTTAATTCAGCCATGTTACGGTAATTACCGGTAACATTATTAAATCTCCTGGAAATAATACTAATAAATTATTTTCTGAACAACATAAGATAAGCAACACAAAAAATGACAAAATATAAATAACTCATCCATGAATTTGATGACTTCTTGATCTGATTTATTATTTCATTGATGTAAATCTTTAATTGCCAATCACACAAGCTAATACAAAATTGTAAAAGTACAAATGACCAAGCTTTATTCACTACTTGCAGAAATCCAATAATACACCTCATATACACCCCAAAAATCTGCATAGGCATTGTTTTTGACATCTCTTGGGAATTTTCATGTCCCAAGAGGAATTGCAAACAATGGTTATGCAAAAGTCTTGGGGGGGGAGAAAGTAATAGAGGTGTATTATGGGATTTTGCAAGTAGTGAATATCTATTTGCATACAACTTCTGATCCGTTTACACAAAGGACCTCTTAAAATATTTAAAATAAGCAAATCCTTAAAATTAATGTTACATCAATCATACCCTGGAACACAACAGAAATTTGCTTGAAATTATCAGTTTTTACATTTTGATACTGGTCAGACATTGCCCCTTACAAGTGTAACACAAGGGTAATATTAATTTTTTTGTCTCACTATTCCCAAGAGACAATATAAACAGGGAAACCACGTATTGCAAGCAGTCTGCGGTTTATATTACAGTAATTCACATCACTGGTAATTGCGCAAAACACTTACCAAACCCTCCACCACCAATCTTTTTGTCCTATATGATAACAAAGAGGGCAAAAACTAGATTATGACTTGACAAGAACAAGGTACATTGGGGTCTTAATATCACAACCTTCATTTCAAAAGATTAATGAGATATTACAATCTCTGGAAAAATATTACAATTTTTTCGTCTAAGAAATTAATCGATCTTAGAAACAAAAACCTTATTCTAAGGTTCGGAGTTACAAAAAAATCTCTGATAGGCAAGCGCTTTATAACAGGCAAAAGCTCATTAACCGTCAACTTAATTGCACAGAGTCTATTTCAAGAGCAACTGAAAAGGAATGCACCCGCGACCTTGTTGACATTAAATGGCATGCACATGACTATGTACATGTTCAAAGCCCGTAAGCATGGAATGTTTCTCAGGAGGCGGAAATACACGCAAGTCTAGGTGTAATATTTCTTTACGTTTAATATTCCCGTCTTTGACCCGGGATAACTTCACGAGAATGAACGCAATTGGCGCAGCTAGAGTCAACACTGTGGAACATTTAACTCGAGGACTCACTACATACAGCCGGCTTATTAAGCATATGCGTTTGAACTTAGCTACGATACGAAATCATATCAATTGACTTCCGCTGTGTGGTTAGAATTAAGCGACGTTTGAATGAAGAAATCAACACTTTTTACACCGATAACTACAACAAAGAAAGCAATGTTTTTACCAGCATACAACATTTAAAGTTATATTCGCTTGTTATTTTTGTGACTGTAAAAAGCGATTTTTTTCTTCAAATAGTTAAACTTAAGCTGTCGATTACGAAAGAAATCAACATCGCCACGCATACAGGTGAAAATTCAACAAAAACGATACTTAAATCCACGGAACTTCCCAACATATACGCTAAAATATCAAGTTTGATTCATTCGCTTATATAAGTTTGGAAGAGATAAAGGAAGCGGTGTTTTCAACTTACGATCTTCCACCGTTGCCTGACCACATCGCCCGGCGCAAGAAGATCCGCAGCCATGAGCTACCTTCCTTTGATAACGCTAAAACCGAGGGAAAACATTGGTGTGTTTTCGTCGACGAGAGAATTCTCCCACCCTTTATTGTCTCTCTTAATACTAAAAAAACTCTTGACCACTATAAGCAAGCCATATCGCCCCGAATTTTCCACATGAAATCGCTGAATATCGATGAAAATTCAGCCGCCGCGACATTAAAATTCGTTGCTCTCTCCTGGACTCGATTCACGCAACCCTTTATGGGTGATTCCCGCTGAAAGTGCATCACGTTACGCGGGCACCTTTACGATGGAGCTATCTTGGATAGGAAATTAAGACGTGCAGAAGCTAAAAGGACCTTGATTCATGGCTAATGGAGGATGGGAGTTTTGCAAAATTTCTGTGGATCCAAGAACAAGTCTGTGTTTATTTCGTGGGACCGAAAAGAGAACGACTTTGGCGATTGTTTCAAACTGCTGTGTCTCGTTTGTCCAGTAAATATTCTTTTACTTTGTTCAAGTTTGTTCTTTTGCCGAAGAAAACTCCTGATAGCTACTCTTTTGGAGCGCCCTTCGTTTATACTCTCAAAGCTTCAGGTCTCAATTTGTGTCTTAATATTTTTAGAGTTGTTAATTGAAGTTTTGTGTTCCTGGACTGTTAATTCATACCATCCTTCAATTTATTTATTATCATGTTGTATCGTTGGATTGGCTTGGACATCGAATGCATTTACGATTTGGAGAAGCAGACATGTCGCTCTTCTGAAAAGACGCCTTCCAGTTATTCATTTTTCAGTCATAATAGTAGCCTTCCTTATAACTGGCATTGAACTGTACTCTGTTATCCTAAGAAATTATGGGAGTTATTTCAATTCCTTACTCGTTCATGAGTATGGAACCATTATCAGGTTCGTCCTTGAAGCAATGTTTCTCATTCTGCTTATTCCGCTGGCATGTGGACAGTGCAGTCGAACTGGTTCCAATGCAGATCTGTTGAATGCTGGCTCTACTGGGATTCAGGTTCATGGAATTCAAGTCAGTTCTGAAAGAGATGCCATATTGAGATCAGCTTCACGGGTACATTTTACAGCAGTACACAGTGTGTGACAGATCACCTTGGTATTGCTGAAGACAGATCAAACTTCATCTCGAAATTGACCTTCTGGTGGGTTCGACACATGATGAAGAAGGGTTACAAAGGCAAACTTCAGAGTACTAGGGATTTGTTTCTGCTTCCGCAAAGTCTCTCCACCAAGAAACTTAGAATTCTCTTTGGTAATAGCTTTGATTATGTGGAAACGAAAACAAATCAAGAGACGGTAGACGTTCGCATTAAATCTGATAGCTGTTCTAGTGATGATGGGTATGCTCCGATAATGTTTAGGTCAGACATGCAGAAAAGTGTCTCTGATCCCAACTTTATGACATTTCGACGAGGTTCTTCAAAGCAAAGACTAACAACTACAAGCACAAACAGTGCTGACTGTTCTGACATTGAATCTTCAGGGAATAAAGTTTACAAAATAACTGATCGCAGAACTCTTTTGAGTGCCCTAAACCATGCATTTGGTGTCCAGTATTACTGTGTTGGAATTCTTAAGTTGACAGGTGATGCTCTAAGCTTTGCTGGGCCTCTTTTGCTACATGCATTGGTTTCTTTCATGGAAAATAGAAAAGTAAGTTGTTTTTTTAGGCACTATGCAAATAAAGGCTGTATTAAAAAATTGAAAAAAAATTGACTTTAATTAACACTTTCACTCCTGTAAGGGCCACTGAAACTTGTAGATTTTTTTCTGTCTAACGCCAGATGATTTTACTCGTCAATGGGGAACCCCACAGGAGTGAAAGGGTTAAATATATATTTTTTTATCAAGCTGTGAAGGATTTTGACCAAATTTAATAGTGCTGAATTTTGGTATTGAATGATAATTCAATTAAAGACAGGACAATGCAGGACAAAAAATTATTGTGAGTCCTTGAATTGAACAGTTTCAAGGAAAATTCCTGTCTTTTTGACAGAGCTCACAGTAGGACTGTCCAGGGCCCATTGATTTCCCCTTTACACAGTGCCTTATTATCCATCCTTTTTTAAGAATGACAAAGTAACCACCACATACATGTAGACACAGTTTCCCCTCCTTCTTTTCTAATTTTCCCACCCCTGTCTTTTTCCAGTGTAGTTGGTTTAATACAAGTCTTCCCAATCGATTTCATATCATACGTTTAAGCTGTGTTTACTCTCAATGTTGATTATGATCAACTGAAGTATAATTCAGGCTATAATATCATCCTCGATTCAATTTTATTCATTTATGGTTCTGTTCACATCTGCGAAAATTCAAAATACAATAGGCAGGTTTACCTCACAGTGTGAGAAAAATGACGCAGTATCGCGTGGCTGTCATGATTATCATCACCATGCTTGAGGCAAGAAGAGAACCAAGGATAGCTTCCAAGGATAGCAGAAGACAAATCCAAATCTTCCCTCCATATTAAAGTGATTAGAAGTTTTGTCTGCTCATACGACCACATGTTCACCATTGTTTTCAATTACGCATTGGAATGACTTCAAACGACCCCCTTGAGGTTGTTTGGAATAATAATTATAATCCAATTATAATCACATACTGTAATTAGTTGAATATGTGAACCCATTCCAAACTTAATTTGGATTATAATTTGATCATAATTGAGGCCTAATGTGAACAGTACTTTAGAATGCATCAGTACACTCTAACTTTTTCACTGAGAAATACCGGTATGATATTTTAGAACACATTAATTGACTTCCTTTTCAAGCACAGTGTGTAGAAATTAAATATTAATCAGGTTTGGAATTTGCTTGCTGCAACTTCATTTGTTTTTTTTTTCAGGAGCCAATGTTCCATGGCTACCTATATGCCTGTGGTTTGTTTCTCACAACATTTTGTTCAGCATTCATTAATTCACAATTTAGTTATTGGGTGAGACAAGATTGTTTTATCATAAAAGTTAAATAATTCCAGTGACTTCTAATTTTGGAAGGTACTGTATCTCTGAAACACGTTTAATTAATTTTTGTTTCCTGACTTCCTTTTCAGGTAAATAAAATTGGACTGAAAATCAGGGCTGTCATCATAACCACTGTATACAATAAAGCACTTTCTGTTAGTCTCACAACATTGTCAACATTCTCTTCTGGAGAAGTATGTGAAACATGTGAAATTATATTAAGTGTTTTTGTTTAAAAGAGGAAAAGACCAGAGTATAATTTATTATTGGACGGGTATATAATTTGTTTTCATTTATTACTATAATAATAATAATAATAATAATAATAATAATAATAATAATAATTATTATTATTATTGTAATATAATTATTTATATTTTACTTATTATAATATATTAAATAATTTACATTTAGTATAATTTATTTGTTATAGTAATTTAAAATAATAAGCACTG
>NC_090894.1:21511816-21519316 GCF_036669925.1 Montipora capricornis | reverse complement strand
GATTATACTACAAAACATTCTCACATGTAACATTCCACTTGCATTTCAGGTTTTCACTAGCGTAGCTCTCTTCAACATGCTCATTTCTCCGCTGAATGCCTTCCCTTGGGTGCTGAATGGACTGATGGAGGCGTGGGTTTCACTCAAGAGAATTCAAGCATTTCTCTCCTTGGAGAATCTGGATTTGACTGGCTACTATCAGGAACTAGAATACTCAGATAAGAGAGAACGTAAGTCTGGTTCCTTTCTGTTAACTGGTAAGACATAAAACTTTGGTCGAGACATCTTTATTCTCCATAGTGACATTGTTCTTTCATTATCACATCACTTTATCCCCCAAATTTCAAAAAGTGTGTTTTGTTTAGAGGGGAGACTGTTTACTACAGACGTAAGTTTGATTTAAGGGTCAGCCATCATTTGCGTTCAAGACAGACCGGTACACTCCAGAGAGCTGGATCGAAAAGAATAGTGCTTCCAAAATTTGCCACATAAGAATGCAGTGTTTTTAGTTTTGACCTCACTTTTTTGTTAATCGATCTCTCTCAGGGTTTTTAGACTAGTAAATGTTCAGAGGATCATTACGTCAAAAGATTGTAACTTAAAAATAACCCTCTGCTGCGCAAAATGGATTCTGAATGTGGTGCCAGTCTTGTGTTCAGCAAACACTCTTTCAAAATTTGTAGAGAAAACTGATTGGGAAGTGTTTTTTTTTTTTATTGTAAAGCAGCCTTCATCCCTCCAACGTCCTTATACACACTGCATATCTTCCCGATAAACACTACATTTGTGTTACCACCAGCTCAGCCTCTCTAAAGAGACTAGTCATGAATAATTAACAAGGGCTTCATGAATGAGGAGATAATTAACCCTTTAACTCCCAATAGTGCCACTTATAGATTTTACTCTGTCTAACACCAGACGATTTTACTCGTCAATGGGGAACCCCACGGGGCTGAAAGGGTTAAGGACAACACCTGACAGAATTCTACTATGCATCCTCCATTTGCAGTGTCCAGTGCCCCTGAGGTTTTGATCTGCAATGGTCATTTCAGTTGGAGGCAACAAGAACAGAGTGGTGAAGAGGAAGTCTTTTCGACTGCTGGAGAACTATCAAAGATCAATCTTTGCATAGAAAAAGTAAGAACGTTTCGTTCTCTTAAACCATAAAACGTGAGGATTTTACCATTTTGGCGCAGTTTTCAGGTCGAGGGTCAAACATCTCTAGTGGCTCAATTCTTGGGATTGCAAATAACTCGGGATTGCAATGACCCGCGCGAACCGCAACGGGTGTGTCTCCTTTTAGCATGCAATTCTCATGTGACATTTCCCCATTCTAAATTACTTGCATTGTTTAAAAGGGAACGCTTACTCTCTTGCTAAGTCATCTGCTGAGATTTCTAAAGGTGATAATCCGAGAAGTTTCCACTTACAGTATTAAAGGTCTGTTTCTTTTCCTACAACACAGGGTCAATTAATAGGCGTCATAGGAAAAGTTGGTTCAGGAAAGAGTTCCCTGTTAGCTGCAATAACCGCAGAAATGGAAAAACGTTTGGGAGAGGTATATGAGATCCCAATTTGCTCTTTGATTCCTTTTGATGGCATCGAATAACCATTACCATTCTGCATCATTCTCTTGACTTTTTAAATACAGGTGTTCGTCAAGAAACTGGAACGTGGCTTCGGCTTCGCTGCCCAGGTGAGAATGCTCTGGGACTGAAGGAATTACCAGGAATGGGCCATTTGCAGCTAGCGATCACTGGGTACAAAAACTGCCACACTGTAGAGTGGAGCAACTTGCGCACTGGGACATCTAAAACAAAGCAACTTAATTTAAATTTTCCTTGTTTTAGATGTCCAGTTTGGCGGTTGTTGTACCATGTTATCACTAGCTTATGGTCGCTTTGCAATCATCGAGGAATATCACAAACTTACACTTTGCTAAACGTCAGGGCTCAGTTCGGAAACACACAGAGATCTTGAGTTTAACTGTGATGCGTGTTTTTGTTGAAGAAACACTCAGGGGCACCCAACGTCAAATTTCGGAAAATATCTGTTCGGAAGACAATTTGAGATCTAGAATTTTCGGAACATTTGTTGTAAAATTTTTTGGTTGCCTGCCTTTCCTAGGATTTTCGAACATCTAAAACATGGTATAATTGCCCATTTTTTAACGGATTTTTGCCCTAAAAAGGTCACCTAGAATTTTCGGGAGCCTTTTTACTGGCTGAAATGTTCGAAAAAGTAAGTTTTGATCCCTATAATTTTCGGATCACTAGACTTTCAGCTAGGGAATCCGAACAGATGAAAAATTTTTAGGGGATAAAAATATGCCTATATCTACCGTTTAAATACTAAAATACGTTTAACAATGCTATGTTTAAGTGGTTTGAACTATATTCTCGTTGGGTGCCCCTGAACACTCGGCCATGCGAGTGGATAAAAAGGAACGAGGGATCTGAACGAGTAGGAAGGCTAACCCATGAAAAGGTGATCACAAAATTCAGTGCGTCAGATTAATCATTACAACCCATGCGCTTTAGTGGACGCGTACGTATATAATGTAGATGGTTTTCCCGTTACGTCATCGCTGCTATGTTGGTGGACGAAAACAAAAGATCTCTCATTGACTCCTTTTGTTTGTCCATCAGCAATTGTACATTGCAGCATTGTTATCTGTGTCTCTTACAAACCACCTATACGATACATTTGCGAACAGACCTTGGAAAGACGTTATGAATTACTCATTATGAACCCCATTGCGACTGGAGAAGCGTCTGTAAATAGAAAGGGATCTTTCAGAGGCAAAATTTGTGTTGTGTGAGAAATGCAGAAGGATAACGAGGCTGGGAAAGTGTACACGGTGTGTGAAAATAGGGAGCATAAACAACCACATCGTCGGCGACAGTGAAAAAGGTACAACGGATTAGGTTTAAAGGGAACCTCCACTAAAACAACAAAATAACTTTAAACCACAGAACATAATGTTTACAATTGGAATTGCTCAATCGTTTTCCAATGAAAGCGTTTGTATTCGAGAAAAATAATTTACAAAAACGCTTATTTTGGCTTTCAAATTTCCCGGGCGCCGCCATCTTGAATAATTGTGACGTAACTTGGTTGCCCTATTGTTCTGATACAAAGAGCGATTGTTCTGGAACAATAAGGCAACCAAGTTACGTCACAATTATTCAAGATGGCGGCGCCCAGGAAATTTGAAAGCCAAAATAAGCGTTTTTGGAATTTATTTTTCTCGAATACAAACGCTTTCATTGGAAAAAGATTGAGCAATTCCAATTGTAAACATTATGTTCTGTGGTTTAAAGTTATTTTGTTGTTTTAGTGGAGGTTCCCTTTAATGAACAAAAGCAATGACTCTTTGCGCTCCGTACGTGCATTTTGGTACATTTGTTTGTTCTTCTCTTCTTCCCAAAAACGACGTAAAACGAGCACCAAGAACACGGACTCTGGCCAGAGTCCGTGTTCTTGGTGCTGACCAAAAGAAAAACGGACTCTAAGGACGAGATTGAAGCTCTACGCTGTCAATAAAAGTTTGATTCCTGGATAGTTCCTCTAATAACGGAATTTTGCACCTTAACTACGAGACTTTTGATCGTCCCATGCTTGTCAAAGTAATGCAAGAAGCTAAGACAGACCCTGAGTGTGTTATTGATGAACGCAGGAACCGTGGATTCAGCATGGGACGGTGAAGGAAAACATTCTGTTTGGCAAGGCATTTGACGTCGAGAAGTACAGTGCAGTCATTCACGCATGCGCTTTAGAGGAGGTAAGGCTCTATCAACTTTATGGGGTAGTTTACTATTAGCCTTCTTGCAGGCGGTGGATGTTGTTGTCGACACGAAACACGTATCAGACGCCATATTGAAAGAGCGTGGGATAGGTCTGGGCCGAGTGACAAAACGACAGGGGAGGGGGAAGAGCGGAGAGAAAACCACCTGCCCGAAAACCAGCTATTTCTTGGGAGCTGAGTTTCACCAGCGCCCGCGGCTTTCTAATTGGTTAGCTCGAATGGTGTCAATCAACACAATAGCTTGGCACAACAAAAGACACTTTTTGTCACGATGCTATGGCGAACATGTATGAAAGTGATGTTAACAGAACGATTCGGCTTGCGTTACATTACTTAGAATCTAGAAACAAGCCCGAACAAACGCAAGCTGTTAGCAGTTTGCTAAAGGGGAAGATGTGATGGCGGTACTTTCCACTGGCTTTGGAAAGAGCATGGCTAAACTTCAGAATACCCGGCCACGATTGTGTGACATTAAATGCCTGCTCCCGTAGTCCCGCAGTCAATAAATATTTGCATATGGAAACAAAAGATAAATACTTAAGAAGCGTGCTCCCGCAGTCCCGCAGTCCCGTTGTCGTCCGCAAAAAAAAAAAAAAACTTCACACATATTTTAATTTCAGCTATTTCTTGATAATATAAAACTTCAAACAGTTCACAAAGAAATCCACTCATCTTTCACCGTAAGGCGTTCATCAGCTTGTGCCTTTGTTTTGGGTCCCTAAATTTCACGAGATCGTGTGACGAAGAAAACACTCGTTTACTGATTAAGCCTAAGCGCTCGTTTCAGTAAGTGTGGACGTTAAACCCTTTCTCTGCGTTGTCAGGAAACAGAAAACGGGTTTTATTGAAAACGCATTAGTGTGGACGGGGCCTCACTGTGTCATTAGGGACTTTAAGATCTACGACGCGGTCGTCAACGAGAACGCCACGAAACAAGAATATCATTGGTTAAAAGAGGGAAAATAATTGTGCTGCTCGTGCGGCACGCGTTTTAGCACAAATTCATTAAAGGTGCGTTCCTTTTAGCAAATTCGGATTCGGATTCACACAGTCCGATTTTTGTTTCACCGTTCCATTTATCCGAATCTGAAATGCGATTCGTATCCAAGGAATCCACCCCCAATAGTGGATTTCTCGCATTCAATTTCAATCCGGATTCGGATTCTCCGTTCCTTTATCCATTTCATCGCGCTCACGCGCAATGCTCCTTGGGAGTTCATCATGGCGTCCAACGGATCGAAGTCCACAGGTACGTGTTGTGCTGTTGTTTGAGTTTGTTTTCAAACGAATATTTCCGTGAGATAGAAATGAAATTGGTCTTAATTAGTTAAATGAGCTCGTCATTCCTTAACAGAAAAATGCCGTCGTCGATAGATTCTGTGAGCTGGTATCCATCGTCGTCGACTAAATCAAGTAAAGCATTGCAAATTGCCAGCCTTCGAATGCCCAACATTTTGTTTTCAATATCCGCGGAAGACTAGAGACGAGGCAGGGGACTAAGGACGAGGCGCGAATCGGCAGGAAAAATTGTATTTCGGATTTCGTGTTTCATTTTGTACACTGAATCCCTAAAATCTCGATTTTGTAATCCGAATCCGGATTAATTTGACAACAACGCGAGCGTACAAATGAGAATCTTTCACTCTCTATTTTTATCCTGAAACCGCTAGTAACAATGTATTTTTGGGATGCTTCGCCCACATTGTACGACGCAAACGAGATGACCTAACCTCCAGAAGCTGACGATAGTGCAAAGTTATATTTGAGGTGACGTTTTCGTCAAACGCAACGCCGTACTTCACGTGAGTTCGGCTCACGTGAAAGACGACGTTTGATTTGGGCCTAAAGGCCGGGACACACTAGGCGACAAGTCGCAGCGACATGTCTCTGCGACAAGTTGCACCATGTGTACTACTTGCAAAACAATTCGCTGCGACACGACGCCTGTTCGGAGCACACGCAGTGATCTCGTATGAGGGGGAATGTGAACTAGTTTTCTAATTCAATATGGCTGACCATATGACGCTCTCTCATTGGCTCATTTATATTTTGTCGCAGCGACTTGTTGCCGGAAGTGTACACACGATGCGACAACGCTGCTTTCGCTAATTTTGTCGTTGCGATAAGTCGCATGAATTCAAACTGGTTTGAATTCGTGCGACTGATCGCGGCGACAATGATTTTCATGAAATTAACCGTGTCACACAAGGCGATTTGTTGTGGCGACTTGTCCCCGCGACGTGTCGCAGCGACTTATCGCCTAGTGTGTCCCGGCCTTAAGTGACAACAACAGCAACGGCTTTGGCACGCTTTATACTCTCTGCATGCTCAGCACGTGCGTTTTGCATTCTAATATATTCTCTTTGATTTCGCCTGCTAAATACCACTGCGAAAGAACCAAATTTGAGGTATTTTGAAGAGTGACAGCACGTAAGGAGATTGAAAAGTTTTGTTCGTTTCATTCGTGGGCAACTGGCACGATTTTGTATTGTCAAAATGGGTGGAATGGTTTCGAAGTGTTTTATATTTCATGGTGGCGTTGTTATTGCCGTATCTTAATGTCTGTAACCAGAAACCCATTAGGGTTGAAACGTGTAACGGCCCCTTGTGTGCTGGGAAAGAAGCTTCTGAATATTCAATTTGTCAAGTACCATATTTGGAACAACAAGAGTAAGGGGTTTCCAAATATGGTACTTAGCACTGAAACATTCAACCAATCAGTTCGCACTGAATATTCGGAAGCTGTGAACGTGCGTTACACGTTTCAACCCTTATGGGTTTCTGCAGTAATTTAAGCATTGTTTCTATTTTAGGATTTTCAGATTCTTCCAGTCGGTGATGAAACAGAGATTGGTGAGAATGGTGTCACGCTAAGCGGAGGACAAAAAGCCCGAGTGGCTTTGGCAAGAGCTGTGTATCAGGTTTGGATAGGTCAACTGTCTCGTATCCTATTACCATTAGAACTATGAAAGGGTCGAATTTAGGGTCGTGTTTTCCTAGGTTTCTGGCAGTTTGGCAGGTTTGGAGTTTTTCATGTTCATTTGGAACAAGACCATATCTAGTGAATTCGGTTTATCTCCCTTTTAACTGGCGCTCAACGAGGCTGGAACTGTTGAAAAGCCATGAGTAGCGAACGCTGTCATTTTGGCGGGCTATTTAAAGTCGAACGAAGGCTCCCCCATAAGTGTCAATGGAGAGACGTCTGGTAGTGAGTTTTCCCAGGGTTACCGTATTTTAAACCGAGAATGATTGGAAAGATGTTTTAATGGCAAACTCCCACCTGCTGGATTCCAATAGCACATCCCAACAGTACACAACGCAAGAAGTTCCCGAAGCCTGAAACTTTGTTAATTGTAAGGAAACCCAGCGTTACGATCCCAGTGAAAAGGGACAAATTCAGAGAAGACAAAGAATCGTGGGGAAAAAACAGCATCTCAAGCACAAGTTCGAGTTATTTGTTCGTTAACAATGAATCTCAAAAACTTAAAGGGAGCCTTTTTATTCATAAGTTAACGTTTTTAATTTAGGACAAAGAAGTGTACCTCCTCGATGATCCTCTTGCAGCTGTTGATGCCCACGTGGCCGCCCACCTCTTCCATCATTGCATTATGGGACTTCTTCAGAATAAGACCAGAATTCTTTGCACCCACCATACTCATTTCCTCTCGGGCGCTGACCTCGTGATTGTCATG
>NC_090894.1:21491816-21506816 GCF_036669925.1 Montipora capricornis | reverse complement strand
AGTGCGCGGATCACTTCTGCATTTCAAGGATGGTCATCTTCATCATCATCGTCGTCATTGTCGTCATCGTATCGTCGTCGTCATAGTCATTAGGGAGCTTACGAAACGACGACGCCGACGGCAACGACGACGCTACGAAACAATAGCTTTAGTGAGCAAAAACAATGGCTCTTAGTCTGCACGCTCTGCACGTGCGCTTTACGTTTTGCTGCATTCTTTGCCGTCATCTCCTAAATGACGACGTGAAATGACTTAATTCAAGGTTCTGTGGACGACATTAGCACATGACGATGAATTTTCAGTTCTCTCTCTATGCTTCCAACCCACCCATACCAGTTTAATTCCTCGTTAGTTGTTACACGTTTTTAACGCAGAACGACATGAAATAGTTTCGTAGTGATATGAATAACGCGAACTTGTATTTTTAAATGAAGTCCTCGTCATCACGACCACCATTATCGTCGTTGAATTCTTTACTAGGCAGACAGAAATTACCTATCGTTTTTGTTTCTTTTCCTAGAGAGTTAAAGCGGCTAATGAGTGTAACGCTGTCTCCGATATATGCCCATTTTTCTGAAACCCTCTCCGGCTTGGCAACTATTCGAGCACTAAGAGATGAACCAAGATTTAAACTAGAGAATGAACATAGACTGGAAACCAACCAACGAGCCAATTTCTGCGGTAGGAGTATTTTCCACCTTTGCCTATATTTTCTGGGTACCTGGGGGTGTTTCTGAAGTATTCCAAAAAGCATCTTTTCTCCAAAGCTGTGACGATTTTCTTTGGATTAAATGAGTTTCCCAAGAAGCAGTTAGTGAGGCTTTCACACAGAAACTCCCGGGAACTCTGACGACCCCGGTGATCATGCGCCTTACTGAGAAATTTTACTTGTGAGGGTCGAGTCATCACTCCATTGGATTGCCAAGTACCTTAATGCATTGAGGCGTGGAATTGAATACATGAAGTGAAAATGGTTTGGCATACTTTGATGGACCTAGCGTCGTCCCTACAAGGACTATTTTTTTACGGTTGATTTTTCAACCACCCGAGAGAAAGTCATGCCCAGTGTCAATTAACTTCCGTTCAGGGTATCGAAACGACAAACAATAGACTACATCCCCATCCCCACTGCCCCTGGGATTCAAGGCAAATTGAATCCGTGTTTACACCATTTCAATTGAGCATATTTAATTAACTAAATAATTAGCGGGAAAAGTGCGATTGTTACCTTCAGTTTAACAAAAATATTTGACTATGTGACTCACTCTAAGTTAATGTAGATTTTGCTGTAGAAAAACGTGCGCCTTACAACCTCATAATTGGTTTTCTTTTGCTTATGTGTTAGCTCTCGTGGCTTCGCAGTGGTTAAGCCTGTTCTTGCAGTTTATCGGCGTTGCTATGGTGACGGCTGTGGCTTTTATTGCTGTTCTTGAGCATCACTTCAGTACTGTGGACCCAGGTAATGATGTGTCCAATTGTTTAATTTCCCTGTAGCACCTACTTATTTTGTTGCCCTAACAATTACCGGATGACTGGTCGCTGCTAATGAGCAGGTGCCAGGCCTGTTCCAGTTACTTTCCATTACACCTATTAATTTCATTTCCAGGCTCTTTATTTCCTCTTCGCACTGAAACGAAGGGGATGGACCTGGAAACGAAATTTTCATCACATCGCTCATTTTCATCTCTTGTAAGTTAGCCGCTGGAGGCTGGGCACAAGGGCTTTTGGCGAGTCTTCGTTAAGAATGAGAAACTGCTTATTTTAGTCGTGTTTAAAGTTCATATTCTGTTTAATACTTAATTGGAATAGTCCTAACTCAATGTTGTACCCAATTCAAATCTACCGGGATTAAGAATTGAGTACAACATTGAGTTAGCCGATTTAGTCTATTTCATTCATGTGTCGATTCGATCCCAATCCCTTGTTCGTTCAGAACGGTTCTTTTTCTCTCTCTCTCTCTGCCCAGGTCTCGTCGGCCTCGCCATCTCATATGCACTGTCAGTCACTGATCGTCTGTCAGGAATGGTGACGTCATTTACCGAGACTGAGAAACAGATGGTTAGCGTGGAGAGAGCCGTGCAGTACATTGAAGATGTTCCACCAGAACACAGTCCCCGTGGCAGCGTACGTGTTCCAAGAGTTTTGTTGGTTAAAATAAGAGTAGTAACCTTGGGACTTGAAAATTACTAAACGCCACCTCTTTCCACAAATCTTAAACTAAAGGTACTGGATCCCTCTTCAAAGACTCAGGGATCAGGACGAATTGTCTCTGTTTTGTTGCAACTGTTGTGTTTGTTGGATTTGAACCAATCAGAAGAGCCTTTTAAACGCTGCGTTCTGACCCGAAAACCGAGCCACTTATTTGTTAAAAGAATGAGACTAAAAACAACAGTTTTTCATAAAGTCAATACATTTGCAGAAACAGGGAAATGCTTTATCTTTCAGATCATCTCCTCATGGCCTCAATTGGGGCAGCTTACTTTTCGAAATGTCAGCCTTGTTTATCGGTAAGTGCTCAATCGGTTGAAGCAGATGTGCAAATACGGTAAATGCAAATGGAACGAGAGTAAACTGGGGCAGTGAAAAGGAAAGGTTAAGAGCTGTTCCGTGTCTGATTGTCACGTTTGGAGTTGAAACCTCGGCCTTCAGCGCCATTTTGGGAAAAGACTTCGGATTGGCGCACGCATTTGCCATCTGTGGACGTCGTTCGATTGCTTTACCATTGAAACGCACGAGTGAACCAGATTATAAATTTTTGTCCCTTTGGTATTGTCAATTTAAGAACCAAATGCCGTTTGGCAACGACTTATATTGACATAGATAATTCTTCTTTGCTGGTTGACTAACTTTCCTGCTCAATTTGAGTGCCGAGAAATAAAAATTAATGACCGCCTCCCTATGTTTTCTCGGTCCATACAGTAATCTTTATGTTTTCGGTAACTGTATTTTCTCGTGGACGAAAACATTAGATTTGTCAGTAGCTCCTTTTGTTCGTCCATCAGCAATTGTACATTACACCATTGTTATGCGCCGATCAAATCGAAACTTCAACACCCCCCTCCCCCGGGCAAATCCCGGGCATTTGACTATCTTCTGTGCCCGGGGAGTGGAGAATTTGACCTTTGCCTACGTTGGGTGGGGAAAATTGAACCGGAAGTGACAGGATTCAAATGATTTTTTGGCTTACAAATGTGATTGGCTTACAAAAAAGGGCTTCAAAAGGTCTTTATTAAAGACCGCAGGAGCCGACGACGATTGTTCTTTATTAGGGCATTTGAACACCATTTTGGCCCGAGGGGGCGGGAATTTGAACGATCCAATCTTCAAAAGTTCAAATGCCCGGCCTGTGCCCCCCGCCGGGGAGGGATGGGGAGTGGGGAGGCCGGGTGGGGAGGGATGTTGAAGTTTCGAGTTGATCGGCGCATTATCTGTATCTCGTTGGAAGGCATCGATACGACATTTTTCCATCGCGCCATTTGACTTAAAACGGTCTAGCTTGAGAGGCTATTCAAAAGGAGTGGTGTTTACTTGGAAATTTGTGCGGTTTCTTTGCAGGGGAGGTTTACCTCACGCCCTTCGTGGAGTTTGGTTCTCAACACAAGCTGGAGAAAAGGTGTGGTTGTCTTTAGGCATCTGACCTATATTTTAATACTTTTTTACTTACATGTAGTCTTGTTTTTTCTTTTAGCTTGGTATTGTTGGACGAACTGGTTCTGGCAAATCCAGCTTATTTCAAGTCTTATTTCGAATGGTTCAGAGTTACAAAGGGGATGTTGTGCTCGACGGAATCAACACAGCCTTGGTACCACTGGACGTTCTTAGGTTGGCTTTTCTGTACATTTACCTTGCACATGTTTCCCCTGTCGCGATAAATTTTAAAACAAAGTAAAGGAGTTTTATTTGTACATAGTAATATTTAAAGTTCGAAGATTTTGGGTGGTGTATGTTAAGAAACAAATCAAATGAAGACAACAGTGCACTTATACACTACACTCTTCATACCATTTGACGATTTTTTCAGCTACCTTTTTGATCTGTTTCACTTTGGTGCTGAGGCTTAAAGGTAAGGTAAGGTAAAGTCCGCTACGAGCCTAGAATGCCCACCAGGCCGGCACTTATCTCCGGTTTCTGTAGCATGACGTGACTAGGAGTATTTCTACCCCCCCTGGATGGGATGCTGGTCCATCTCAGGGTTACCCCCAGCATTTCCGCCGGTACCCATTTATACACCTGGGTGGAGAGAGGCACCGTGAGAGAAAAGAACACAACACAATGTCCCCGGCCAGGACCCGAACCTGGACCACTCGATCTGGAGTCGAGCACGCTGACCATGTGGCCATGAGGCCACCACGCCTTCAGTTCATATGTGATTGGTTTGTAGGTCTCGCTTGGCTGTGATACCCCAGGATGCATTCCTGTTTAGTGGAGAAGTGCGGAAAAATTTGGACCCGTGGAGGAAGGTAATTTTTTGCTTTCGCTGATTCGGGGTTTATCAATCATTATTGAAACGTCGTCAAGAATCTTTCGATACAAGCATCGCTTGTTTTCTGTGAATCATACAGGCTGCAAAACCTGGTTTGATTATAGGAATTAGTTGATGCCGGTTTTGCAGTCTTCAAATACGAAAAGGTAGTAAGTGAAAGATTAAAAGGCATTCAATATTTATAAGGGAATCGTTGTTGACGTCATTGTTTCACTAACATATGAGTTTGCTCAGAAGACATCATGCAATTTACAAAATGACTTCAAAAGGTAAAAGAACTTGTTAAACTTAATTAAATCTCCAATGAAAGCTTTGTTAACGAGCCAGTTATTAGCCATCAAAACCTGATAAATTCTTGGCTGAAATGATTCCGACCGTACATTCTTTGTAAAATTTCGAATTTTGCCAGTTTTTTCAAGTTTCAATCCATTTCCATCCTCTCCATCCTTGGCTGCAAACAACAAAGAATAGCTTCAGTGCACTTTAACGGTTATTGGCAACAAAACTACAGCTTTATTTTTTGGTTTTTATTGATGGAAGGACGTCTTTTAACGGTTTGAAGTTTGACAAAAATAGCGTGACACTGCCCCTTTAAGCAACACATTAAAGTAAATGGAATAAGAATACAATAATTTAGGGATAACACTTGGTAAACATCCATCTTTACAGCATACCGATTCTGAGTTGTGGACAGTTTTGGATCGCTGTCACCTCGACAAAGCCGTAAGAGAACTCGGTAGGTACCTTATTTAAAAGTTCTCAATGCGCAATGTCGTGGAAATGATACATTATTTTTATTGGGGTTTTTACCTGTAGGGAAAACGCAACTTCAGTGTGGCAGAGTGTTTGAGGCCCAGACTAATAAAAATGCAGAGTTCCTTATGTACCGCTCTGTCCTACAACTGAAGTTGCTCTAGGTAGTCCCGATCCAAATTATCGGCTGCGCTCGTAAATTGCCAACATGTCTGCCTTCCTCTATTTGGGATTTGGTACGTTTGTTTCTGTCAGTTTTTTCATCGGCCCTTAATTGTTCTAAGTGGAGCATCCAGGTTAGCTGTTTATGTATACATATTGCTAAGGGGTGTAACTAAGGAAGCATATTTGTTCGTTGCGGGAACAAACTTAAAAGTTTGTTGGTTTATACCAAATCAGCATTCAGTTTGAATGTCATTGAAGTGTCTGTCTGTTGTGAAATTCTTACCTCAGGTGGCCTGGACGCTGACGTCGGTGAACGCGGGCGTCATTTTTCGGTTGGTCAGCGGCAGCTCATGTGTTTAGCGAGAGCACTCCTCACAAGATCTAAGGTAAAGCACGCTCTTCTTTAAAAAAAACTACTCGATGATTAATCTGGGTATAGAGCAGTGTTCTGTTCGTATCCTCTGTGGAAATTCTACAAATCGAAGCAAATACTGTTTGTGGACCGGATCACTTGGTTCTCAATAAAATGAAAACGGTCTCCACGGCCCAGACTTTAACAGCCTATTTCACGTCCAGCATGTGCTGTTACACAGGTTGATACCACAAGGCAGCGAACTGAGCCCTTGCTTGACTGAGTGACAAGAATGTAACAGGAAGTCAAAGACTGAAAAGTGTTAAAACCCGGGAAAACGCATTCAGCACCCGTTCGATTTTGTTGAACAGCGATGTTGAAACTGTATCCCCCCCTTTCAACCGTATTGAAGCGATGTTGAATGAGTTTAAAAGCGTTTTAACTTTGCTTCAACAACCATTCAATATTTCTTTTGTTTTCGCGAATGTTGAGATAAGTTGAAACCTTTTGCCCATCTCTTTCAACATTGTTGGGTATGGCGCGTGCGCAGTGATTGGTCTCTCAATGACGTATCATGTTCGTATCCAAAGTAACAATCACAGTTGCAGCCTGGGAATGAATACAAGGCCTCTCGTGAAGATGTTGATGATGTGTTGAAAACGTTTGCCCAACCTAGAAGTCAACATCGTTCAACAAAATCGAAAGGATGCATTCTCGGATCGAACCAAGGCTCTGGGAAACTCTCTGTAGGAGACCATCTTATAGCCAAAAATTGGCTTTTTCGACCTTACGGCGCCTGCTCATTCCTCGTGTTAACATGAATGCACCAATTAGAGACGCTCTTGACTGTTCTTTAGGAAAACCAATGAGAAGACAGTTTGTTTCAGGGTTCCCCAGAGCTCTTCGCTCCCTCAGTCAAGAGAAGAGCTCTGGGGTCGAGTTTGCCCGGACCTTTACGAAGGGATGTAATTTGTAGATGGTGACTCGGGGAGAATATCCGAGTGTTCCCCGATGCAGTTGTTGAACCTGCGACCCTTCGATTACTAATTAGGATGCTCTACGACTGAGCGATGGGTGACTCGTGGAATCTAGTCCATAAAACTAGACTCAGGTGACAAATCTTAGTCATCGGGAAAATGATTAACCTTGGTGGTAAAACGCCTTCTAGTTACCAGTGTATTTAGATCTTGCAAACGTCATACGTGGGGATTGAGTGTGGTGGTTCTTCGGTCTATTCCAAAAGGTTTTCAGATTTGAGACGATTAAATTGTGGTTTGTAGTTCCTAAATAAGTGCTACAGCTCGATATCAACTGTCTCCATGTCAGCAGTTATTATTTGCCTTAGGTACTCTGCATTGACGAAGCCACTGCAAGTGTGGATCTGGAGACAGACAAACTCATCCAACAGACGATAAGACAAGAATTCAGTGATAGCACTGTTTTAACCATCGCTCACAGGTGAAAACTAAACGCTTGATGTCTGTCATGGATGCTTGCCCCCTCAATCTCCCCTCCCTTCCTTAGGTAGTTCGTGATACTATATCCATTTGATATATGATATATTTTATTCTCATAATACATCTTGTTTACCCCAAAAAATTTTCATAGGCATTGTTTTCGTCAATTTCTCTTGGGACATCTTCTTGTCCCAGGGGAATTGCAAACAATTATTATGCAATATTTTGGGGGATAAACAAGATGTATTGTGAATGAAGAGGTAACATGTTCAGTAAACAACAATAAGCGCTGCTAAGGGAACTACGTTCGGAATCGACAATAAAGCCGAACATTAAATCTTGTAAAATGTGGCAAACAGTAATTTACCCAAATAAAATATAAAATGGTCACCGAAAACAATTTAAGATTCAGTGGCATCAGCCGAAAGATCTTACCTGCCAAAGATTTCTTTTCCTTTTTTTAAAGAGTTTACTAATAGTTATTGTAATATCTTTTTTGCAGGCTTGACACCATCATGGATAGCGACCGCGTTATAGTAATGGACCGAGGGACTGTGGTCGAGTTTGATCTCCCCCAAGTGCTGTTAGAAAACAAGCATTCGTTTTTTTATGGACTTGTGCACAGCAGTAAATCCGAACAAAGCTGACAATAATTGTCAACACAAAATTAATATTAGACGCGTTAATTAAAACATGGTTTTAAAGGGAGCAAAACTAAGTCATTTATGCACTACATAAAAAGTGGAGTTACATGGATGCTAACATTATTGCAAGCAGCAAATTTAGCCAATCAATCAACCGAACAGATTGTTTTCATTTGATGAGCCGGATTTCCAGATGCGATGGCGCAGGTGCAAATGACTTCATGATCATATGTCGTGGCGTGGAAGGAGTTTTTCGTTACCTCGCTTTTATCTCAACTGTGTCCTGATTCGTGCATTTGAGGAGTTTTTCATTTCTTGTGTTGGCGCTAGCACCTCGATATATACGTGTATTTTTCTCGTGATTTTTTTTCTTTTGAAATGGGATACAAGTTTTAAGTAACTCTCACTGGCACATACATACATACATAATTAATAATCCTAGAAGTCGTGGGACTATACAGTATACTAAAACAGTCAGCGACGAAGTAGAAAAGGGATCAAAAATAAAGAAATACCTAAATTAAATTATTTGCAACATATAAATATTGACATCGCGTTGCAATATTGTCTTGTTGTTGGCAAAGCATTCGCTTGGAAGGCAGCAACAGATTAACAGCAACCATGGAAAGACCATTCCAGAGGGGGATGACAACAGGGAAAAAAAGAGAACTTATACGCATTAGTGTGGGCAAAGATATGTCTGAAGTTATGAGGGTGGTTGGAGCGATTGCTTTTATCATAGCTAAACTGACAGATGCTGGTCTGACTGTGCACGGCTTTATGCATCATGATAGGAGGATTCTCCAATACACTCGACTAGACTCCAGTTCACTCACGTTCTATTGGACAAGCGGAAATCTGGTGGTGACAAATTTCCTATCCATTAGAGACTTAGAAAAAGGTTTAGTGTTGTCGATGGGTGGCCCAAAGAAAGTGTTCCATTGGACTCCAGTGGATCTATTCGTAACGAATAGATTAGACTGGAGTCATAAATTTTCTATTCGTAGTTGGAAATATCTTTTTGAAGATAAATATATGTTTCATAGACCTTATTCATAAATGGCGGTCACATTTATAATTCTTTTGTCCAAGTGCAAATTAGCCTACCAAGCCTCATTTGATAGCAAGAATTCTTTTCAATTCACTGTATGGTATGTCGAGGCTTGGTAGGCTAATTTGCACTTGGACAAAAGAATCATAAATTGACCGCCTTTATGAATAAGGTCTATAGATTGCGAAAAACGTAATTTTATTCAGATGTGGCTTTGTCGGCAGATAGAACTGAAGACGCACGATATTCGTTTGAAAGTCCATTGATGTAAATGTAAATGTAAATGTAAATGTAAAAGAAGGCGTGATAATCTACATCTACATCTACATGTTCCAGCACTCGGCAAAGTCCCTTTTTGACTTGTGGCTGTTTCTGCTTTGGCCTCATACACCACAAGCCTTTTTAGAGACATCACCGCCAAGCCGGCCACTTCTGCTGGAGAGAACAGGACAACACCGTGGACTTTATCCCCTACTCTTCTCGAATAGTGTTTGGGTTCTTTAACGTCCCACAGGGAACTTATGAACATAGAAGACATTTGTGAGACGGGGCTTACGGTTTATAGTCCTTATCCGAGAAGACTTGAAAGTCTAACCATTTGCAGATGAAATTACAAAGGCAGCACTTTCTCCTCAGTTATTTAAAGACCCTGAGTGTTGGTCCGGCCGGAGTTGAACTCACGACCTGCCGCGTGACAGCCCGTGCTCAACCAACTGAGCCACCGGTGCGCGGTGAATCGAAAGTCAAAGATTAATTTTTTTATCACGCACACGCTTAAGAAGGGTGTGATAATTACAATGTGTTTGCACTTATTTCTTCGACTTCCGGGTTTAATTCATGAGTACACTTCCGGTAACTCCATTGGACTCAATGCGACTCCAGTGGACGCCGATGGACTTCACTCGTAAAACAAGTATGACTTTCGGTTCCATTTCACGACCAGACTTCTAGTAACTCCAATGGAATCTAGATGAGTGTATTGGACATCTGTGGACATGGTAACGGCACTTGCCGGACTTCAAGAGCATCCCAGCCAAGGTAATGCCGCATAGAAGTTACACTGGAAAACTGTGTATAAATCGGAGCAGACAAATCTTACAACGCAACGTTCGACAGCCTCCAATGCTCTCATGTCTTGTTTTTCATAAGCATTCCAAGCAGCTGACGCATATTTTACATGGGGTCTTATGAGCACAATGGAGAGATCAAGTGAAGCTATGATCCTCGCAATTACGAACGCAATTTCTGCAATTGCGTAAAGAAGCCTGAAAATTTCAGGACTTCAACGGGGTTTGAAGCCGTGACCTCGCGATAATCGCACCGGTATCGCGAGGTCACGGGTTCAAACTCCGTTGAAGTCCTGAATTTTTCAGGCTTCTTTACGCAATTGCAAAAATTGCTTTCATAACTGCGAGGATCATAGCTTCACTTGATTTCACATCGGCAGTTCATATATGATCCATTTCATATATCATTTCAACAATGGAGAGAGTTGTATGCTTGGGCATTCTCGTCACCAGAGCCTCGGGTCGACCCAAGGCTCTGGGAAACTCTGCGTAGGAGAACATGCGCCGTATGGTTCTTACAGCCAAAAATTGGCTATTTGAGCCTTACGGCGCCTGCTCCCTCCTCGTGCTAACATGAATGGACCAATTAGAGACGCTTTTGATTGTTCTTCGCGAAAACCAATGAGAAGACACTTTGTTTCAGCTCTTCTCTCCCTCGGTCAAGAGAAGAGCTCTGGGGTCGAGATTGTATGCTTGGGTAGACCTGTGGGGTCAATGCAGCAATTCACATTGTAGTTCACCCCATTTCAGCGACAGGAATACTATATACCAATACGGAAATTTCTGAAGCTGGGGTTGGCCAGAGCAAAGAGATCGGTAGAGCAGTAGAGCGTAGGGGAGCCTTCTTTGAAGAAGTCTTCTTGGTGGTCAACCTTAACCTTTATCTAACTGAAAGACAACGGTAAAGCTGCAGATTGCACTAGAAACAATTTCTTTACGGAACCATAAAAGATTGAAATGCCCAAATTACAGCCGAGAATCTCGATATAAAAATGGTAGGACTAAGCCAGTTGACCTCGTCAGTGGCCTGATGTAGACTACCGCAATAAAGTAGAAAGGTCGCGATCCACGTCTAAAGTAACTATATCGAGATTAAAACGATAATGTTCCAATTATTTGCTTTCATACCAATACATATGATATACGACCAGAGTACCTGATGAAAAATACCTTAGAACAGAGTAAAGACTTGCGAAAACACAGGAGTGGTATTTGTATCGTCAAGATGGTGTCCAGGCCACAAATAACCAAAGGACAGGGTGTGATAGCATTTATAAAGTGAGCGGCAACTAAATAGTAGTGTATGATCCACAATTTTGGTTTGTAAGAGGTCAAAATGATTATTAGGTAAGAGCTTTGTTGTCTGCCACTACCCCAAGTACTTTTGGATAATGCTTGTTATTAAATTCTGGAATGGATAATGCATTTTGTGTGCTCTGATTGGTTCACTCAATCTCGGTTATTAGCTCATATACCTTAGTTTGACCTTATATGGTAAATGATTGCGCTAAGCGTTGCTAAGCTAAAAAAAATTTTTGCCGGGAAACGAAATTTCTCTCTGAATAAAGCCAAAAAAGAAAAGCACTTTTTTGGGGGAAAGTTTGGATCAATTTCGATGTTTAGACATACGCAAAAAGGCAAGAGATGTTTTTGTGATGAGCCTACGTGTGTCTGACCTCAAGGTATTCAGTACACATTATCACATCTTCATCATGTTTTTTTCAATTTCGCTCGGATTTCCTCGCTTGTATTTCATACTTCCAAATTTTTGGAGTTTTAAGGAATTTAATAAAACAATAATTATTATTCCACTTGCGCTTGTTGGATATGAGACTGGTTATAGCCAACTCTGCGCTACACGCCTCCAGTCGTTGGCTATTTACCACCTCATATCCAACGTGCGCTCATGGAATACCGGTAATTGTTAAGTATTATAAATAATATTGTACCCATTATAAGTGAGGTCTTGATAAAAACGTGAAATTGCAAGTAAAAAATGGTTTTTAATTGATGAAGTCATGCACATTCTCTGCCCAGATAAGAGATTTCCAAGTGAGTGCCTATTAACATGACAACTCAATTCAAAACTCAGGTGTGTTGGTATTGTGCTTATAACTCTTGCCCATTCTGTACAATGTATCTATCCTACTGAAACAGACTGTTCTTGCATTACATAAGAGCTGACTTGGTTAGTTGTTTCATGGATAGTACTTCCACTATCCATGCTTGTCTTCACTTTGGAGACTCTGATCTCCTTACAAGTTCTGCTTCAGTTTTGGCTACAAGCTCAGGAGCACTAAAGCGACTGCCCTGTAAAGCATTCACTAGTTCTTCCAAACACAAATCATTTAGGGTTGAAAATTTGTTGAGAAGAATCTTACCTGTTAACTTGCGAAAAAGTGCCTCTGTTATGAGCCCAGCATCAGTGAAGGCCCTAAGAAACCTAATAACCTGTTCAGGTTCGTAAACTGAAAGCTCCTCAGTCAGAAGCCGAGTTTCTATCAGTTTGAAGAGATCCCGAACATAATTCTTAGTCTTGGCAAAACTGTTTACAATCATGACCAGTCCAACTGGTGCAAAGTCCAGCTTTCCCCGGTCAATGATTTCTGCAGATATTTCTTGAAAAAGATCAGGTGATCGGATATTTTGTTGAGCATAAGAGCTTGTGATCTGGGCCATTTGCTTGTGAGTAAAAGATGCAAGCCCACGTCGTAGGATTTCCAGCTTAATACACCTAAAAAGTGGTTTCACATTCAATCCCACTTCTGCATAAGACCAAAGAATGATAGTCAATGACCTCTCTTCAAGCTTTGTCAGATCACGCTTCATTATCTCCTCCCGCAACACAGCAAATAGCTTTGCGCCTTTTTCAAGAGTCCGTGCATAGGACCATAAAAACTGACATATTTCCTTTATGTGGAAAGTTGCGAGGTCTCTGGCCATTATTTCGTTTCTAATAAACTTGTAAAGTACCCTTGCACGGAACTGTGCTTTCCCATAAGCCCATAATATCATAGCCAGGTCAGCATTCGTAAACAGCCTGGCGTTGCGACTCCTTATTTCCTTATCAAAGTGAATGAAATACGAAAAATCTTTCAGCTCAAGAGTAGCAATGCCATGCACTGTGCTTGCCAAGTGAGTAGGTTCACATAGGTGACTATTCCATCTAATTATGTTGGCTAGGTGTACAGTGGCAGCCCTGACACGGTCATCCCTTTTATGCCCCCGCTGTAAATGATGCGCTTCGAAAGATGCAAGGCGATGAAAAAGCGCAACCTGAGCATATAACACAGTTTTGTTGTGAAGATCCACCTTCGAGTAATTCTTAAGAACGTCGTAAATGCTTAACAATTCAGCCACCTCTGTCTCCATCTGTATTCCGCGCACAATACTAAACGAACTCGTTAGCTGTTCTCGTTGCGAGCTTTCTTTTGTTTTCTTCTGTAGGTCTTCGAACATTTGTAAGAGACGTCTGTGCATTTGGTTAACGACATGGAAGCCTCTAACATCGGAGACCAAGACACAACAAGTAATGGAATTCTCGTTGCTCCGTAAACTCACTGTCGTACTGCTAGTAGATTGTGCAAGTGCAGGAGCTGTACTTCTCCTAACGTAATATAACTGATAAAATTGACGCAGAGACGTCACTGAACTTCTCATACGACAATTTCTTAGGTCCTTCAGAAAATTACCCCTGAGCATATCGTGTTTGTTTTTGCTTTTCTTCGCTGAGAAAACTTCATCATCTTTGCACCGCCATGTTAAAACGCCAGGTATGTTGTGTAAGGTCTACTACGATGTCCCTTGTACCCAGACCGTACGCGTTTTGACAAGTGGTCCATCAACGAATACGCTTTGCCCTTGCTTGGTGAAAATTACAAAAGAAAACGAAACTTTTTACAAGATTTTTTTGAAAAAGATGTTAACATGGAACACATCAGATAAAATTTGAGAATTGCAAATCCTTAATACTTAGCACGCTGCAAACTTTGCCTAATTTAACGTTCCCTAATTTAACGCTCCATAAAATAAGTACGTACATGTGTCTTATTATTGGGAACACCAAGAGTTTGTTTATTCAGTTTCTTTGGTAAATGTTATAGACTTTGAGGCGTACGAACCTACATTATTACTACACAACCAGGGCAGTTGCCTTTCTTTCTATTTGTATGAAACACAATTCTGTGCCCCATTAAATTTTAGGTGCCGTTAAACTCGATTAAAGAATGATGTATCCGGACATGTGCGGTCCGACATTTGAGGAAAACATCTAAAAAATACGTGGGTTGGGCGAAGAGTAGTCTGAATTGAGTTATAGCACTGAGAGCGCTACCTCGCTAATTGAACTGACCAAGCTGGCCGTGGAACTTTTCCAACTATGACGCAGCTACTGGCATCCTCCACTCCGATGAGGCAGAGCAGAGTCATCTACCTGTCGTAACTCGCCATGCCTATTTCTGGTGAACCACTTTCCTTCTCAGGAAATATCCATCTCGGATTTTCATGGCCCTCGTCTCAGACCTTCCCAGGGGCATTGTTAGGAACATGTATTCCTCGTATGTGGCCCCTTAAGCGAGCTTTCACCCAACCCGCATAATCTCTGGTTAGTTGGCATATTTATAGTGACAAAGTTTGATTGTCGCACAATTATGGGATAATTTATTGTTACATCATGATATAAAGCTACTTTTACTTGTACCTGAGTTCCTATGTATAGAGGGATGTCTCCAAATTTACTTCACTCGAATGGGTTTGACATGTTTGCAATTTGAACCTAAATTCGACAAGTCCGTTGTACGCATGCGCACCAGCAATTAGAAATTTCCATGGGTCAGAGCACGTCTATCTTCTGATATTGTTGTCAACCAAAAGAGTGCAAAAGTCACTGTTCCTAAGCCAGGAGTTAAAACTCGTTGCAAAGGGAGCCAGGATGGCATAGTGGTCATCAAACATGGCTCCCACCACTTCAATCAAAGTTGGACTGAGTTCCAGTCGATCTCAACATGACTCGAGGGTTATCCTCTTCCT
>NC_090894.1:21476816-21486816 GCF_036669925.1 Montipora capricornis | reverse complement strand
TACTTACAGTAAAACAACAGGAACGTCAAAGATCTTTAAAATAAATAACAAATTGCAACCGGATAATTCTATAAATGTGTTTCTAATCACAAAAACGTGAAGACAGAGCCATTTCTGAGCCTGACAGCCCTTCTCTGTAGTTACTAAAAAGCGCCCTTTATCAAATTTGCACAGCCCTAAAAATTAATCTCGACTTTAATGGGCTTCACACTTCACACATTTTATGTAATAAAAAATAGGGGTCACCCAGCGATTTTAAAAGTTAAATTGGTTTTTTCAACGTTTTGTGGATTGATTTTTGCAATTTTGTCACTCCCCTCCCCGGTGAATAAAGAAATTTGCACCTGGTTTTGTGTTGCACTCTGGGATATTCACTACGGCGACAAGTACACAAAGAAGAAATGTTATTCACTTTTTGAGTGGATATTTCCTTGATTCATTGGGAAGACTGGAACTTTTTTTTCGAAAATGAAGTGAGCAGAGTAACGTTACAAGGATATTTGGAGTGAGAAATCTACGTGATTTCTGTTGTACACTGCATTGGGAATTCAACCGCGCGGTATTTGTTGCTCAATCAAAGTGATCTCCTAGCCACTTGCATTGTCAATAGTTTCTTGTGGTGAGCTTACTTGCCTTTGAAGGCCTTTTGAAGACCATTAAAATTCGTTCTCTAATTTTGTTCAGTACTTACTTCCGTTATTGGACACCCCTTGGTCTTTTTTCCAATTTTTGTCGGTCTTGCTACAGAACAATTGCGATTGTACAGAACAAAAACAAGTATGCTTGCATCATGCTTCGTGGGAATGAATATTTTGCACTGAAAGTACTGATCCCAAACCCTGTGTGGTTGTCTTCGGAAAATTTACTGCACTTGGTTTTTCGTAATTTCGAAAATAAATAGCCCAGTTTCATTGTTGAGTAGTGGAACGCGCAAACAGAGAATACATTTTGGCTTTGTGCCTAAACTGCTTTTGCCTTGTAAACGCTTTGCTTCGAAGAAAAATACGAAAGAAAAACATAGGAAATGTTCAATAGTGAAAAAGTCAGTGGAGGCGAGACCATGGCGATCACTTTAGAATGTAAATGTAACCCTTACCTCGTGTCCAATCACCCCTCCAGAAGTTTGTCTTGACAGCGCACTCCTTAAGTCTGATTGGCTGCTGTTTAACGTTTCCAGGCTCCCGGTACTTCCAGACCGAGTCCTCCTTCGCCGAGATGGTAGAATTCCTTCTTCTGCGCTCTCTGTCTGCCCTGGCATGTGCCGGAACTCCTGATAACTTGGAAGCAACGACGGCATAATAAAGGCCACCTCACAACTGACATCGGAATAATACAGAATTTCATCAACTGGTTTGGATTTCGGCGTTGGAGACGAAGACGACGAAAAGTGTACTGTCCGCAAACTCTTCCGGCTATTCGATGCTTCGTTCTCAATCATCTCTCGACCGCCACTGCCAGGGACAGTGGACTTGCTTGGCGAAGACTGGGGAAAGTTCGCGTCATTCGGACGAAGCGAAGAATTATTTACTCCTTGTTTCCAAGCCTCTTGAATGTTCCCTGCCCAGCCCGGATGCGAATCAACATCTACTGACCATCCCAGGGAGAGCAGGAACTCAGTGAATGCCTTTGAGTGCTTACAGGAGCTGATCTAGTACGGACAAATTTAGAGAATCGTTAAAGTGCTATTGAGATTTTAAAAAGACACGCTTACCTTCTTTTCGATTTCGACAGTATGTTTGTCTTACACCTGACTGCTAGATCTTAAGGATGTATACTTTGACCCTTTAGGGTCCGTTATTACTCACGTAATAATAATTAATTAATAATAATTAATAAGTAATAATTAATAAGATTGATCCCATAAAGGCCCCATAAAGCTGGGTCGACAAGAAAATGACATGAAAACCTCACTAGCTTAAGAATGCAAGGCATGTGAACTATAATGCAGAATATTCAAGTGCTGTATGTTACACCAATGCACTCTTAAGCGAATGAGTAATGGGCTCTTGGTCTTTGATGTAACCAAGAGAGAATTCGATAAGAGCGTTTCTCTATCATTTGCGGTCTTGCCACAGCACAGTCACAAATGGACTTATTCTTAGGTACACTTTACGAGCGAAAGCAAACAAAGGGCCGCTACTTAAACCAATCAGGAGAAGCCACGTCACGCGTTACTGTTTCTGTCATGTTTTTCCAGGGAGACGACAACTAACTTTCGCGGGAACGGGTATTCTAAAAATAGACTCATCTGTGAGTGGGCTGGGGAGCCTACCCATGCCATAACAACACTCTTATCTAATTCACTCTCGACGTAACGTTTTCCTCGACTCAGAACTTTGAACATTTTAAATTTAGTAATGACTGGTTGTTACAGTGCGACGAGTCTTACCGTGGCCACCTAACAAAGTTTTTTACAAATTGTCCGCCAATCAGGATGTGTGAATTTGTTTGACAGTCACGCCTCCTTGCAAAGTTCACACAGTTGTAAGTTGGAACACCGTTGCATGGGTTGTTGAGTTGATGTATTTACACGTAATCGTCAAATGTGAAAGTTTGTTGGGTGGCCACGTTAAGGCGCGTTGCACTGTAAAAGAACTAATTAAAAGCCTAAAAACTTCGCAGTCGTGTAATAAACAAACACACTTTCGAAATGAGCAGGAAAAAAACCAGATCTTTCCATTGCAGTAGCAGCTTGATTGACCCAAAAGAGGAAAATTGGTACTGGATACCAAACAAGAAATTAAAGATGAGGCAGCTGAAACCAAAAACGAAAGAAAAGTTTTTATCACTTTACCTTGTTTTCAATGATTTCATGCGCGCTTCCTTGCTCAGCCTTCACGTAAAACACAAAGACAGTGTCTTGTGTTCGAGCCGACAAGTGATCCAGTTCTTTCAAAGATCGGAAAAATTCATCGGAAGTGGAGTTGAGTGCCAGCAGACTAGCATCTTCAAATGGCCGTGTTGGATTTCCCTAAAACAGAAATCGCGTAAGCTCGCAATGTTTTTTGGCGAACGAGTCAAAACACAATAAAAGATAACTAGGGAGGAGGGAGATCTTTTTACCGTAAGTCCTTCAATGCTGAGCAAGCCCAGATGAGAAAGCAATAGCCTCGCTGGCCTAAAGGCCTGACAGGGCCTGGAAAACGTAATTACAGTCGGTGAGAACATATCAAATATCAACCAAATAATCCACACTTGCTACACAAAGAAGCCACTGAAGGTCACTTGAAGGATCAAACTTACCGTGGCGGTCTAATTTCGGTGTCTGCATCAGGGAACTTCACATTCTTCTTCTCTTCATTCAATTTTATTTGCGCTACCGTTTCGTGTTCGAGCTGAATAGAGGAAACATTATTGAACGTTAAAAAACCCAGGCAAATTCCAAATACTATTTTGGAAGGACAACAAGCCGTAACGTTACTCCGCGATTACTTTTGTTTTGCAGTGCTGCGCTTACAAATAAACCAAATTTATATCAGATCCTCACCCAACCAGAGGTACTTCCGTTTTCCCGCGCTTGGGGTCGGCTGCACAAGTATTTCGTTGCGTTCTGATTGGTGCATTTAACTACCTGTGTTTGATGTGATTGGCCAAAGTTATCCCTTTAGATGCGGCTTTCCGATTCTCACTTTGAAACCGCCGCCGCTCTAAAAAGTAGCATTTACAACAAAAAAAAGCAAGCAGATAGCTCTTTTAAACTAACATCATTCCAGGGCGCGTAGGGATGGCGTCGTGGTGAGAGCATTCGCCTCCCACCAATGTGGCCCGGGTTCGATTCCCAGACTCGGCGTCATAATGTGGGTTGAGTCTGTTGGTTCTCTACTCCGCACCGAGAGGTTTTTCTCCGGGTACTCCGGTTTCCCCTCTCCTCAAAAACCAATATGACGTGATATGTATTAATTTGATTTGATTTCATTTGTGCACGACCCCACAAGCTATTCAGCTTTAAACATTGTGCGAAAATAAAGTTCTACTATTATTGTTATTATTATTATTATTATTATTATTATTGTTATTATTATTATTATTATTATTATTATTATCATTATTCCATCGTTATCTTGATCAATACTGAAACAAACAGTTCACTTGTCAGTCACTATTAGATACTATTGTATCTGCTTTTTTGTATGCAAATGTAAGTATCTGCGGACTGGTATTTATACAATTAACAAGAGCACCCTTCATTTAGCCCTGTCTTCGTTTATTGTTTGCTGTTTTGTTTAAATTTTCAACAATCTTACATGTCGTTACTTTTAGACAGGAGAAAATTAATAAAAAAGAAAATTAAAATCTAAAAACAATGAGGTAAAAACACATTGAAATTGAAACGAGCAGCGAGAATCCAATACGCACCTGTTTCTGCATGAGTGTTCGCATGTGATCTTGAACTTCGCCGAGTTTGGTATCGAGAATTTCATCGAGTTCTGGGATGCTTCGATCTCTAAAAAAAACCAGAAAACTCAAATTAAGACAAAAGATTCTAAGGCGATACAACTTAAATTGCACGTAGCAAAACAGTGTTCCTGATCTTATGACATGGTAGGTTTTGGCTGTAGAAGAGGCAAAACGGAGTTTAAGAAACCACGACGGCAATGTCGACGAAAACGTCACTCCAAAATAAGTACTTATTTCGCGATTATTTCATCTTGCTCCAGTTGTACAATACCAGGGATCTATCCTGTAACTGGATGGGTACGAATGGCTCTAAAGTAACGGCAGAAAATGATTGGTTCATTGTTGTTTGCTCACGCTGACGTGAGACGTTGATTTCACGTTGTTGTTTTGTGAAGTTCGGCCAAGGCATGCACGCACGTGCACACGATCACTATTGTGCTTTTAACCAATAATATTCTTGCTTTACGACTTTGCCTTTGACGTAGCCGACGTGCGCCACGCATTTTTAGGGAGCTTACGAAACGACGACGCCGACGGCAACGACGACGCTACAAAACAATAGGTTTGGTGAGCAAAAACAATGGCTCTGCACGTGCGTTTTACATTTTGGTACATTTCTTTGCCGTCATCTCCTAAATGACCACGTGAAATGACCAAATTCAAGGTTCTGTGGAGGACGTTAGCACATGACGATGAATTTTCAGTTCTCTCTGTACGCTTCCAACCCACTCATACCAGTTTAATTCCTTGACAGTTACTACACATTTTTAACGCGAAACGACATGAAATAGTTTCGTAGTGATATGAATAACGCGAACTCGTATTTTTAAATGAAGTCCTCGAGCCGTCGTCGTCCTCGTTTCCTAAGCTCCCTTTTAGCACGTTTTAGAGGCATTCTGCATGATGTCAAATTTGGAGTTTTCACGGAAAACCTCAGTGTAACAATGCGAACCTTCCATTCTCTATTTTCACTCTGAAACGGCTCGTACCAATTTGTTTTTAGGGTAATTTGTCCACACTGTTTAATACTATACGACCTGAACGAAGGGGGATTATCATGGAAGACTTACGACAGTGCAAGGGTATATTTTGGGGTGATTTCGAAAACCCAAATAAACAAAGAGGTGCTAATGTTAACGTGAAAAAATTGGGCATCACTTTGTCTGTAATTAACGTCCAAGACTATCTATAAACAGTCTTTTTTGACATATCCCTTTCTTATAATTATTCGCAACTGAAATATGTAAAACAGAAGTAAGGTACAGTCACTGTTCTCTCACAAATCTCCCTTTGGTACACTGACAAACAGTTCAGGACCATTTACTCACGCTTTAGTAAGAGGCACTGAATCCACAGCTTCAGGAAAAGCCCTGTGTCTGATGTTCGGTGGTGGGCGGGGTTGCGTCTTATCTGGAGATGGACGTCCAGGGTCTTTTAAATGGGCCTCAATTAAGTCCTGAGAGAAAGAAATCAGGGTGGGGGGAGACATCACCGTTTAAAGAATACAGTAAAACAAGATTGTTCCTGCAAATTAGAGCAGCTCTTAATCGCATTTCGCAAGCAATGGTTTAGTATTATATCAAATGGTCATTGGAAAAAATGTCATGAGGCCTTTTAAGCCAACTGTCACATACGCGAACGTGTTTTCCACCGTGATTGGTTCACAGGATTCTCTACGTCGAATGTGATTAATTAAAGTAAAAGCAATGAAATAACATACATTTTTCTGTCTTGAAAATTGTCTTAACTGCATGGTCCATACGTAGCGACCAGAAGGTCCACGGAAAACCGCTGACAATGTCGGCAAAGGGTCTGGAAAAAAAGGAATTTGAGGTAAATGTGGGGAAAACAATGAACTTTTCGACTTCTCGCAAAAGAGGTGATTATTAGTCATCATGGTGGTAAATAAATAAATAAATAGTAGGACCTAAAATCGTTTGTCTCACGTTTGACCTACAAGCTAAGTGACTACATTGTGAGACAAACGATTATTATTTATTTGTCGACTTCTCACACAAAACATAGGGAGGAGGAAGTATGGCCCAGTGTAGTTAGGGCGCTTGTCTTGACATCCGGAGTTCCCGGGTTCAAGACTCGCTCTGACCACTCGCTGAATTTGTTCCTGGTAGTCCCTGGTTCAACTTCGCGGCTGCACTTGTAAATAGCCAACTGGTTTGCATCAGGCCAGTTGGGATTCTTAAAAACGTTGTTGTTTCATTGATTTCGTTTTATTGGCCCTGAAAAGCCTCTGTGGGAAGTGGTCAATTAAGCAATATAAGTAAAATGTCTGTTAGCAGACAGGAATAGTTCGTCCAAGTTTGAGGGATGAGTAGCCTCCATATACCTTTTGGTTTAAGTGATTCTTCTAACAAGCCCAATATAATGGAGCTGTCCTGAATGACGTAGTACTGGAACTTTCGATTTGTCTGTTAACAAAGAAATGAACGGATTAGTTTCCAAAGAAGCAGTGGTGCTGTGTCGAAAAACGGGTTACTAGGCTATACCAGAAACCCATAAGGGTTGAAACGTGTAACGGCCCCTTGTGTGCTGGGAAACAAGCTTCTGAATATTCAGTTTGGTAAGTACCATATTTGGAACGACAAGAGAGAAACATTCAACCTAATCAGTTCGCAAGAACACCCTGACGCAATACCACCAATGTTCTTGCGCGAAATTAACTGGAGCGAGGGGTTTCCACGTATGGTACTTTGCACTGAATATTCGGAAGCTGTGAACGCGCGTTACACGTTTCAACCCTTATGGGTTTCTGGCTACATACAGCATGAGAAAATGCACCCGGCGATGATATAAGACGGAGCTTAAGCCACGATGACGTCGGGAAAGTGAACGCCAAACAGAGAACGCAATAGCTTCAATGAGCACAAACAGTTCTTCTGCACTCTTAGCTAGTGCGTTTGACATTTTGGTAAAGTTTAAGCAAGCAACCGCGGTCGAAAAAAATACGACTGACACAAGATATAAGTTGGATCAAGCTGGTGATTTGATAGGCGTAATTGACGAGATAAAAAGAATAAAAACAGGAGCCAATACGATGTAAACGCTTCTGCTTTTATGCTCTACATTTTGGTACACTTCCTAGCCGTTTTCATCGAAAAAACGTGAAATGATCAAATTTGAGGTTGTAGAGACACTTCCACGCCGTTTGTACCAGTTAAATCCCGCCAAAGTTGCTTTACAATTTACATTCTGAACAACTGAATTTACAACTCAGAATCAACACCAAATGATTGCTATAGCGTGGTTTTACTTTTAAATGACGTACTCGTTGGCGCGTCCTCGCTGCTAAAGCTCCCTTATAGAGCGTTTTCTCGTGACGTCACGGAAGCCATTTTGGTGTTCCAAAACAAAGAAACGGCGGCCATGTTGGTGTTCCAAACTAATCCTCTGGGAATTGAACTCTATTTTTATGCAAATAGTTTCTTTTGTTTCATCAAATTAGCATCCATTCTAATCACGTGAGTGAAAACGCGCTATGTTATATAACTGAAAACGCTCTATATTATATAACAGACGCACCTTCGCTGAGCCATCAGATGGGTACACGTGATCTAGAACCCATTCCTCGTCAAGCAGCGACGATAAAGAAGCCGGGCCGCAAGGTGACGGGAAAGCTCCCTATTGTAAAAATGTAGGTATCAGTTTACAGTGTCAAATAGATCTATTAGCATCAATCATGCCTGCTGTTGCCAGGACCCACGCAATAACGTCTCGAGGTTTTTTTGGCTCTTGTACAAATGCAGATTTCTTCACAAACAAGGACACTTCTTGAAATTCCCAAATTCTCAGCAAGAATTCGCAGAATATCAAAAACTGCAGTCAAATGAAACAAGGCCTTTCACTGAACCGATCACCAGCACAACTATGGTAACAAGGTGCATTTTTGAATGACTGTTAATCCCCACTTCCAATCCTGGCTCTCTGTTTTCCAGGACCAGGTTGCAACCCTCCAACCCCCCCCCCCCCCCCACACCACCACCTCTTCCCCAAATTTTTCTATTGTTTTGAGAAACTCTTGAGAGGGAGGGGTGCGGAAGTCTTTCTATTATCTCTTGAAAAACACTAACTACCCTCCCCACAGTGTGGTTGCATTTAATTGATAATATGAGCAGCTGCAGCCAGGGTTCCTTGTCTTTTTCAATGGAAAATTAGAGAGCGGCTGAAAGCCTAACATTGTCATAAATGACATACCAAGTGTTCCATGATTACAGTCAACAGTCCCTCTGCTGCCTCTCTAACTCTAAATGAAACAGGTTTCAATTCCTTGTCACCTGAAATGAAGGAAAACAATGAAATGTACAACCCACATTACTATCAAAAGCTTGGGCCTTTGGACCCTTGAAAGTTAATAATTTTATTCTGTTTTGCTATTAAAGTGCAACATTGAGTTGGTTTACATTGAGTCCCATGTCAATAAGATACACTTAATGTCGTTTCATTGTCTCCAGAGCAACTTTATGTTGCACTGAGTGTAAAAAAGTGACTTTAATCTTGCAGTGTATTAGAATCCTTGGAGAGGTGGTTTTTCTCATTTTGCAGCAGCCATACAATGTATCCCAGTACTTAGAAATCTGGCCCCAGTTGTTCAAAAGATGGATACCGCTATCCGCCGGATAATTCACTATCCAGCGGATAAGTCATAGCGAAACCAATTGCGCTATCCAATGGATAGTGATTTATCCAGTGAATGGCATTATCCACCTTTTGAATAAGCAGGGCCTGATAGGTCTGAACAGTTGATTGCATGTTGTTGATAAAATTAACAGATGAATGAATTCATTCGGTATTTGCTTTTTGCAATAACAACCTACAAACTCTCCTGATTACGTACTTAAGTTTCTTTGTGCCAACAGTACGTAGAAACAGCACTTTGATCCTTTGCCTACTTGAAAAAGAAGAGTCAACTTGTCATGTAGTTTCATTACCTTTCAATCGAGGAGCAGTGTCAATTCCTTGTTGTGGATTCTGAAAAAGTAACAAAGATAAATATTTTTTGATTTCACAGTATCATTCAGTTTAATTATCTTAATCTGTGCTAACATTTTGAACTCGTGGTTGACTAGTTAACATTTTGACCACAGAGTTTCACAATCATTGCCTTAAGAGTTGAATCAAATTTTAAAATGACTTGTTTGCAAGAAAAGCACTAGGCTAACTCAATTATGCACCCATATGCAATGAATGTTGTTGCAGGGACATAGATAAGGAATGGAGAATGTGACACATAAAAATATAGAAAAAAAAATTAATTAAACAATTTCATGCAGTTAGGGGGATTAAATTATCCTGCTGTGAAAGGAGCAAATTTATCACACAATGAGCTTCATCTCACTCAGTCTGATGAATGAGTTTGCATATTAAACAGTTTTCCTTTTTACTGTTATTGATGTGTAATTATCATGACAACGACTAACATTTGGAATCTCTCTGGACCTGCTTCCTGAAATTCCCAGCTCTACCACTTCCATCACAACTTGTAAGCAACTCTGAAAATTTCAACCATGGATACAATTCAACATATTTAACATTGTCAAATTTAAAAATTGTACTTTTCCTAAGCAAAATAATAAATAAGTTACATGTA
>NC_090894.1:21459316-21469316 GCF_036669925.1 Montipora capricornis | reverse complement strand
TCAATTGGGATCATTGTAAGTCCCAAGAGCAACTGGAAACAATGTGTATGCAAAATTTTGTAGAGCAAACAAAGAGTATTATGGTATTTTTGAAAGTGGCTTATTGGTTTTACTACATCAGCTGGATAGTGATTTATCTGGTGAATAGCGTTATCCACCTTTTCAACAACCAGAGGCCAGACAGATAATTGTACCTTTTATCGCAAGGTTCTTGAAGTGCAGCGGCAAGCACAGCATGGATAAAAGAAGATGAATAGCAGCTCTACGTAGCTCAGTTGTGTGAACATTACACCTTTGATAAAAAAAGTGTGCACTAATCTAAAATTCTACTCGAAAAAAAATCATTAAATTCTTGAGTTTTAGGGAAACATGAGTCAATGCGTCAATGAGTCATGAGTCAATAAGCCATAAGTCAAGTTATGAGTCTAACCCTAACCCTGTCCTTAACCCTAACCCTCACCCAAACTTCTCACCCGCCTTACAGCTTGACTCATGGCTCATTGACTCATGACTCATGACTCATTGACTCATGAAACAAGAAAATTCAAACTAAACACTAGCTTCTTTTATGTCAGCCATGAACATCAGCCTTAAAATGGTTATTTCATTTAACAAGTATTAACTGGTTAAAAGTATATTTCTTTATTCTCCATTGCCTGAGGCATCAATCGAGTTAGTTACATGTATGTTAAAGAAAACTACTGGTAGTGGATCATGCAGTAAAAAATTGCACCCAAAGGCCTAATTACTGATCTATAGGTTAGCCATGTGGTTAATGTTAGGGTTAAGCTAGGGTTAGGTAATGAGATATGTATATGTACTGCGTTTTAGTTAAGTTATGAAATACAAGTGTTGATTATAGCGTTGCAGCTTTCTGCATAAATTTATTTGCATACCATTAAGCAACTACATGTAACATAAGTCCTCGCCAATGCCTAATAAAGCTGCTGCTTTGTTGATTTTCCTAGTCTCCATTGTGGAGTTCAGCTGCCTTATTGCACAGTTACACCAAAGTAGATGGAATTCTTTCAATTGCAAAAATTACAAAGTTAACTTAAAAATTGAATTGATCAGGTTTAAACATGACTTGAAATTTGGCCAAAAAAAATCATTGAAGTTTTTTTACAGTTATTTTTAATTACAGTTAAGTTTCAATTATAACAATTACTACAGTTCAAAGAGGATACCTTATTAGAATTTCCTTTCTGGGCAATACCATCTCTAGTGCAGTAATCAGATGTGGCAACAAAACTTGCACTCCTTGAAGATCAACTCTTAAAAGGTCAGCTGAATTTAGCAGGATACTACAAAGAACATGGCCTGTGAATGACTGAAAGAAAAGAGACAGCTTCTGGTATACATTGACTTCGGTAGACTTCACACACCAAGGATCAAAAAAAAATTGTTTTATTTTACAAGTAACCCATTTCACATCAGACATTTCATTTTACACCAATTTACATGTAATTTCCTTATTCCCAATCTATTTTTTCAATTTCCACTTTCTTATTCAGTACATAAATACAAGACTTCTCATTTCTCATTTTCCAAGTTTCATTACGGTATACACATTTTCCACTTATTCACACTTTTCAATTTCCAATTCTCATTTTTCACCTCCCTCTTGTCCTCTTCACAGTTCATATTCCCCAGTTCCAAACTGACAAAACAATATTGTTTTGTCAAGTTGCAAGTTCACCATTTACCGCAATTTACCATTACTCACCTCTGAGTAAAGCAGTCCTATTGCCAACGCTAAATAAAACCTTGAAAGATAGACAGGCCTGATCTCTTCACCAGACCGATGGCTGCAGAAAATGCGACACAAGGCTCCATATGCCTCAGCTCGTCCAGGCTCAAAATCATTGTCAAGACTGTTTCCAACTGGTTGAAAGCTAAATTGGTTAGAGAAAACAGAAATAAAAACTTTCACAACCTGGTTTTTGGGAGTTCTGTAAAGTGAAAGTGTCCAATGCAAAAAAAATTGAGTTAGGAATACAAGTTACCCTTGTTTGCTTTCATGTGATTCCAAAAGAGCATAAAAGCAAAGGCAAAAAAAAATTAATGCTTAAGGTGTTTATGCCATCAATGCTTTTTCTTAAAAGTTTCATTCAAAGTTAGATTACAGCAAAGGAAGAAGAGAGCTTTGCTAAGATACTCTGTACTTGACGTACGATCACTGTATGAATACTTTTGAGTGATAATGTGCAAGATAAACTTTGATGGAAGTCAAGGTTTCCTACTGTATGTGGTATCATCACCGTAGGCAAAAGGTTTCAAAGTGATTTTTTAGGTGGACATTTTAGAAAAAAGGTAAACTGGCTAAACTGAAGTTTTAGGATTTGTTATGTGAGTGTTGGTCTGATGCCGGTCTCCTAAACCGAAGTTCATGACCTCCTGAGCGAACCAGTTAGTGGTTGAATCTTTGTATAGCGCTAAATTTATAATTTTTATCTTACTGTTAATTTTTAGTACAACTTATTTAATAGCATGTCACACACCACCTTGCCATTGTTGAAAACCCTTTCATTTTTATTTTAATGGATAACTTACTCACAAGGCTGTATATTCATAACCGTTTACTTTTGCAGTGTGGTCAGTAGTAAGTGCATGTAATTGCACCAGGTTTAATTAAATTGGTCAGTAAAAATGCAGAATGCAGTAAGAACTGAGACCCTTTACTTATGCTATCTTAGCATCAATCAAGGCTTGGGGTTGTCTCTGTGGATGACTGTCTGCATTTTACACTGACCAGGTTAACTGTAAAATCCTTCTACAGAGAAAGTATAATCACCACATACTTAGTACATACTTACTTACTTAATTGACCGCTCCCCATAGGGGCTTTTCGGGGCCAATGAAACACAACGAAACCACGGAACAGAACAACAACTGTTCCAACAACAACAACAACTGAGTCCCAACTGGTTGGAGGCAAACTAGTTGGTTTTTTACAAGTGCAGATGGGAAGTTGAACCAGGGACTACCAGGATCAAATTCAACAAGTGGTCAAAGCGGGTCTTGAACCCTGGATCTCGGGATCTCAAGGCAAGCGCCCTAACCACTTGGCCACACTGCCTACTATTGATTTACATTTTGTAGAGTTTCTTAGTACTAACAGTGATGTTGTTCTGGGAAATTTCATTAATTTGATGTTTAGTACTTTATATAAACCAGGATTAGTAGCATCTTAAAAATTATTCTATACTTTTCCCACGACCATTGAAAACTGTACAAGTCAGGTATTGTTCTTTGTAAGTACATGGACATGCATAGCCAACCAGTTGTATATGTGTATGTATCTTACCAGTTGGGGTTAAATTTTCGGCATGTGGTGTTTGATTTGAAATACTTCTCTCCCAGTTCACTGCTACAAAGAGCATTTAAAGACATCTGTATCGAAGATAATTGTGCACTGTAAAAAATTAAGGATGAACATGTTTTCTACACTTACCCAACTTTTGCCATCCCTGCTATTTCAGGAACACCATTTCCAATGAATCCATCATATATCTTACAAAGAGCCTTAAAATTCAATGGCATGTCTAGCTTAGCAAACACAGCATCAAAAAGCCAGGATCCAAACAAATGCAACACACTATCTCCTGATGGTTTATCATTGCCTGTTAATGAAAACTGTGAGAAAAGAACTGATGCTGATGGTACGCTTGACAGTTCTGCTTTCTGCAGTACTCCTGTAGGTGGAGGACCACTACTGTGTCTTGCAGGAACTGTCTGCGACCTTGTAATCAGTCCTGTCTGGTCACTTAGGCCTAACGCTACACCTACACTAAGTCCTTTATGGTCACGCTTTTTGGCAGAAAGTGGACTTGAGCTTTTTATTGGCGCTGGAATTGGAGTGTACTTGACAGGTTCATCAAATGTGGTTGTAGTGCTCAAGAAAGCATTGACAAGGATTGCGATTCCTTTCATTGCTTGTAAAAAATTCTGTGGAAGAGTCTGCAAACACTGGTGTTTTTCAGGTGAGATAACCTCTTTACTCACTAATGCAAACTCTTTGAATTTTGGTGTTGCACCGATGACTTCCTTCTTGCAAAGGTCAACAGGATTTCCAATGATGTGAAGAATTCTGAACCAACACTGGATCAAACATTCATTGACTAAATTGGCTGGCATGTGGACATCATTTTTCCTTGCAGTTACCAAAGGTAAAGGAAACTTGGCACCATACAAATACTGGATCACTCTCTTGGTAAGGGATAGAGAAGTTCTACTCCAATAGTCCACCATGGCACTGTGATGCCGCCAGGACACACAAAGCTCATGTAGAGTTTTCCACATCGACGGCATGGGAAAATGATGGTGACAAGCATGCAACCAAACTTCAAATAACACAGCAATCAGTTTCTCACACAAGTGTTCGGCAAGTCCTCCTGATGTACTTGGCGGAGACAGAAGCAGATCATTGATTATCATCAAGAATTTAAGCAATGCCTCCCATGTCAGGGGGGACAGCATGACCTCTGCCGCCATGGCTTGAATATTTTGCAGAACCCTGATACACAGCGAGGCTTGTAAAGCTAAATTGCCTTCCTCCCTGTGTACGAAAAGGTTACGGAAGTGTTGGAAGATGTCTCTTGCATACTTTTCTGGGGATCTTAAGAGAGGGTCAGGAAGTCCCTTCTTGGGATTGGCTAATGCTGTGAGCCAATCAAGATAAATATTTACACAGCCTTTCACGATTTCACCGTCACTTTCAGTCATTTGGAGAGTAAGACCATGACACAAAACTTCCATAATCCAGTCAAGTTCCTTCGCTGACTTCAGCGATTCACGTATCTCAGAGTTCCCTAGTGTTCTTACTACTGTGTAAGCAACATCCCTTCCAACGGTAGAAGGAAACCTGCACAGAACGCTCCTGTTGCTATGATCACGCTGCAGCGTGTGTCGCAAAGAAACCCACTCAGAATACATCATGCAACTCAGAAGAACGCTCCGTGCTCACACAACCGGTCACAAACGGCAAGAAATCTGTCTCACAGACTTAACCTTTGATCGGGCAGCCTACTAAGGTGGAACTTCAAAAAATGCTCTTTTCCCTTAGGAAATGCTAGACTTGTTCTCCTCTCGGTTTAGAGCTTTACGCTCAAGTCTATGTTCCCCCAAGATACAAAAAGAGGAGCTTCTGCGATAGGAAAGTAAAGAAAACCAACGCCATTTTGCTCCAAGGAATATCCGCTGGCTGAACTGTGTGATTCTTGCCCTGTCATGTCACGAACGACGAACGAGTTGTAATGTCGTTGCGCATACAAACTGCGCATCACACAATCATAATGTCACGCGATGATATAATTTGTTAGGACTGCGAGGTGTCGAAAGCAAGACAAAAACATCGTCCAAAAATGGTGTGCGCTGTTTACTATGGAACCTAAACACTGACTAAACGTTAGCGACTGTAATGTAATGCAAGTCAAAACACCTTAAACTTCCCCTACCCAGTCTGCCCTCGACTGCGCATTTCTCCTACTCTCGTAGCCTGTTCACAGGCTACCCAGTAGGTGAAATTCAAGCTTACTTCAGACTGTAGAGATTTTGCACGGCAGCCATGTTGCATGGCAGGAACAATTAAATTTTTTTGCATTAGAAAGAACATTTGTTCCCATGGGAAAAAGAATCTGTTGTTCCTGCCATGCAACATGGCTGCCGTGCAAAACCTCTATCGTACTGGCTACGAAAGACATATATTTCAACTGCAGGGCGCAGTTGTGGAATGCGCTACCTGTGATTTTATTCGTACCACTGGGTTAATAGGTCTTAAAATGAGAATCCAGGGCAGCCTTTTGAATAGCCGCTTTTCTTTTGAATCAATTTTTCTTTAAATATATTAAATTAATTTGGTTATTTACCCGTATATGTTATGCTATGCTATATTTATTTAGCTGTAAATGTAATGTCTCCAAGATAGTAGCTCTTGTAGTTACTCTGAAATTTGAGATGAAAGAAATTTTATGCATGTGTGTATGTTACCTTCAGCAGGGCGCGTGCGTACACTTTGTATTCCGCGACTCCAGTGCTTACCATGTGAGAGAGAAAATGACTTTTCCCTTGAATATTTAAGCGACCGAAACCTTACGTTTAATTGTAATGACAAGGGCGGTCTGGAGCTGTGAGTAGGAGTGGGATTGGTCACATATGGTTTAGGGGCGACATATCTCTCCCTCAATGCCGTACCGGGAGGAAGGTCGGTAGCAGAAACTAGCGAAGGGCCAACTGCGTCCAAAAGCCATCGCACGGGCCGAAATCCCGGGATGGCTCGTTTGGTACGACGCTCCAGCGCCACATCTGGAGGTACTGCATTTTTCTCTCTTGTTCAACCATTCCATCAGCACATGCGTAAATGTTCTGGCTCTCCGATACCCAGCATAGCAAAAAAAGATGTCGGTCTTTACAAGGAATTGACATTTGAGTTCATTTTACAGCTATAAACGTAACGTAAGAACCGTTCGTGTCTGGTCTTCTCAAAACAGAGGTGAGAGATTGTTTCATGCTGACTGGGACACCTAAAATGCTTTGTTGTAAACATGGCAATTCACGAGTGAAGGTGTCTCTCTGGCCTTTCTGTGGACGAATTCCAGGACCTACTGATACAATTCGTCGGCAAATTTTGAAAGCTAAAAACTTCAATGGATGCTGTCAGTTTGCTGGTAGGACTGGGTGGCCCGATTTTATAAAAAAAATCTATGAAATGAGAATCGGGGTCTTCCCTTGTCAAGGCATGGGCATGAACGAGGCAACTTGAGAAACACGAGACTGGTTCTCATCAAATGTCTGAAGCGCGGCTGGAGGAAAAATTTCTAGTCAGATACTAAGAAGTAACCCTGGTGTGCGCTGTTAATGTAGACTTTTGATTTTGATTTCGGATCATCCCAATCATGAAGGTTACTTATGTAGTAAGAAAAGGAAAGCCTGAAAAATTCTCCTACTCTGAATAGTGACTTATGCCCTGGGTAAAGTTATCTTGCATTTGAACAACTGGGGCTAGAAATTTGAAGTCTTGCCATAGGATGATATTACATCTGTAGAGTTAAAGCCAACTAGAGCTTTAATGGACACCGAAATAAAGGGCTCTTGTTTGAAGACAGCCCATTGCCACTTAGACTTGGCAATATCGTGAGCGGAACAAAAAAAGAGCTCTTAAAAGTTCGGAAATCAAACAGAAACTTTTTTCAACAAACTAAGGCTCTTTATACATTTTTCTAAAGCAGTTTACAAGAAATCTTACAATTTTAAAATCATAAACGGATGATCAAATAAAACAACCTAACTACAGACAGCTTGAGGTCTGCAGCTGGTAAACTCTTGGGCCTTTCTTGAGTAGAAAACCTTGATTGTTTAGTGAGTACACAAAATCTTCGAAGTTACGAATCTGAAGTCGCAAGTCCTATTGAAAAGAAAAAGGAAAGAGTTAAGAGGCTGAAGAAAAAACAGTTAAAATATTTGTTACTGCACCGTTACCTTTGCTATTCTTCTCAATTGATCCACGGTGAAAAGAGAATTGTACTCCCTCTCCGATACGCGGCTTAGCTCAGCGACAAAGCGTTTGGACTGAAAAAGAGAGCAAAACAAACGTATAGGAGTAGTCACCACTTGTTTGGCCTTCAGGGTCACTCAATTCAAAACGCGATGCAGCCGTTTTTTTATTATTATTCATACTATTCACAAAATAACAACTGGCAGCTGTTTTTTGTGTCTGGCTGGCAATAAATGCACGGTGTATCTTTCCCGCCCTTCGAGTTATCCTCAAAAAAAGAAACGAAAAGAAACTACCTGAGCTCTGGAGCTCATTCCTGAGCCGTGTTGGGATCGTTGAAAGTCCAAGTTTCCAAAGTCGTCACTAAACGTATCAAGCAGGCTATATTTCATAATCTCCACAACATCATGAGCGTCTTGTTGACTTGCTTTCTCACGCATCTCTAACCGAGCTCGAGCCTGAAATAACATCGCATGGAGTAATTAACACTGAGTTCATTTATTTAAAAGTTGAAAATGGTCACCCACACTTTAGGGCCTTCATTCGTCCACGCAATCAAAGTACTGGAAAATTTTGCGGTAGTTGGATCGTGCTCTGCTTGCTGGGATCAACAGTTTCAATCCCAACCAATGACAGCAGCTTTTGAATTGAACTCCCTTTTCTAAGCTTTTTTAGGTTAAAATGCAGCAACTCCGCATCCTCTGATTTACTATTATCGTTAATTTTAACGTTCCTCAGTTTGACTTGACGATCAACGTTAATTTTAAACTATGACAGTTTGAAAGGGTCATGGAAAATAAACATTTTGATTAGAAACGATGAAAAACGACCTTTGCTGACTATCCCCTTGACAGAATCACTTCCACACCCACACACCCCTAGCCACGAAAAACGTATTTTTTTTAGAAAAAGGAAATAATGCTATTGTCCCTAAACCCTTTGGAAATGTGTCTAATCACTCGCTATCCTTGGGTTTCACTCACGTGATCAACAGATATGTTCTTCAACGAAAACGAAAGAAAAAGTTTGCACAACAATAAAATTCAATTCCCGGAGAATATACCAATTTCGATATATTAAAATTCAGTTCGAAACAAAAGGCATCATCTCGAGGCTCTGGGGAATAAACTCATACAAATCCTTCTATTTATTCCCCAGAGCCTCGAGATGACGTTTTTTGTTTCGGACTGAATTTTAATATATCGAAATTGGTCTATCATTTGGATCGGGACTCCAACATGGCCTCCGTGAGCTCATGTGAAAACCAAGATTTGGAAAAATGTCAAACAGTAAATGCAAAGGGTTGGTCATGAAATTTCAAAATAGCTTTAAAATCAACGGTTAGGCTAAATCACTGTAGAGCAGCGATTTTCTATACCAGACGTAAACCAACGCGCGTATGTGCGTGTGTTTTTTAATTTACTAGTGGTGAGAGGACTCGCCTTCCACCAATGTGGCGCGGGTTCGAGTCACAGATTCGGCGCCATATGTGGGTTTGTAGGTTCTCTACTCTGCTCCGAGAGGTTTTTCTCAGGGTACTCCGGGTTTCCCCTCTCCTCAAAAACCAGTCCAATCTTTAATTTCAGTTGATTTGATTTGACTTCCTTACAGTATCCCCAATTAGTGCTCTCCCCCCCCCCCCCCGGGCCAGACTTTTCCCGCGCGCGTGCCACCAATGTGGCGAGAACAACACCATCTAGAGCCCGCGAAAAGGCTACCATCGCCGAACTGAATTGACTTGTCAAGCACCTGCGTTAGTCTTATTAGCGACTCCAGTTGTCTCGTGGTGATAGGCGTGCTGTCTGAACTCTGATGCTGGCGTCTCAAATCAAGGTAAAAATTCTGTCATCAGATCAAGAAGCAAAAACAAAAATAGGTTTTAGTGATTAAACGAACCCATTAGTAGACCTAAAAGCAATACTGGTTACCCTTACAAAGCTAAACTACAGGAATATGTTTGGCAAGATTAAAACAAAGCTTCTCCTTATTCCCGACAAGGAAACTCCTAATGTGGGCAGTAAACAGTTCGATTACCCAATCACATTACTGCATTTCAAATGACGTCAAAGCGAAACTTTCCAGAAAGTTCCACGGAGAGATGACGTTGTTTGCATCTGCGTTCGCTAAGCCAATGAAAATTCGCACTCGTTTGTTTTTGTTTGATAAGCCAATTAAATAGCCTCAATTAAATGGTATGCATTTTTGTTTACGTTCTGTTTTTACGTCCTAGATTGGTTGCAAACCACCTCTTTCACCTCTTTCATAACCATTCAATTTAAGGAAATATAACCCCAAATGAGGTAAGTGACCTTAGACAACTACCATTCGAGGTTAGTTACATCACCTGCAAGACTTCAGCCGCTGCGGGCGTAAGTTTGGGGTTGACATAAGTTCTGGCGTAACCAACATACTGAGAATTAAACGTGAAAGAATTTGATAAAATAAAATTACTGAAAAGCTAAGACTTGGAAAAGCTCCATGACGCTTAAACAACCTAAAGTTTTCTTT
>NC_090894.1:21444316-21454316 GCF_036669925.1 Montipora capricornis | reverse complement strand
GCAAACTTCATATTTCAGTTTTTTTCTAACCGGCGAAATGTTTATCCTGCATTAGTATATAATCACACCTTTAAAAAGTATCATTGGTGACAAGATCAAAGAAGATGAAGGATTAGGGCCCACGGCAACCTCGTTGGCGGCTGCCAGATGTAGCCATTGAGAAGCTCCAGCTAGTTTTCGCATCGGCAGGAGATAGGCTGGACAAGACGTTTCTCAAACCAATTTTTTTGGTACGTCGCCGTTGAAGGATGTGATTCATGTACACTACCTGAATTACATCGCGCACATTGTCAGACGCGACAACGCCCACCTGACCAAAGAGGCGTTATTTATAAAACCGGATCGCTCCCTTGCGTATCCGGTGTGGACAAAAGTGAATTTCATTCTCGAGCAAAATCTTTCACGGGAAGACCTAATCAAGAAAATGCTTAATCGGTCAACAATTCAACAGGTTCTGCGGCAGCGATTCCCGCATTTACGCGAAAAAAGGCGCCAGAGCCAACTCTCAAGCCCCACGTGGCCAACCAGACCGGAAGCAGCAGCTAACGCGACGGAGAGAGTATAACCAATAATGATGATGATGATGATGATGATGATGATGAAATGACATTCTAATCCCTTCCCCGCAAAAAAATTGTCGACTATATAATACATACATATATATCTTTGTCGACGAATCGCACACAGTAGAAGCATGGACTGGGAAACGTTAAGGGTACGTTGAAATCTTAGTTCTGTATATATACAAGTCAGTGCAAAGCAGATCACTTTAACTTAAGAAAGGGAAGGGTTGGAGCAGTCTGTGAATTCCAAATTTGACTGTAATCCCCTTATCCCATTGTCACTCCACTGTGTCATTTCCATGTTGTCCCTTCCAAGCAGTCGCTTCTTTCCAAAACTTGGAAGTGACAACGCGTGACCCTTATCGGTTTCTATACTACGGAGTTCTGCAAACAACCGCACTCATGGCAATTCAGGTCGTGACGATACTCAATGACACGCGAAGTGTCAAAGAGTATAAGAGGCAAAATAAATAATAAAGTCAACAAGTACCTCATCTGGTTTGTCCAGGAGAATAAACACCTGGAGATGAAAGAAAAAGTGTTTTGGGTAAAACCCCAACTTCAAAGTTAAAACTTCTTGGACCTCCTCTACTCGATCAAGAAATAAAATTCGTAAATTTATTGTTCAAATATTGGCTTATTTTCAAGCATTGTAAGAAGAGTGTATTTTAGCAAGAAAACTATTCTTGCCAATTTTGGGTTCAAATTTTCTGGGTGTCGACACTTTGGATTTAATGCCACTTAAAAGTTACTCCCCTAGCTTTATTAAGAAAATAACGCAAACAGCGGTGATAAACATTGTATTCCAACGCATTTTTATAAAACTTGACGTTTCGTATGCTTTTAAAAATTGTAACGGTCACTTTTGAAAATGTGTGTTGACTAGCATACGAAACGTCAAGTTTTATAAAAATGCGTTGGAATACAATGTTTATCACCGCTGTTTGTGTTATTTTCTTAATCAAGCTACGATGGCCTAAGAACAAGAGTTTATACGATCCCCTAGCTTTCTTTGGGGACAGGGGTCTGTTTCTCGAAAGTCCCAAAACACAGTCACAGTAATTTGGATTTTATTTATCTTTCCATAATAAAAAAACAGCTGTTTTTAAAAAGCGGCTTTTCAAGCCCAAAATCTTATCAGGACTTGTGAGAAACAGGCCCCAGCAACTGTATGACGTCATGGAATCGAAACAGAATGCGCCTAGCTTCTTAGGCTTCTAGAGGCCCGGGGCCGGTTGCTTGAAGCCCGGTTAGCACTAACCGTTGGTTAAGAAGGTATCAAAACCTGTAGGTCCACGCTAGTTAGCGCCAACCAGTCGTAGGCAAAACTGAAAAGGCAACCCAGCTACTTATTTGCACATGAATGGTGTGTATTGCTCTGATATGCCTCGTTCTTCAATGAATGCCGCTGCAAGAACACTGGCATGGTATTCTGCATTTACTCTAGACTGCAAAACGGTCGTTTTCTTCCCTTTTCGGAAGGCGCGAAGCGTCGTAAGCGTGATCCACGCGCGTGAAGCGAGGATTCTCCCTCGCCGTTTCTCCACTCGCTCCAGACCTTTCGTTCGAATATTTACCGCGTCGATTGCGTTTGCAAAAAATGCGACTGTTTTGCAGTCTACATTTACTCCAACATCAAAACAAAACAAGACAAGTTGAACTTACAAGATCAAAACGAGACAGCAGTGCACTTCCCATCCTGAAAACAGCAAAAGATATCATTTAATGATGGGCCATTAGGGGTGAATGTTTCTGACAATCTCAGCAAACATTGGCGATAGGCTAGCCTGCAAATGCAGACGCATTTCCGGCCATTAGGAGAGAATACCGACGGCTGGAAATAAATCTATAAAGTTCGCAGGCTAGCAGGATTAGTAGTCTCCTTCGCAGCCGTTGTTAGGATCGTCGAAACAGCTGCGAAGGAGACTGGCAGGATAGCTTTTCTTACTTGAGATTTTCCGACACAGTTTTTGCCTTATTGTAATGTCCTCCTACTGGGTTAGCAGCTGCAAGAATGGACGTCCTTGCTGGCAAGCTGTAAAAACACAGTATTTGTGATTCAAAATCTTCAAGGAAAATTATTTTACCTGTATAGCCAGGAGAGTGTCTAATCGGCGTGGGTGGGTGGATCATGGGTCGTGGGTCGTTGGTCCCTAACCCTAACCTAACCCTAAGTTAACTCTTTTTTTATCAACGACTGGAAATTCTCGAAACAGACAAGACCTAAGACCTAAGTCAAATTTGGACCGAGCACTGAGGGCGCTAATATATATCTCTTTTTATCTTCAAACAAACACGGCCCACCACCCATGAACCATGACCCACGACCCACGACCCACCCAACCACGCGATTTAACTTCACCCTATAGTCAGGGATTGAAGCAATCAATTCTAGTCAGTGAAGGTTTTGTTCTTAATGGTCTTCACTTTTAAAGAAATGCCCATAGAGTTTTTTCAACGTCCAAGATAAGCTCATAAATCTACAGATGGAAAAAGTATGACAGCCCTTTACTTCCAAAATGTTACAACAAATCAGCATTTTCAACAGCTAAAATAGATGTTTTTTTCAAATTCTTAACTTGCCTGCAAACAATTCCTGCTTTTGCTATACTGATACTCTGCTGTTCCTGAAAAAGAAATGACAAGCCACCTCCTTAAGTAATGACAGCTAAGGAATCACGGAAACCTCACTTAAGAATTGATTCAATACTCGCTGGTCTTTGGTCATTTTTTAAACTGCATATTGTCACAGTTATGTACAAAGTGCAGAACAAAAACATGCCCTCCAATGCTAAATAAAAGGTTCTAAATAGTAACTACTGGTACATAACCCCTACCAAAGTTGATGATATCGGGCATATATGGTCCAAGTAGGGAAATGGTGTGGAATAACCCAAGTCCCATATGAACATATTATATTACTTCGATATAGGTTATTGCTCCTCCCCTCCCCCCCCCCCCTCCCCTCCCTCCAAATCATCATGACTGTCACTATTTAGTACCATTTTATTGTCTTTCACTCTGGGATTGCTACGTATTTTGTAAAGTTTCTGGGTGGGGATGTGCCGCTGAGACCCTGGAACCCTTAGCCTATACCAGAGCTAGTTTCAGCTAGATTTTGCTACCCTATACTAGAGTAAACTCCCCAAATAACTCCTATCCTAGAATAGCTGTTTTCCAGAAACTGAGGTCACTAGCACAGTCTAAAGCAAAGCCAAAAACAAAACCTTACACCACAATCACTTCTTTCTTAAAAAAGGATTTATTTATACTTGTCCAGCAATGCCAAGCACGTACGTACGCATTATCAAGACAATAAATTGTTTAATTTTAACCAGTATTAATACCACCGATTTCCGTCTGAATCCCGATTTTTGACAGTTAATAATATCCAGTAGGGTTTTCTGGTAGCGTTTTATGATAGTCTTCTATCAACGCCACCTGAGGCTGAGTCGTGAAAATTTAAACTTGCGGATTTCATTTTTTTATATTTTTGAGTAGCAATTCCTAGTTACCTAAGTCTAGATAAAATCTTCAAAAAACTGGTCAGTTTCGTGAAAAATGATACACTATTTTAGACCCAAACGCTCTGATTGATATACCCTATGCTAGAGTATTTCCTTGAAAACCATACCCTTCACAGCAGCACATACCTATATAGCCCATGTATGGCAGTACCCCCCCCCCTCCCCCCCCCGGGATTCCCCATAGTATATATCACAACAACAAAAGTATTTCTCATGCATGCTGATAGCTGGAGAAAGGACTAATAAACAACAAAGGTCTAACTAGTGTAAGATACTAAAAGAAACAGGTTGCTTCTGAAACAAACCAACATTTCCCCTGGAGTATGAACACGAAAAGGTCTCTGAACATTCAATATTAATTTTCTATCAAGTCTCATCATTAAAATATGGCAACCACTGCACTCAAGCTACCACTGATGGTGATTGGTATTCAACAAGTGTGGCACATAAAAATATAATAATTTTATGCACACAAGCAGAACAGTCTAGGCAGTGACAATCTCACCATTGCTTCCAACAGAGCTTGGTGTTGACTTCCCATTTTGTCAAACTCATCAATGCAACAACAACCTATCAAAAGATTTAAGTGAAGATGAATGACAACACCGATAACTTTGTTGAGAGAGGGTACCCTGAGAAAAACCTCTAACAGCTGGTGGTGGCCATTTCAAAAGAATCTTCTGCTTTGGCCACCACAAAGAACCTCTGATCTGTTCTGTAGTTTACATGTATGTTATCTTTGTGGTCATTCATTATTAACCTATTATTTCAAATTCTACATAATTCCCTTCTGTAAATGGCAATAATAGCAAAAAGGCAAGACAAAGCTCCTGAGAGAGAAGCAAAAGCTCCTGAGCTTGTTTATATTTGCATGTTCTCGGGAAAGAAAGGAATTCCAGTCTGACAATTTGTACCAGAGCAAAGAACAAGTTTTGTTGCTGACTGATTTATCTCCAAGCCTGAAATCAAAACTTGACCCTAATTATTTTGACGGGAGAGCAGGTTCCTACTAACTTTGGTCAGAAATGGAGCAACAAGCTAGCACAAATACAGAGTAAGTTGAGCATCACCTTGGTCCCCCAGAACCAGTGCCCCTGCCTCCAATGAATAATCCCCAGATGATCCTTCTTTTGACAACGTGACCTGGAACATAAGATTATCACTATTAAAACAATAAAATAATTATTATTCAGAAACCTCAAGAACTCTTTAACCATTCAAGACTCCAGCTATGAGTCCATCCTCTAATAACCAATCAAAATATATGCATTATTGAGCTTATTATATTAAATTTCCTTACAGTCAGTCCTGAAGTTGACGTTGCATTTCCACACACATACACTCCCCTGGGAGCTATGTTAGAAACTGCCTGAAGCATCTGCGGCCAAAACAAAAAAAACAACTGTTTCAATACCCATGCCCAGTATTCGTTTTACCTGACTTTTCCTGTGTACATTATATTGCTAAATACTTGCTTTGTTGTGAATTTTAATTAAAACAGAAAATATTCAATTTACCTGACTTTTACCCAGTCCTGGGTCACCAACCACTAAAATGTGAGGACTTCCTCGTATTGGGATACGATTCTGCAGAAAGCACAAAAACATTAATGGAAACTTATCCAAGATGACTTAAAGTTTTGTTCATTTTGTTCATCATTAACTTGATTCTTGGTTGGGTCCAAAATAATGGGGTTACAGATTTCCAATGTGCCACCTAGAAAGGACTTTGTGGTAAAGGTAAAGGTACACCTTATTTACCATCGGTAATTCCTTTACCCTCTAGAGAGTATTCTCCCAGGAAGCCGATGGTGCGCTCATTTTACCCCCCTCTTTCCATCAGTACTCCGTTTTTAAGGGTATTTAAAGCGACTTAGGCTACACTGAAAGGAAAGAAGTCGAAACAAGGATGTGAGATTCAGGATCGAACTCGGGACCTTATGCACCAAGGCCGCGCACTAACCGACTGTGCCATCCTTGCTGCTGTAGGAAGCCCATATCTTCAACAACATAAATTCACTTCCTTCTGTACTACCTTGGAAGTGAGATTATGTTGGTGGGTTACTGTTCTAATGGCTGGGTACCTCAACCTCAAGAATCTGCCAGGGCTGTGTTCCAAAGATCAGTGGGCTTCTCCCCTCTATCTGCCACTTATTATAATTGTAGACTAGTACTAGAGGGAGAAGTGGCTTCACCTTTAACTAAGGCCCAAACGTACCGTAATTATCTTCAAAACATGTAATTTACATAACATGGATAACGTTATTTTAGGCTAAATAACTGGCCAGTGACACAGTTGTCATGTAGTGCTGCTCGGAGATAAGCGAAAATTAACGCATGCAATACACGTTTTTTTGGACGCGTCTAAAATTGTGTATCGTATATGCGTTTGTGCCTTTGTTATTCATAATTGTAATTTTGCTTTTCCTGTTATTGTTTACGAAGACAAAAGAATAAATTGCGTGACTGCCGACAAGTCGAAAATCTACATATGCATGTATGTCGCTTTGATTACTATCAATTTCAATCTGCAAATGCCGCCGATGAAAACATCCACAGAGCATTATTTCGAAGTTTAATACCCTTTACATGCAACAAAGGTCTTGCAAGACGAGCGAAATTAAATCAGCAAATTATGTCCCGAAAAACTGAAGACATGATTTTTTTTGCCGTGACACGGTATTTACAGTCATTTCACGAAAACCTTTAAACGATGCGTGCAAAAAAGTCCAATTTTATTATCGCTCTCAACAGTTTCATGTAAATTTCGATGTTAAGAAGGTTTTTGTGTGCCGTTTGTCGATAGGTTTGTATTTTTCCAATAGTAAACTTGATGAATTTTTTTTGCTTTAAAACACAAATATCCAGCCAGAAGGACTTTGCTCCATTAGAATAAGAATATGATGATATTTTTTGCTCTTTTAATGACGCACCTTCCATTGAACACGCAAGTTTTTTTCACATTCACCACACTGGAAACGATTGAGAGTAAACAAAGACAATAGGAGAGCTCATAAATACTAATGAGCCTCTTTGCATTTAAGTTGACGCGCATCCACGTTTTCTTGACACGTTTTGCACATGCATGTTTTTTGCGTATATTTTGGTTCAATTATCCCGAGCTGCACTGTACATATGTGCAGTATTTGTTGGTGCAATCGTAAAGCCTTGTAAGGGATGTTTCCATCAGGCATCACGGTCACCTGATCAGAATTTGGGACGTCTCCAGGTTCTTCCATCTACACTTATATGTAGTAACCATATAAAAAAACAAGGTTTGCAAAAAGAAGGAAAATCAAGTACACAACTAAAGTAGGTAAATATCATGAGTCCCCATTGAGTACTCATCATCATATCCTTGTCGTCCATTTCATAGTAAATTATATTTTTACCTTATCATTTACATATCTCTGAGTTCCTCCAAAGAGACCCAACACCAATCCTGCCTTTACCATCTTGGAATTAGAGAGTGATAAATGTATGTTATTGATTATTAAAAAATATCCAAACACTGTGTCAAAAACAGTTGGAGTTTACTACTGTAGTTATTAAAAGTTGGACCCACCTCATGTCCATAAATTGATGGACAAAGTGATCTGCAGGGAATAACAACTAAATTAATATACAGATTTACATGTACATTATGTAGCTAAGCCTAAAAAGGGAGCTCCCGTTTCAAAACCAGAGGCTGTCCCACCTCCCACCTCCCAACAGTCTCTATGCACAGGTGGTGTAACTGACATCATAACCAAAATTTCTCGCATGGATAGACTTCCCAAAAAATCTTACCCATGATGCTCGGCTGGCACGCTTTGCGCATCTGAGCTCTGCTACCATTAAAAGTCTTTTTCATGTTTTATATAAATGTTTCTGCTTCTGTTTGCTTGACTGACTAACAATACCCATTTTAAAATACCTGTAATATGACTTTTGCTTACCCAACAATCAGTCTAAACAGGTTACTTTGTGCTTGAATTTCTTGGATGGCATACAGTTCCTAAAAGACAAAGGTAAAAGTCTCTTCTTACGAGCCAGAAGGCTCATCAGGCCGGTGCTTATCTCCGGTTTCAGTAGCATGGAGCGACTAGGAGTATTTATACTCCCCCCTGGATGGGATGCTAGTCCATCGCAGGGTTACCCCCAGCATTACGCCGGTACCCATTTATACACCTGGGTGGAGAGAGGCACCGTGAGAGTAAAGTGTCCTAAAAGACAAAGGTAAGGGGTACAAAACTTTTTGATGTTGTAGGCTGATTCTGCATCAATAACAACATTTACATCACTTTCCATTTAAACTAAGGATTTTTTTGCTACTTTGCATCTTTCTCCTAAAATCCTCACTTCCATTCATAGGCCGTGCAATTCCAGCAGAACTGTTTAAATTAATGCTATCACTTGACACCCCAGTGGGAAACTTGCTCCTAACATTTCTGCGCATCAACTTGTAATGAAATATGATGTAAATGGCTTAAGTATATAAGAGCTAGCTTAAATAACAAGGAAACATGAATCCATTTTAAATCTTGACTTCAACCCACTGACTCCTGGGAGTTAGATTATATGCAGATTTTACTCTGTCTAAGGCCATATGATTTTTGGAGCAGTGGTGAGAGGACTCGCCTCCCATCAATGTGGCCCGGGTTAGATTCCCAGACTCGGTGTCATATGTGGGTTGAGTATTTTGGTTCACTACTCTGAACCGAGAGCTTTTTCTCCGCTTATTGCGGTTTTCTCCTCTCCTAAAAAAAACCAACATTTGACTTGATTTGCGTTAATTGTTAATTTCAGTTTACAGTGTCCCCAATTCGTGCTCCAGCGCTAGAATGACTAGACACTTAAATTAAGTTCCTTTCCTTTCCTTTCCTTTTGTCAAGTGGGTGCGTCCTGGAGCACCCAAGGATTGAATAGGTTAAAGGAATGTTTTTTTTTTTTCATTGTTATGTGAACCGTACAAATCCAATTTACAGGTTTCATACCTTGATAGAAAATTCCATAGCAAGTCCACCTGTTTGCTCTCCATTGGCAGCACTACCCTTGTTGTTACTGACAGCATTAGCATGTATATAAATCACGAACATGCACTTGTCCTTGTTGTTCTTGTTGCGATCTAAACAGTCATTCAACTAGTTGTTATCACCAAAATCCAATTAATTTTTACAGTTTTCCTAAATTTTTTTCTTTGTTTGTTTATGAAACCGCCAGCTAGGTCATACATTCATGCACCTTCTTCAAGCCATAATGCAGGTCTGCATTTTACCAAAACTGGTTTGACTTAAAAAACTGGAACAGGTAAGGTGAAACCAGAAATGATTGCAAAACTGTATGGGTATACATACTGGGGTGACTAATTTCTCTATTTTATTTATTAAAAATTAAAGAAAAGTTTGTGCACTTCTTGACTGGCATACATGTACATGTATTTGTTTCCCACTGTATCATATTTTACCATGTTTACCTAATTCTAACATCAAGAATAAACAGATAAAAGTTAAATTTACGTTCTTCTGAGCTCGTTACTTTGACAAAACCGGTAATGGTGACCATATCTCCTGGAACACAGCTATCCACTATGAGAAACAATAAAATACAAGTATCTTACATCATGATTATAAATAGATGATAATTATTACATAGCTGAGCGGAGATACGAAATTTCTCTTCTGTCTACTTCACAAAGGCATCGGAAGGCTTAATTTTCCTATGTAACCATAGCAACAGTGATCTTTTCACGTGTGAGGATATATTTCATTGTTTATATAATATAATAATCATTATCAAATGGCACACCAAGTCTTTTCATTTACTCACTTCCCGTCCCATTAATGTGTTTTCATTAAAATCATTTTGAGGCACACTATAGTCATTTTTCTGTTTTCACCTTCTGTCTACACTAATACTTAGCAGTATGTCT
>NC_090894.1:21434316-21439316 GCF_036669925.1 Montipora capricornis | reverse complement strand
TAAAAGAATAAAAACTTTCAGGTACTTTAACTAATCTATTTACAAGATTCCAAATAACAGGACCTCTGTATCATTCAATCTGTTCAATGTTCACATCTACATCAAAACTAATTATGAAAGATGAGGGGAAGCAATACCCATTAAATAGCTTGGTCCCTTATAATTAATTTACAACAGCCAAATTGTATCATGATAACAACATTCTCTAGCTTCCTTAGTACTCTTTATATATATTAGTCTCGAAAAGCTGAAAGTTAATCAAAGTTAAGAAGATAAACCTTATAATAAGAGCTAGCATATAACATTAAAAATTATCCTTTATTTTTAAATAATGTTCTGTTCATTTTCATGACTTCAATAATTATTACAAGTACCAACTGAAAAGTGTTAAGGACGATGCCTGCTATTGTTATTGCGCATACGTTCTGCGCATCTCAATATCATGATATGGGAGGAGTGGTTAAGATAGCCTGTGAACAGTCTTTGCGGGAGAGAGAGAAACAGGCCACCCTCTTTCTCACTTGCCCCACAATTTACAGTTATTCTGACACATTTGAGAGTTGAGCTTGCAGATCATACCTGTGTTTCTCCACAAAGGTTACAGCTGAATGCCATCTTGGTCACCAAGGGCTTCACGTTACTTACTCTCACAACAGTCCCATGGATCGCAACAAACTTGCCTACAAACAAGAACAATGTTTTACTTATGGAAGAAACAACACAGTAATGTCTAACAAGACTTCAAAGAGACATAATTTACACCTTAAGCAAAATCTTTCATTATAGCCATAACAGATGGAATACTAGCTACATGCTGGCTTTAATGCCTGGTTTGCACTCCGACATAAGCATTTAAAGCATAAGCATAAGAGAAGTGACATACGCTAGCGCAGTTACCTCCAGAAAAAGGTCCGCAAGGGAATGACATGAGCCACATTTCCAAAATGGTGGATAGTCTTATGTTTATAATTATTATTAATGTTGCACTGGTTCATGCAGTTATTAATGTGACATAAGCATATAAAGCATAAGGCTAGCATAAAAAAAATGGAAACGATTCCTTCCCTTTTCTTATGCTCATGCTTATGTCACTCCTAGTCCACACAGCTTATGTTTATGCTTATGATTATGCTAATTATGTCACAATGTAAACCAGGCTTTATAAGGAACATAGGAAAATCTAGAGAAAAACCTCTGGGGTAGGGTAGAGTACTACTCAACCAAATCATGGCAACAACCAAGATATCAATGTAATGTACAGTGTAAGGGCCGATTTACACGGTACGACTTTGTCACACGTGACAACGGCTTACGACAGGCCCACGACATGATTTACAATTGTTGTGTACGTCAGAAAAAATGTCGTAGCATTTTAAAACATGTTTTAAAACGCTGCGACAATCATAAGTCATGTCGTAGGCTTGTCGTGAGCTTGTCGCATGCAACAAAATCGTATCGTGTAAATCGGCCCTAACATAATGACAGTTGAGCACTGTATACCAACGGTTAATTGGCCTGAAAAATGACCACCTTCAATTCTGGGCTGTCATCAAATGTATACCATAATCTGAAAACAGCTTTTCATTTAACACCAGTGAAACAACAGACTGAGTATAATTGTGAACAAGCACTTACCACAGTAGTTGGCTTTGAGGCTCTTGAGGGGAGTTACTGGCTCAAAGTTTGATATTCTGTTGAAGTCAAAATAAATCGAGGATTAAGTGGTGCCATGTATACAAACTGATTTTGAAAACTAGGGAGCATGTTGTGTGCCTGTTAATTTAAAAGTCACTACTCTGGGTAGGAGTTGGCACCCATCACCAAAGCTGAAAAGGCATTCTTCTTATAGAGCTACAAAGTTAACCAAACAAAAGGGAGCACCAGAAATAATAATTTAATATTACAATTATTGTTAAACAAGATCTTTGCATGAGCACTAGGGAGTAAAAAAGGGATTTTTGTGAGGCTTTGCCCGATAAGTCTTGAAATTGGGCTAACAGTGGAAGTGAAGGCTATCTCCAAATATTGATTTGTGTACTTTATATTATGCAGTTTAATTATTGTGTGCACAGCTGTTGTTTTGTATTGCTTCTTTATTTATTCGTTAGTGTATTTGTTTACTTATTACAGCATAAATATCTTTTCTTTTTTTTTCAACTTAATATTTTATTTTTTCAGTTTAAATGATTCTTAGCCACTTCAGACTGTATTAAGAGCACAATAAAGATAGTTGTTGATTGTTGTCTTTGCTGATTTTCCGTTTTGAATAGAAGACTAAATTTACCTTGCCTGAATGTATGGTAGATCAACTAGGCATGCAACCTGTTGACTTTCTCCTGGTCCAGCTTTTGAAAGAATCTGTAATATCACAGTTAAATGATTGTATAATACTATTAACAGGGTTCATACACTTTTTCAGACCAAACATTCTTGAAAGGACTTTTCAAGGACTTTCAAGGGCCAAATTTGGAAATCTCAAGGACCTCTTTTTTACGTCGAAGAATTTACCCATGGAAATGGTCTGACAGTACAATTCTTGCTCATTTTTCACGATGTACATGCATAAAAATAATGCAAAGGCACTGGTAACCATTCTCGACCCCACAGCTCGTTGCGTTTGTATGACATGACTTGAGTACCTGATTATTTCTACTGAAGTTTTCAAAGATCAAAAATGAGAGTCAGAAAAAATACAAGGACTTTCAAGGACCAGGAAAGAAGAGCAGAGATTTTCAAAAACTTTCAAGACCTTGAAAATGTACTCTCAAAATTCAAGGGTTTTCAAGGGTTTTCAAGATGTGTATGAACCCTGTATTAACAATAAAAATTAACTAAAGGGGTGCAGGGATGGCGCAGTGGTGAGAGTGCTTGCCTCCCACCAATATGGATCGGGTTTGATTCCCAGACTGAGCGTCATGTGTGGCTTGAGTTTGTCGGTTCTCTACTGCTAATTAAAAACAGTTTATTGAAATGATAACCAAACCAAATGAATGTCAACTTTATTGAAAAAGATAAATTAAAGAAGTTTGCTAAAGGACATTGTGGCAGTTGCGACTGAATATGTTGTTAAAATGACACAGACAAACCTGAGATACTGCTAAGCCGAGACTTTGGAGTACTACCATAGGCTCTTCTCTAAGATCCCCAGCTAAAGATGGAAAGTCTTCCCTAAGATCTAAAACAAATTACACCAATATTAGTGTTTAAAGGTGTACAATTGGTTAAGTTATGTACAAACCAGTCCAATCATACTTAAGTGTGACAGTTTGTATTAGGCAACAGAAAGAAAGAATTCTAAATAAATTAAAGTAAAACAAGATTTTGACAACTTTAAAATGATTGACCATGATGAAAGAATACCTGATTGTACAGATTTTGATAGCCTCAATGTACATGTACGTACATGGTCCAGTATGACCATTCATGTACATACTGGATACATACATGTGTCTGACCCAACTTAAAACAATCTGGAAGCTGGTATGCACCGGTATTAAACTTTAACTAGTTACAAAACATGCAGAAAAATTGACTTTAAAAAATTTTGCTTTGCAAATGTAAATATGCACTTAGTTGACCACTCCCTACAAGGGCTTTTCAGGATCAACCAGCTCAACGGGATCAGACCAAATGCATGTGAAGGCACCCATGGCTGCCGCCATACGATCCATGTGTGATCTCGGAGCACCGCAAACCCAGCCAGATGTAATTGACTGGGAGTCAATTTTGAGGAGGGAGGGAAAACCGGAGTACCCGAAGAAAAACCCTCGGAGTCAGGTTGAGATCGACTGAAACTTAGCCCACATATGACCCGAGACCAGAGTTGAACGTTGGTCACAGAGATGGGAGGCACAATTGATGACCACTAAACCACCCTGACTCCAACTTTGGAGAATAGGTATTTGCAGGTACACGGTACTAAGAAAGACGTTTAAGTCATTTGCCCTTGTATCAATGTTATTATTGAGCTTTAAAATTCTTAAGTTTTTTTGATTCTCCAAGAGGCGTAATAATGTCAAGTGAGTTCCAAATGATTGGCGCTCTACACTTCAGACCTTGATTTATTCTGAAAACTTTGATTGCTAATGTTACATCTACATATAATAAGATCCAAGACATCTCGGTCTGAAACGGGCATTACTAAACCACGAAACAGCGAAACACCAAAACAAAGCACCAAAAAAAACATGTATGACCCTATCATACATTGAATACTGACCGAAAAAGGTTGGATTTGAAATTAAATACCATTTTAGGCTACTTAGGCTACTTAGGCCTAAAACATAATTGCTCCTAATTCATTGAGATGAAGATTAGGACTTAGATTAAATTAAGACTGAGATTAGGAGAAACAATATTTAATCTCAAATCCAACCTTTGTTGGTTAGTATTCAATGTATGGTGGGGTCATACATGTTGTTTTGGTGCTTCGTTTCACTATTTTGTTGTTTCGGTGTTTCCACTGTTTCGTTGTTTAGTAATGTCCCTCTGGAAAGTTCAGCCATAATTTCTGAATGATTCTACTTCCTTTAGCATGCAGCATCTTGACTTCAGTAAACATATCGATAGAACAATAATACTGTGGCATATTCTGATGCAATAGGTGACATTTAACCCTTTAGCAGAAGCCCCAAAGGGGAAATACCTGGGTCACTGATGAGGTCAGCATAATCAAAGACCACTGCACATTTGTTTTCTATTTCATCCTAATTAAAAATTATAAGACAAAACGTTGTGAGGTTCCTTTGACAGGTCACAAGCTTAGCATAAAACGACAAGGGAAACAGGTATCCTCTTCCCTTCCATGGTCTCATGCTTGGCACCTTTTGCTTTGGGATTCTTTTCTTATGCTCTGACTCCTTTGGCCAGCTCCCCCATTGCAGAGCATGGGATTGGGTCAATGGAACCGATGAAACTATGATCTCATTTTTGGTTACTACATGTACATTGTACATGTATATTCACCTCCAGAGAAATGCAAAGTGAACTCTATATTAATG
>NC_090894.1:21424316-21431816 GCF_036669925.1 Montipora capricornis | reverse complement strand
CTTGGACTCAGCTTCCCTTCTAAACTGAATGAAATTATCTAATCCAAATTAAACTATCACATGACCCTGTGGATTTTTCATCCTCCCTCTTTATACCAAAGCCAGCAAGCTTGTGCTTTTTCAAGCAACGGTAGGGATTTTCTCTAAGGGGACACCCCTCCTTGAACCTCAATATTTCAAACGATCTCAAACTAATGACAATTAAGTCAACTTGGCTGAAAACCCACGAAACCCGGTAACATTCTTTCAATCAATTTAGAAAGGCTGAAGAGATTCTCACATAAAAGTGACCATGTGGTAGTTAACTGCCAATACATTGTTATCCTAACACGAATAGTTAACTGCCAAGGGGACTAAACCATATTCTGGTGAACATCCACTTCACATGACCAATGATTTCTACAAGTCCTCAGTTATTATAAGATACCACAAATATATTATGCCTCCGGCACATGTATTTCATTAGATGTCCTACTTTATGATTATCAATAATATTAATTAATAATAATGTAGAGATGCAAGGCTGGTGCGAAAACTCACCTCTGTTAGGAAAGTACAGACTCCATTTTGTAAAGGGACAAGTAGTCAAACAGGTCTGTACTTGGACAGGTCTTTGAAGTTGTTCTTGGGATGAACGACATTCTTTGGAGGAGGAAACTTGACCTTAACATACATGTACAGTACACTTAAAACCCTTTAAATTTCTCAGATTATTGTCTAAAATTTACCATTTCAGAATAGGTGGTCCTTGTTCTCGCGTGCAGGGGATTTAATAACTTTTGAAGTACATGTACTCTATCATGCCTGGGCTAATCAATGTAAGAGGCAGTCACTCCTGTCTTTTACAAGGGTTTGAGTGAAAATCAAGGCAGGAGAGCCAGCGATGAGAGGCAAATTTCTCACAAACAGACGGTGGTATACCACCCATGGCTTCTAATGAAACCCCTGCATATGATGTCATCCAGTGCAATGTTGTTGGACAAAAACAAAAGATATCTCATTAACTTCTTTTGTTTGTTCACCAGCATTAAATTTTGTACATAATTTACAGCATTGTCATGTCAGTCTCAAGAGACTGGTTGAAAACCACCTACAGTGTATTTGCAAACAATGAATGTGGATTTTTATAACAACAAAAAATTACTTTAAGTAACCTTTATAGGTGATTTCAAACCAGTCTCTAGAGACACAGATCGCAATATATGCTGTGCCAGTACCGGTCAGTGACACGTTAGTTTAACGCATGCTTAGCATCCAGGCTCTTGTTGTTTTTCTTCTTCTGTGTGTATATACTCTTTCAGTCTTCTGCGATCGCTCTGATTTATTAAAGCCACAGTTTTGTTATGAATCGTGTCCTCGTTCTACCATTGCTCCATTTACTGGTGCTGCAATGTATGATGACTAGTGGACAAACAAAAGGGGCTAATAAGAGATTTCTTGCTTACATCCACCAACATGGTGACGATGATGTAACATGAAAACCACAGGGATGTAGATAGAACCCAGCAGCCGGAAAAAATTGCCGGCTGTTCCCAATACATTTCCGGCTGATCAAATAATTTGAGTTTTTGGAATTCGTCATCTATTTTATAATTTGTGAAACAGAAATGTACTACACACTCAAACTGTACTGACAGAAACTGGTTGTAGAAATGTCCCAAAGGTTGATTCATTACAAGGATACGTAAAATGTGATCCAAGATCTCGTGTATTTGGTAAAAAGCTCATTGGCCAGTGGCATTTCTACTTTGTGTACGTCAAATAATGTAAACCTGCAGTTCGTGTATTTCAACCATGTCGTATAAGCTGAAAAGTCGCGACAAATAGGAGGAAAAGTGATTCTGAGGTACTTGGCACTGATAGCATATGTTCAAACAAAGTGACCTTTTTTCATTAAAAAAACAACAAGAAATTGTCTGTAAACATCACGAGTGGCCTTGAATTTACCTCCTAAAATCGAGGAAAACACCTTTATGAGAGTCTAAATTTCAAAATTTTCGGGCAAGCATGCCCCGGGACCCTGCTGGAAGGGACGCGCCAGAGGCGTGTCCAACTGGGCCTTCCGCCTGTTACATGCATGTTACTGTCTTTACAAAATTTTAGCTACATCCCTGAAACCACCCATAAAATTTTAGCACTGTACTGTACAGAACGAAAATACTTAAGCCTTCCATATGTTTACAGTGAATTGAGGAAAGTCCCGCGACAAAGATCCCACGGTATGTGACCCGAACAGCCTTGTCCAGATCGTTGGAAGTTTGTAAAAGACATTCATAATGTTTTTTTGCAGTCATTTGTCGTGAAAAGTAAGCTTAAACATTATCTATGAAAAGAAATGCTAAGTAAAAAGCACGTTTTAAATTAGCGAAACGAAAATTGCTGTATTATTAATGTATCGTTTGGTGCTAGTACTCTGAATAAAGGTAAACGTGGACAGCATATACTGTATAAGCTTACTTTACCTCTCCTCTGCTGACTTGCACTGCCGTATCTGCTCTGTCCGCGAAACTTTTGCCCACGCCAAAAGGAACCTCTTCCTCTCCCAGAACTCATCTACCATTGAGCAAATTTAGCTTTTAAGAGTTTTTGGTAGGTAGATTAGAGCCGCAGTTAATGCTTCAAGATTTGCCGCCATTTTTTTTGCTGTCATCTTTCCCAGACCTTCTCCTCTGGACAGGTCTACATCCAAGGGAAGAGCTTGAGTTCTAGTGCAACTGCTGGCCTTCAAAATTCCCATATGGTAACATTCCTGGCATGCAGGGAGAGTGCTGCGGCCTGTGCAAGGCAGGCAGTAAATGACGAAGACGGTGAGCCCTGTCTTCTAGGATATTATCGAAAAGGGACTGACTTAGGCGCTGATGGTGAACTACTAGTGACTCTAGGTCTAAGGCAGCTAGAGCATTTGAATAGGATAAGGTGGGACTTATAATAGAAAGGGCCCTCTTTTGTACGCGCTCCAAATCGTCGATTAAGTATGGTGGTAAAGAAGCGTGAAATAAGTGAGCAGCGTAATCACAAACAGACCTTATACAGCTGGAGTAAAACCTAAGCAGAGCAGCCTTCTGGACATTAGCGCGCTTTAATTGCCTGAGAAAATACAGGCGTTTAGATGCTTTCTTTACCACCTCGGACACATGTATGTTCCAAGAGAGATTGTAAGTAATAGTGACTCCAAGTAACTTCGCGTGGTCCAAAACTTCAAGGTTATGGCCATTTACCACCACGGGGGGTAGTTCAACTTTGTTCTTAGCGAAAGATATGCGTAATTCCCTTCATTTGTTGCAGTTACATTGCAGTTAAGCTGAAACTTATTCGCCTTAGACCAGTCCTCTAAACATTCCGCTATTTGCTGGACATTGCTTGCTTGCTCTTTCGGGACAACCTCAGTTACCGTTGTATCGTCTACATATTTCCATAGGAGAGCATCATGAAGGGTTAAGTCATTAATCACAATGATAAAAAGCCAGGCCCGGGTTGCTCGAAGCATGGTTAGGGCTAACCAGCGTTAAATACCATGGAAACCTATAGGTTTTGACACCTCTTAACCAACGGTTATTGCTAACCAGCCTTCGAGCAACCAGCCCCTGGGCCCTAATTTAGTGCCCTGAGGGACTCCGGAGGGGACCAATCCCCATTCCGAAACACAACGTCCGAGTAGTTTGACTCTCTGGGAACGATCAGATAGAAAATCGATTATCCAGTTGATTATGATACTTACTGGTAAGTCTAGAAATCTTAATTTACTGACTTAAGTACTATAATCGATCAAGTCAAAAGCCTTTCGATAGTCAAAAAGGATACTCAGGAGTAGGCCTGGTGTGTGCTGTTCACGTAGAGCCTGGATTTCTGAACAAGTTTTTATCATAGAAAATTCGCGAGAAATTTTTGCTTTCATTTCGCTGTAATCCTCGTGTCAAAGAAACGGTATAATGTAAATAAGAGAATAACGAGATTTATATTTGCAGATCACCTGTCCTCTTACTACTAAAGTCAAACTCTACATCTCTATGCAATAAGCGCATTCTAAATTTCCTCATATTACTTTATAAAAGTATGTTTTTTTTCTCTCTTTGAAAAAAAAAAAGGTTTTTCTGCTTATATGAAAAATACGTTTTCTCTCCCGTCCTGTTCTTATGCATGATCTTCGCGAAAATTACATTCTGTCCCTCAATAAACCTAGAACAACCAGTTATGGTCTTAGTTCTTTTTTCTTACGTATCAGCTAAGTTGCGGAATGCGCTACCTGATTCAGTATCCGTACCTATGAGTTTACTAGTTTTAAAAGAGAATCCAGGGCCGCATTTTGCACGGCGGCTTTTCTTTTTAATGAATATATCTTTAAATATAGAAAATATACTGCAAAGGTTGGTCAAGACAACGTGAATATAGGCGTTGTTACAATATTTCGGCTGGCCAACACCAGCCTTCTTCAGGTTTTGGTGTGGTCACGATCTATTTTGATCCAACGTAGAGCAAGTTTTGATCGTACACGGTTTTTGCAGTGGTTTAATCCTGAAAATTAGTTATATTTTTAAATATTTTGTATTTAGCATTTATCTGTATATGCTATGTATTTTAGTTTGGAAATGTAATGTCTCGAAGACATAAGCTCCTGTAGTTATTCTGAAATTCGAGATGAAATAAAGTTTGTGCATGTATGTATGTTACCTTTCACAGGGCGCATGCGCACACTTTGCAATCTGTGACTCCGGTGCTTACCATATGACAGATAAAATGACTTTTCCCTTGGATATATAAGCCATCAAATTCTTACGTTAAATTGACAAGGGCGGTCTGGAGCTGTGAGTACGCGTGGGATTTGTCTCATATGGTTTAGGGGCCGACACATCTCTCCCTCAATTCCGTACCAGGAGGCAAGGTCGGTAGCAGAAAGCAGCGAAGGGCCAACTGCGTCCAAAAGCGATCACACGGGCCGAAATCCCGGGATGACTCGTTTGGTACGACGCTCCAGCGCCGGATGTCTGGAGGTACTGCGTTTTTTTCTCTTGTTCAAACATTCCGTCAGCGCATGCGTAAATGTTCTGTTGCTCTCCGATACCTAGCCTACCAAAAAAATAACACGCGGGCCTCGGTTGTTCAAAAGGTGGATAGAGCTATCCACCGGATAAATCACTATCCAGCGGATAAACACTAGCAAAACCAATTGAGTTATCCAGTGGACAGTGATTTATCCAGTGGATAGCGCTATCCACCCTTCGAACAACTGGGGCCTGGTCTTTACCAGCAATTGACATTTCAGTTCACGATTCTACAGGCATAAACGTAACGTAAGAACCGTGCATGTCTGGTCTTCTCGAGACAGAGGTGAGAGATGGTTTCATACAGATTGGGACGCCTAAAATGCTCTCGTGTAAACATCGCGGTTCACGAGTGAAGTTGTCTCTCTGGCCTTTCTGTGGACGAATTCCAGGACCTACCGATACAATTTGGGGAAGTTCTGAAAGCTAAAACCTTCAATCGATGCGGTATTTTTTTCTGGTAGGACTGGGTGGCCCGATACTTATGCAAAAAATATATATATATGAGAATTGGGAGTCTCCCCTCGTCATCGAATGGCAGAATTACCCAGAATTCTTTTTGGGCATGAGCGAACACGAGACTGGCCCACATCGAATGGCTGAAGCGCGGCCAGAGGAAAAACTTTCTAGCCAGATACTTAGGAGTAGGCCTGGTGTGTGCTGTTAACGTAGAGTCTGGATTCTGAACAAGTTTTTATTATAGAAAATTTGCGACAAAGTTGTGCTTTCATTTCGCTGTAATACTCGTGTCAAAGAAACGGTATAATAAAGTAAATAAGAGGATAACGAGATTTATATTGGCAGATTACCTGTTCTCTTACTGCTAAAGTCAAACTCTACATCTCTATGCAATAAGCGCATTCTAAATGTCCTCATATTACTTTATAAAAGTATGTTTTTTTTCTCTCTTTAAAAAAAAAAACAGGTTTTTCTGCTTATATGAAAAATGCGTTTTCTCTCCCGTCCTGTTCTTATGCATGATCTTCGCGAAAATTACATTCTGTCCCTCAATAAACCTAGAACAACCAGTTATGGTCTTAGTTCTTTTTTCTTACGTATCAGCTAAGTTGCGGAATGCGCTACCTGATGAATATATCTTTAAATATTATGTATTTAGCGTGTATCTGTATATGCTATGTATTTTAGCTTGCAAATGTATTGTCTCGAAGACATTAGCTCCTTTAGTTATTCTGAAATTCGAGATGAAATAAAGCTTATGCATGTATATGACGGTATATTAAGGCAAATGAATTTGAATGAAGGTAGATGAAGGTAGATGAATGTGAATGCGGGTTGATTACCATGAATGAAGGTAGATGAAAGTAGATGAATGTGAATGAAGGAATCTGAAGGTAGATCGATGAAGGTAAATGAAGGTAGAGGAAGGTAGATAAACGTGACTGAAGGTGAATCAAGGGATTTGAAGGTAAATGAAGGCGATTGAAGGAAAATGAAGGTAAATGAACATTAATGAAGGTATATTAAGGTCATTCTGGTCCCCAGAGGCCGCGATTCTTTCGGTCAGCACCGAGAATAACGACCTCTGGCAAACCTCTGGCTGGTTCCGAACCAGGAAGTCCGCCATTCACGGACTTCCGGCTTGTCTGCGCAATATCAGAAATTTGAAACAATTAGTAGCTGTCAACGGTTATCAAAATAGACCCCCACTGAGACTGCGCGTATTTCGGAACCGGCCAGAGGTCGTTATTCTCGGTGCTGACCGAACTTGAATGGTGGCCTTTGGGGAGGAGAATGTATTAAAGTGAACTGATGAATGTGAATGAAGCGCGGGTAAACGGCGGGAGTAACTATGACTCTGAGTTGTGAATTGTGTTTCCTCCCGGGCCTACCCGCATAAATTAACAGGTGGAACTTAGCTGAGAATGTTGGGTGAAGCCAGGCGTCTCTAAACCTGCCGCCGGAAGCCGATCAAATTTTGGTAATTTTGGTCGGTGGAAAGCGGCTTCACGGTTAGGGTCCTGCGGCAATTCCTTTCCGTGTGACCATAAGGCCCTCGTGGAACACTGCCCACCTTGGGCGTGCTAAGCGAGGAGCGTGACGGCATTATAGCTTACCTCGCCGCGGGGACCAGCTTCCCGCGGCAACCGGCCCGCATATGGTCTGCGACGAGCCTACCGGGAGCAGGCTGCGGGCCGGAATGGCGGAGCCCTGGCCTACAGGGCAAAATCTCCACAACCCCCCGTCGGTAAGCCCCCCCTGGTTAGCTGTGAACAACTGCAGCCTTTGCCGGGCACTTCACGAAAGTGTTATGTGGCTGTAAGCCCGAAGTGCCCCGCCTCAGGGGCGGTACGGCCGGCGGGCTGTGGGAGCGAGCAGCGGTGAGCCGGGGGACATGTTCGCTGGCGGGGGCAATGCTGTTGTGGAGCGGTGCCTAGATGAAAGTAAATAAATGTAGCTGACGGTAAATATACGTGATTGAAGGTAAAGGACGGTAAATTAA
>NC_090894.1:21404316-21409316 GCF_036669925.1 Montipora capricornis | reverse complement strand
CTAGACACCAGAACGGTGTATATGTTGTAGGTAAAATCCGGTCTCAGGTTGAATCCGTTTTTACCTGGGTTAAACTGATTGGTGATTCTCAGTTTACCTAGGTTGATTACGAAGCACTTTGAATCAGCTATCAACCCCAAAAAAGGGATTGAAACATTTGGAGCCCAAATTAAGCCAAAAGAAAAATTAGGGTCAGGTGAAGTTGGGATTACTTCTGGTTATTATATATGGCTATCAATTATGACTTATTATACGCGGTTTTAGGTTGAGCATGTTCATCGTTGTAGTGTAGTGGTGATGGCACACGACTATAGCCCCGGAGGGTCAGAGTTTCAGTACCGGTAAGTAAGTAAGTGCATAGTACAGTTCTTTGTCCCTTAATATGTTGTTATCACATACGGCGCAAAATAACTGAATGTTGATTGGCTAAGACGGAGGGCCTTCAGCACTTTTGGTAACCAAGAGGGCACGATTACTTGATCCTGATTGGTTAACAGTTGCTTATCCAGAGCAAGCGAAGTTACAAGAGAATCTTCTTCAAGATTAAACTACTTTTTTTATCCACGTATAAATTACATTTTGAATTGAACTTTAACCGAATGGGAACGTGTTGATTGTCATCTGTCGCAACACTGAACGGGCTTCCCTCAATAACTTTGCCCTTAATGTGATAAACATGTAATCGCAATGTGCCCTCGTGCAATTAGGGATTAATTTCACTTGTATTTTCAAAGTTTTCTAAATTGAGGCTGAATGGATGTGTGTACGGAAAGCGATAAGATGATAAGAAACATTGAGAAGACGGGTTGAGATGGGTATACGTGAGACGGAGCTACGGGGAAGCTACAGGTGTTTTCAATCCCTTTTTTGGGGTTGATAGCTGATTCAAAGTGCATCGTAATCAACCTCGGTAAAATGAGGATCACCAATTTACAAGTATGCCCTCCTCAGGATTTGTTCTGTTTGCGACAATAAGAGGGCCATAGCCCTTAGTTAGCCCACTCAAAAATCGGTCATGCAATGTACTTTCTAACATTGCCGTAAATTGGAAACACCCAAACAAAATATTCACTCTTTGTTAACAACGCTACCAAACAAAGCTTTGTTAGTGGATGCCAGAGATGAGATACATGAAAATTGAGCCTGCAGTTATTACTGGGATGCCATATATGGCGATCCAGTTGAAAAATGAGTAGCATTTTTCCGTTCAATTTTTGCCTGTGTCGGAAATTGGAAACGTGTAATAGGGTATTTCCTGTCACTCCCCTGCTGAGTATTGTCTTTGTGCCTAGAGTCATCTGCGCGTATGTGTGGTAGGTTTCAGGGGGTAGTAAAAATGCGAAGATTTTACCCGGTGGAAACAGTAGAATATTTAATTAACCAGCAATGGCGTCGAAGTCGATGTAACGCGAATGGAGTTTAAGGGATCTTTAAACAAAATATACCCTTATGGAGCTCAAAAATGGAACGCCAATCTGGAATCTTCAAAGCAACGAATAATTGACGTCTACAACAACCGACCGTCGAGCAGTGATCTGTATTTCTACATATTTTGCTAACTGTGGTGTTACATACAACACTGAAACCAAATGGTAAATTTTGTGCTAACTTTGTGTGGTTGGATGTGGGTTTAGTAGTAATCTCGGCACACATGGCCCGGTTTCACCCTCCGCGAAGCGAGCTCTGTGATTGGTGGATTCCAATTTTTAATGAGATCTATCGGCTTCTGGTTTTAATGAGATGCATCGGTTTCTGATTGGTGGTCTTGACCGCGTGAAAGCCGGAGGATAATACCGCGGCACACTACCTCCTCTTACGATACTTCCCTGCTGTCACGGGCTGCTGGTTTTTACTCGTGGATATATCCACGAGTTTTGGTGAGGTTCTTTATGCAAATGTGTCACTCCTGCGTAACTGGAAGTTCGATCTAATAAGCCAATCAGGATGGGTAATCACAACACAGCTTAGAAAGCTGTGACTTCCTGTTCGCGAGGTTATGCGCCGCCATTGCTGTATGTCGCTTTTATACTTAAGTGTTTGAGCACCTTCCGCTGCATTTAGAAGCAAGAAACGGCTTTCTTTGAAGGTGATGCAAAATATTCTGAACAAGTACAGATTGGTGCAATTAATTGTGCACCGCCTTTTACTGACCAACGCGAAGACTTTAATTTTAATACATGTAGAAATGGAAAACTTCAGCCTGCCAATTTTAAACAATCGCGGTAACTTTCATATCCACGAGAAACGACAGTGGCACTTTGATTATAGGTTGGCGCCACGTCGACGAAATTGAAAGTGACGAAGTTCTTGCCTTTGCCAAAAGCCACCAGACATCCGTTGCTTTCGGCCAAACTGACTTCGATCACGTCCAAGTACGGACGACGTAAGAGCAACCATTGAAGTCTAGGGGTTCGAAATACATCGTGCCCACACCGCTTCGTCGGTTCGCCCACGATGTTACTGTTCACCACGTCCGAATACAAGAGCAAAGTCCTCGAGGTCTGGGTGATGGCCTCTTGGAAAGCCCGATTGGGATTCATAAAATTCCACTCCAAAAACTGAGTCAAGATGAGTCCATCCGAACCGACATCCCACACACGTCCATTTTGTAATTCGGTCGCATTCAATTTGGTCGATCATTTTTTTCAACTTTCTTGTCGTAGATCGAGTAACGGAGGTTAGAACCCAACTCGTAGGACCCATCATTCTTTTTGGCCAACCTTCCTATACAAAGCGCCAAGGTGGGCTCGATGAATAATTTTGTGCCTCCTCCGATCACGTCGTCCCACTTTTTTCTTTCCGTGACGACCTCCTCGCCTTTCCAACGAAAGGTCGGCCGTTTCGAATCACGGACGTTCGAAGACGGGGGGTCGTGCCACGGCGTAGAATCGAGCGTAGGCCTCATTGATCCGGACGAAACGCCAATGATTCACGTTTGAGACGAGCATGAACACGGCTGCTCCTTTCTGAACACTCCACCCATCCGCAGCCTTGACCCAAGTGACGGGTCGTTGGTAGAAAGGTTGTGGTTATGTTACAGGTTGAAATTAAATTCAGGTCCATTTAAATCAAACTAGGTAAATTTAAATCAAACTAGGTGAATTTAATTAACCTAGGTCATTTATCAATTGTTTGAAAAGGGATTTTCTTTATGGGGTGTGGTTGAAAAAAGGGGGGCACGGTTCTTTTTTGGGGGTTGAAAACAAAACAAAAAACAAAAAAATCGCCTTTCCTTTTTCCTCTCTATTCTCTCCCTTTCTGTCCCTATCCCTTTTAATCTTCCATCCCTTGATCCATTCGTCATACCTACCACTACTTTACGTACCCTTGACCCATTCAATTCCAATGTTTACATGAGAGAAAGAAATCGCTTTCCGAGTCTTGAACCGGGCGCCTCTGACATCCCTTAGCATTGAGTCTTTAGCCGCAACTAACCGCTAAACCGCATAGAACTTGGACAAACAGACGTCATTAATTTTAATAGTAAATACTTTATCGTAAATACTTTTGTTCTTGGGCCATCGTAGTTTGATTAAAAATAAGACACAAAAAGCAGTGATAAACATATTGAACTTGTTCATTTTGATTATGACTTGACGTTTCGTATGTGTTTTACATACATTTTCAAAAGTAACCGTTGAAATTTAAAACAGCTATTTATATATAACAAAGCGGATGAGGGGACTGGAACCTAGATTAAGCAAATACTTAACAGTGAAATATATAATAATAATAAAAACAGAAAAGATTAATAAAGCATCAGCTTTTCACTTCCGACGTTGACGTTGAAAGCTGGCTCAAGTTCTAGAATAAATAAGGTCTCTTTTATTTTACAATGATAGTCTGTTTTGCCCTTCGCTCAGTAAAATATCAAAATGATCCCACTTGATGTTATGTCCAGTGGCCTTGACGTGGTCAGCAATGGCTGAAGTATTGGGAAGTATTGGGAAGTAGGATAACAATATCTTTCTTAGGAACTGTCTACAGTTCCTAAGAAAGATATTGTTATCCTACTTCCCTACCTAGGTTTGCAAAGCAACCAAGTCGCTAAACGCCTGAAATCTTGTGTGTACAAATCAGTTCTACTCTTGTGTTAACCTTAAGATTGTTTTTCAGAGCACTCGATGTATAAAATCTTTCTTTCCTTACAAGGACCGTATTAATCGTTCACAACAATCCAGAGTTATTTGCAGAGCAAATTGTTAGGATTGTAATGGTTTTTACATCGGTAAAACTAAACGGCGGCTTCACGATAGAAAAACCGAACATTTCAAGGCCCTAGCTAAAAATGACAATACTTCAGCCATTGCTGACTACGTCAAGGAAGGCCACTGGACATAACATCAAGTGGGATCATTTTGATATTTTAGCGAAGGGCAAAACAGACTATCAGTGTAAAATAAAAGAGACCTTATTTATTACTGGGTTGCCAGTATGGCAATCCCAGTCGGAAAGTGGGTAGGATTTGTTCGTTTTATTTATTTTTATTTTTTTCCGTGTCGGCAAAAGTCTTGCCTGTCACTCCCCTGCTAAGTGGTGTCTTTGTGCATACAGCCTTCTGCGCGTATTTTCTTAGGATCGAGAGGGTAGTGGAAATGCGTAGATTTCTCTGGTGGACACAGTAGAATCATTAACTAAGCCTGCAATGGCGTCGAAAGTCATGTAACGCGAATGGCGTTTTAGTGGATCTTTGAACAAAATATACCCTTATGAATGAAGCTCAGTAATGGCAAATCAATTGGATACTGAACAAGACAGGCGGTGGAATCTTAAAAGTGACGAGTAATGGACTTCGACAACAATCTGTCGCCTGTCGAGCCGTCTTTTACCAAGTGTGTTATGTAGAACACTGAAGATTCGTAGGACAGCAATAATAGTGAATTCAAAGACTAGACCAGCTGGAATTTCAAGCGTTAAAATCGCTGAAAAGGTAGGATGTATTCGTAGCGATGCAATTGCGTGTCTTCACCACATGTTCTTTTGATCTCACATAATTGTGT
>NC_090894.1:21386816-21391816 GCF_036669925.1 Montipora capricornis | reverse complement strand
TCTTTGACAGTGCGTTGATCGAAAAAGTGTTTAAGTGCTTGAAGACCTTCGCTATTAGGAATGACTGTGTATAGAGATGCAATGTCCATGGTGAAAATAAGTTTGTCTTGGCCGGAGAAATTGAAATCGCGGAAAATTTGTAGTGCGTGTGTACTGTCTTTAATGTATGATGGCAAAGATTTGACGATAGGCGTCATAATCCTGTCTAAGTAGCTAGAAATGAGTTCGGTGGGGCAACTACAGGCAGAAACGATAGGTCGACCTGGGTTGTTGGGTTTGTGAATTTTAGGCAAGAAGTAAATGCACGAAGTTCTAGGGGTGTTGATGATGAGATTAGTGGCAGTGTCCGGTAATTCTTGATTGACTATAAGATTTTGAATGGTGTCTTTGACAAGTTTTTGATTTTTGGAAGTGAGATCTTTTAGGGATTTTGGCATAAAACGAGGTATCCGAAAGTTGCTGCAAAGCTTCTTTTTGGTAAAGGTCGGACCGCCAAACAACTACCCCGCCGCCTTTGTCGGCCGATTTGACAACTAGTCACATCAACTTCATCGGCCGTTCCCTCAATTCTAAAGTCACTCCTAAAGGTTTTCGCTCGAACTTTCATGCGTCTACATTCTCTCACTCAAATCAGTATTTTCACCAAATTCGATGTGCGCAAAATTCTTTTTCACGTAATATTATGAGGATCACAATTAGAGCTATGTGCCAAAAACGAATCGCACTTGACAAACAAATTCTTCATTGCCGTTCCGAACTTTCCAAAATCTGTCCAGCAATTTTAGTACAATCGATTCGCGCTAAATCGCGCTGTTTGACTATTTACACCAAACCAAGACTCTTAAACTTCAACAATTAATAGGTCCGCAAATTACCAACGACACTACATTGCATAGCCATAATACCGTAATTACAATTCCAGAAAATCTTCCCCTTACTGACTCAGAGAAATCTGTTCTCAGTAAGGGCCTAAATTTTGTCCCTATTACCAAACGCACCAACGAATTTTCTATTAAGCAAGATGTTGAAAAATTCCTTCGCCGCGTTCAGTTAAAAGCCTTTTTTCACGACAAAGAGGATGATTCGGACACTTCTAATAAAGATATTTTTGAAACACTTCTAAGGTAAAAATCCCTAAGATCTCACTTCCAAAAATCAAAAACTTGTCAAAGACACCATTCAAAATCTTATAGTCAATCAAGAATTACCGGACACTGCCACTAATCTCATCATCAACACCCCTAGAACTTCGTGCATTTACTTCTTGCCTAAAATTCACAAACCCAACAACCCAGGTCGACCTATCGTTTCTGCCTGTAGTTGCCCCACCGAACTCATTTCTAGCTACTTAGACAGGATTATGACGCCTATCGTCAAATCTTTGCCATCATACATTAAAGACAGTACACACGCACTACTAATTTTCCGCGATTTCAATTTCTCCGGCCAAGACAAACTTATTTTCACCATGGACATTGCATCTCTATACACAGTCATTCCTAATAGCGAAGGTCTTCAAGCACTTAAACACTTTTTCGATCAACGCACTGTCAAAGAACCTAGCTCGGAAACGCTCCTCCGCCTTGCCGAACTAGTTTTAACGCTTAACTGTTTTTCATTCGCCGGCAACTATTACAAACAAATTAATGGTGTAGCGATGGGCACAAGAATGGGACCTAGCTATGCCAGTCTTTTTGTAGGATATGTTGAACACCAATTTTTTAATCAGTACAACGACCCCAAACCTGAACTCTACGGCCGCTACATCGACGACTGCATCGGGGCTATTTCATCCAGCAGAGAAGAACTCGATCAATTTATAACCTCCGTCAACTCTTTTCATCCGGCTCTTAAATATACCTGAGAAATTTCGGAAACTTCATTGGCTTTCCTAGATATCAAAGTTTCTATTAGAGGCAACGTGCTATGTACTAGTGTGCACTACAAACCTACTGATTCACACAGTTATTTGTTGTATTCATCGTCACATCCATCACATGTCAAGAACTCCATTCCTTATTCTCAATTTCTTAGACTTCGACGTCTATGTAGTGATGACCCCGATTTTTCCAGCAAATCAGAGGAGATGTGCCAGTTCTTCGAAAAACGTGGCTATCCTGTCCCTGTGGTCAAAGCGGGCCATCATCGCGCCCAACAATTTGATCGACAGTCGTCACTACAAACGTCACAGAAAGATAAGAATGACAGAATTCCATTCACCCTCACTTTCCATCCTCATAATCACGCAGTCAAAAGCATCATTCTTAGTAATTTTAAATTACTCCAAAATGATCCCGAGACTGGTAGAATCTTTTCGCAACCTCCACTTATTTCATTCAAACGCGACAAAAACGTAGGCAACTTTTTAGTTAGAAGCGCGCTCAAAACCAACGAGCAACCCGGCACTTTCAAATGCGCGCGCTCACGATGCAAAACTTGTCTTTTCATTGTTAACACTAGCAAGATATCGGGACCTAAGCGATCTGTTAAGATCACCGATCGTTTCACATGTACCTCCGCAAATGTCATTTATTGCATAACCTGTACGTTATGCAATAAATTATACATTGGTGAGACTGGTAGACGACTAGGTGACCGATTCCGCGAACACCTTCGCGATGTTGAGAAGAATGACAAGGATGCATCTAAGCCAGTCGCTCGCCATTTTAATCTGCCCAACCACTCCAAAAAACACATGGCTATCTGCGGCCTTTCCCTACATCTAGGTACGACGGAAAGCCGCAAGAATCTGGAACAAAAATTCATCTTTCAAATCGGCACCCTTAATCCTCACGGTATTAACGAACGCTTTTCATTTAACTAATATATTCCTATTTTTCACGTTGCCATGTTACCACCAATAGCGTAGCTCCTACTCTACTATAAAAACTACACGTAACCCATAATCCCTCGATTCGCTCTGACGAAGGGCTAACGCTCGAAACGTCAGCTTTTAGAATCTCTGTACGGTGGTCAATTTACATTATCAACTCCGTTGATAAACCAAATTTTTGTATACTACTTCCCCACCGACGCAGCACCACAGTTTCTTTAGAAACTACCCCTTCATTCATTGATAAAATTTCATTCATGCAACAATTTTTTTACAAACAAGAAGCTATTTCAAAAATAAGTGGTGTTTCGTTTCCGGACTGAGCTGTTCTGGGGATGATTAGAAATATGCCGCATTTGAGCTCGATCCCCTGGCCTGTTTCCTCCATTGTAGGAGTCACCAGGAGTACCTATCGGATTGCTACTAGGCCTTTTTCATTTTTATTTTCGGATTGGCCCAGCCAGCATCGCTCCTGGGAGAATCCAGCTTAAGCTCATTTAATACCATCCAACTCAGTACCCTATGTTTTTGGGTAGCACATACCACAGGGAACCCAGTTTATGCTCACGGAGCGTCTAGTTTCATGGAAAATACCACGTGGTCAAAGATGGCGTCCAAAGTTGAGATTTCATCGCTGAGGAACGCTGCATGTTTATTCCTTATTTTCTGAAAGTTTCCATTGTACTGGGAGTGATAAAAACGAAAGTTCATTCTGTAATATAACATTTGATGGAATTCATGAAAAGGCAGTTAAAAACGTCGCTCATCCATCGGACGACCTCACTCGTCCGCACGAGTTTTTAGTCGTCTAGGACGACCGGACGACCGCGAATGTGGATCCCTGCTCTAGAGCTGATAAGATTATGGCGGAGGCCGCATGCAAGGCTAAAGAGCGTAGACCAACAAGAAAGGACAGAACCAGATCATCTTACACTATTCTCCAGCCGTTTAAAGAGGACGTCTATACAGCCAGCTCATAAATCGCATGTACTCTAAGTTATTTTCTGAAAAAAAGCTACGCATGCCAACCTCCTTGACTGATAAAAACATGTCAACCTGCTAAAAGCACCACGGGAGCTCACACATCAAATATCTGTTCACTCGTTGTATAAACGACTGGACAGCGTCATTCTTGATGTTTCCTACAACAGTGTTTGGGAGGCTGTTCCATGTCCTTATTGTGGAGTGAAGGAAAGTTCTGTCCAGAGTAGTAGATGTTCAAGCGTGAGGTATAGAAAGGGCATAATCAGGCATAGATCTAGGTACTTCTGTAGGATATATAAGAGTTTGGCAGCACTTTCTCTGCGGGGACAGTGGATGATGCGCATTTTACAGCAGAGCACGGTGGCAGCTGCAACCTACCTTTTCTGTCATGCTCTTTAATCTTTCAAAGCAGTATCTATATCTACTCCAATTGCATGGATATCTTTTTTGTGAATTGAGTAAAGTTTGTCTAGCCCGACAGTGTGCAAAGCACTCATCCATGACAGACAGGTGTATTCCAATTTTGGGCTTTGTAGATAGTTGCCATTTCTGGGTAATCCAGTTTATCGAAAGACTTTCCACAGTGCGCATTTTGATCTCAAGGATATCGAGTTTCTACGCCTTTTCCAGTTTGGTATTTTCAGAATACAGATCAATTAAGTCTTGTTGAAAGTCTTTTTCGAGACAGCACCAAGGCCTTAAATTTTGTAGGTTCAAAAGTAACTTACTATCAGGCAGCCCATACTCTTTTGTTATCTACTCAAGATCCCTGTTTAGAACAGCACTGAACTACATTATCCCTCTCATAAACAGATCTTATTGGTGTGAACAGTGTAGAGACATCAGTGAACAAGCGTCTACTGGGTTCTCTATTAACACAAAAAATAGAAGAGGGCCTAGAATGTATTCCTAAGGCACCGAGGCGTTAATGGATGGATGAAACGTCCGATAAATGGTCTGAATTATAAAGGATCGTCTATGAAGATAGCTCTGTAACCATGTGCAGGTTTCCTGCAGAGTACAACGTGAGACTCCTTTTGAATCTCATTTTGGAACGTGGGACATTGTGCCACACTTTGTCAAAAGCCACTTTGATGTCACAAGCAATGATACACACTTCCTCATTTCTGTCCAGGGATGCATTCCAGGTCTGGGTCAAGATGATGCATAGGTCAGTAGTACT
>NC_090894.1:21371816-21376816 GCF_036669925.1 Montipora capricornis | reverse complement strand
AAACCTTTCTTTACCACCGTTTCGCCTTGACCCGCACGTTTGTGCATGAAAAACTTTCATTTGGAACTTTTGGCAACAAAACCGGACCGGCTAGGGAAAGATTATTGCTTTAAACACCATTTAATCCAGGGACGGCGGAGAGTATTTTGTATTGGGGGGAGTGGTGGGGTGCTAACAAGCAAGCGCTGGAGACGCTAACTTGTAGGGGATTCTGGGGGAATTTAGAAATCTTAAAGCTCGGAAATGCTACTTTCAGCATTCTCGACGAGATATCAAAAAAATAAAAGTGGATCAACCGTAAAATGACAAATGTTTTTCTTCCCATTTCTTACTTGATACATACATAACTTAATACATATATCATTTTACAATTTTACGAAACAACACAACGTTTTTTAAAACATGTTTAAATAGAATCTTCGTCATCTTCAGTTTGAATTACAAAGTACAGAGTTGAATCTATAGTGTGCGCAAAATGCTAATTAACTATAAGAACAAAAGGGAATACGACAATGTAAAATATTACAAAGAAAGTTTTTGAATTGACATTATAAAGTCGATGATTTAGTGTAGGTTTTAACCATTTAAGCTGGAAAGTGGTGGAAGCGTGATCTACGATACTGACACAATCATTAGAGCATGAAGTGCAGCATTGCTGAGAATTTTGCAAGTGTTTAGAAATGTCAGGACCTATCACTGCCGGAACATGTGCTCATGTACGAGCGTGAAAAAAGGAAATGGGTTGTCGTTCTAGATCGTTCTGATAACGACCAAGGTATCCTGAAAATCATCAGCGACAAATCCAAATTTCGACCTATCAAGGAAGATCCCACTTTAGTGAAAGAAGGCAAACTGCAACGACTCCTCCGCAAATTACAGAAAAACGGTCACCTTCACAGTCAGGTTTATACAGTATCTATCCCAAAGGTTCACAACCAGCAAGAATTTATGGCTTACCAAAAATGCACAAGGAACGTGGACACAACTCCATCCCGCCATTCCGCCCCATTATGTCTTTTATTGGAACATTTAACTACAACCTGGCTAAATATCTGTCTACTTTGCAACACCACACATACCAACTGAACATTACGCCTCTGACACTTTTACCTTTGTCCAGGACATTTAAGGTTTAACTATGCGTGGTAAATTTATGGTTTCTTTTGATATAGAGAGTCTTTTTACCAACATACCTCTTAAAGAATGTATTGACCTGGCGGTCAGGTACATTTCTGATAGCAATCCCGACCTTAAAGTAACACCGAGCATAAGAGTCTTTTCTCCGTAGCCACCGCTCAGACCCCCTTTTTATTTAAAGGTTCCTTCTGCGACCAGATAAATGGTGTAGCTATGGGCTCCCCCCTCGCTCCTATTCTTGCTAATTTATTTATGGGGCATCATGAAAAATTATGGTTGGAAACTTTTCAGGAATCCAAGATATTATTTTACCGACGTTATGTTGATGATTTTTTTTCGTTCATTTCATTCGGAGAATCAAGCGCTGCTATTTTTTGACTATATTAACTCTAGGTACCCTTACATCAGATTCACTATGGAAAAGAAATAGATCACAAAATCCCTTTCATATCTCATTTATTCATTCATTTTTATTCTCTCACATAAAGATACATGGCAACTTCCTCTGCTCGCATATAGCTTAGCTAGTCGAGGCGGGCACAGGAAACTTGAACATAAGGTAATTCAATAGGAGAAGATTGAAAAAATTAAAGAGATAAAAGGAAAGGAAAAAAAAGGAAGATAGATCATATAAACGATATAGTGATGAACTAGAGTTATTACAATACAAGGTTACAACGTTACAAAATTACAAGCCTATTTTACACTCCATATCATCTTGCTTAATTAATTTACTAATTTATTACGTATATAAACTAGGTGTGTCAATATAAGTATCCACGAATTTCAGAATACGTAAAAGGAGCTGATGAAAAGAAGATTAAAATTTATGTTAAGGGAGTACTCGGATACTTTGAGGAAGACTGTTCCAAATTCTTGCACCAAATCCAGAAAATGAATGCTTTAACTGATTTGACCCGGAATATTTAATGTTTAGACTACCAGTCTATGAAAACCTAGTGTTATAGCTATGCACTTGTGTAGGATAAAGAAATAGGTTAGAAGTGTTTTCCGGCAAAGAATTGTTAGAAACGTCATGCAAACTGACTTGCAGTATTGAAAGTTCAGCGGGGAGGATATTATATTGGTTGAATAACGGGATCGCACGAGATCTGTATGGAGCAAAGTGACTTAAACGAAGAGCACGCTTTTGCAAGATTACCACTTTTTCCAGGTTTGTTTGAGCAGCTTGGCCCCACACAGCAATACCATAAGTTTTGTAGGGCTGAATCAAAGACCGATATATGCTTAGTAAAGTATCAGTGGGAACAAAGTGTCCCCAATTTTTTCTTCGATGTTCTGATCAACAACGACTCATTTTCCTGTTACCAGTGTTTACCGTACGAAAACCTTCACGGGCTGTTGACTAATTACTTTAGTTTTACATCTAACTCCTACAAACTGGGTCTCATTCGCACGCTTGTTGATAGAGCCTACAAGATCAACAACACTTGGTTTGGTTTTCACGAGGACGTCACGAAACTCACCAATATCCTTCAAAAGAATATTTTTCCAGTCTATCTAGATGAAAATATTATAAATCGTTTCCTCACATTTGCCCTTCAAGACTGTAATCCCCCGGCTTCCATCTCTGACACACGTACCTTTTACTTTAAATTACCTTACATTGGTCCTTTTTCTATCATCATGACAAAAAATGTTCGCCACTTTGTAACAGCATAGATATTAAGTTAGTTTTCTCATACTTTAAAATCGGTAAAATGTTTGGTGTGAAAGATCCTATCTCTCGTGGGCTCCGTTTGGGTGCGGTATACAAGTTTTCGTGTGCGGGCTGTAATAACTGCTATGTCGGCGAAACCATGCACCCGGCATTTTTCTACGCTCGTACACGAGCACATGTTCAGTGATAGGTCCTCTCACATTTTTAAATACTTACAAAATTCTCAGCAATGCCGCACTTCATGCTCTAATGATTGTTTCAGTATCGTTTTGTGTTTAAGGCGAACAGGCAGCCCCCCAGTGGGGTAAGTGCAATGGCTCCTGGACATAACATCTAATCCCACACCGTATGAGGGGGTGGGTACGCCCAAACGGAGGGTTGTTTCAGTATCTCAAACTCATTAATAATTCACTAATAATTCACTACTCATTAATAATTCACTATTCACTACTCACTAATAATTCACTACTCATTAATAATTCACTACCGTGAAGGAAGTTTGGATATGTGGTCTTAATTAGCATAAAATTTCGCCAACTTTGATCCCAAATATCTCTTCAAATACTGATTCCTTTGAGAAGCAATATCAAACACTCGAAAGAGTGTTTCATCGGATATCCAAACACTTAGAAATCGGTTAAAAAACTCGGCCTTCAGCCTCGTTTTTCAACTCGCTTTTCGGTGTTTAAATATCCGATGAAACACTCCTTCTCGGGTTTGATATATTACTTCCACGACCTTCCAGCTTAAGAAGGGAATTCCCTTGAAAATGACGTACTATCCAGATTTTTGTCAAACTTAGCACAATTGATATTCATGCAATTCAAAAAATGCAATAAGTTTTCGCGCTGCATACCCTTTATTCTGAGTTTTTTTAACGAATTACGCGAGAAGCGTTCGAAACCTAATCAACCGGAAAGTTTGTTGTTATATCACTAAAGCTACTGAATATTACTTTAGCCTACTTGTTTGTCCGGGCTAAAATCTTTCAGCAAAGTGATTTCAAATTGCTCAATAATCTTGCAAAGCAATGCAAGCAAATTAGACCTTTACATCGTCACCTCACACTCAGTGTCTGGCTCCAAATTAAGTGCAGTTTCACGGCTAAATACTACAACTTCTACTATCCAACTTTTTTTCTCCTTAAAATATGTTTTCCGTGTACCTATTACGAGTGCATAACACCATTAAAAAGGAGGGTTCACCGTGCTCGTTTAGGAGAAAATAGCGATTCCTTGACAGGTTAAGCTTGGCGTCAATGAAAATCCGCCATTTTATCAATGTGCGTGAGCTAATGCGCGCACCAATGACGCAAGAAGTTGTGCACAGTAAGGTTGCGCAATGCAAAACCAAGGAATCACCTTAAGATAAAAGAAGCTGTTCATATTCAGTGGCAAAATCCTATCCTAAACCATCGACTTTATCATGTCAATTTAAAACTTTCTTTGTAATATTTTACATTGTCGTGCTTCCTTTTGTTCTTACAGTAAATTAGCATTTTGCGCACACTATATATTCAACTCTGTACTTTGTAATTAAAACTGAAGATGACGAAGATTCTGTTGAAACACGTTTTTAAAAAACATTGTGTTGTTTCTTAAAATTGTAACGTGTCTAATACTATCCAGACCTTTAGGCAATATATAATTTTGTTTTGTTTTTCCTACTATTACTTTTTTTTAAATGTTTTACGGGTGGGTTTTTTAAATTATTGTAAATTTATTTATTTTTTATTTTTTATTTTTTGCTTGAAATTGCTCCGCCGTCCCTGTAATCGGTGAGTTTTGGCCTTCAACGCATCCTGCGATAAGTTAACGACTGTGAAAGGTTGGATTGGACTTGACACCTATTGGATTTTGAACTAAGGTTATTGGACATGACCTTATACTGCTACTATCCAGACCTTTAGGCAATATATAATTTTGGTTTGTTTTTCCTACTATTACGTTTTTTTTAATGTTTTACGGGTGGGTTTTTTAAATTATTGTAAATTTATTTATTTTTTATTTTTTATTTTTTTGCTTGAAATTGCTCCGCCGTCCCTGTGATCGGTGAGTTTTGGCCTTCAACGCATCCTGCGATAAGTTCACGACTGTGAAACGTTGGATTGGATTTGACACCTATTGGATTTTGAACTAAGCTTTTTGGACATGACCTTATATATTAGGAATGACTTTGTTTA
>NC_090894.1:21356816-21359316 GCF_036669925.1 Montipora capricornis | reverse complement strand
TGTACAATGTGCGATAAAGAGCCCTCTCTATGCACTGCTCGTGATTCGGCGAAAAGAGCCGTACATTATACAGGAAAGAAAACAAACCCACACTTTGCAGTGCTTTGGTGAATTGACAGAGAAACGAAGGACAATTTTACGAGCAAAAAGAAGGTAGGCATTCAATTGCTGCAAACTTTTATTTGGTCCGTTTGTTTTGTACATGAGAATCTGAACCGTATATGTACAAAGATTTCTTAAAATTCCACTTCTTTCGCTTATTTTAAAATTGACAAATGGCTAAAATTGCCAGAAAAGTGCAAAAATTAAGTTGAAAATGTTCGATTTTCCGTATTTCAGTCAAAAATTTTACCGATTTTATTTAAGTCCATACAGACTTAGAAAAAAAACCTCTAAGAAGACCAAACAAAGCGCTACACTCCCAAAGGGCGTCTATTGTTATCGCTATTGTTTTCTTGAAACAAAGGACCGTATGCATAATGAAGTAGGGACCTGTACGGAAATCTTGCCCAAAAAGTTAACCAAGATTGGCACTAATTTGAGCTTTGGACAACCTGGCCAATGGTTGCATATTCCCATTCAAACAATCTTTTTTTTAACTCCTTCTTTGACCAGGCTTTCAGTTAAAAAATCTGCTTTTCGAAATCAAACATATCCCAAATGTCTTGGCCACAATGATTGGAATGATGGATTGACTTCTTTCACTCCATTAAGTGATCAATTATTTCAGAACTCAACACCTCCGCCAATGCAAATTGGGGAATTTCTAAGCCCCGAACTTTTAGAGTATAACAAGCGGCTTCAACCTTACTCAAACTTGCTTTCATAACTCTGACTTTCGACGAGACATCCCGGTAAACGTTTCCCAACGAAAGAAAGGTATTGTGCAGTTGCCGAAGGAAGTTGCACACCTGAAAACAGGTATTTCTGTCTCCATTTGCAGCGCTGTTGATGCACAAACGCATTAATTCACCAGTCAAATCAGCAATTCCAAGAACGTAGTCAAAAGGGTTAAACTCCAGGTCCCTTCCTCCTTCCTTTGAGAATGCACACATTTCCTTGACCTCCTCACATGAAATCAAAGTTCTGTGCCTGAGATAATGACAATGACAATGCTTCAATGTATTCTTGCACACCGGGAGAAAAAGCTCGATCGAACTGAAAGGGATCTTCCCCCGCCAGCTCCGAAGCAATCTTCTTCAAGAGGTCTTGAACTCCTAAGAATTTTTCGTCTGCTTCTTTAAAAATCTTGTCAAGGTTGCCTGCCCCAACAGCCCTTTGTAAAAGGAAGATAATTCTCTTGCTTGCTATGGTCACGTCTCGGCCATACTTAACCAAGCGCTCGTATTTATCGTGGCGCGAATCCAGCACTTTCTGATAGCCTCTGAATGACGCTATGACTGAGGAGTTTTCGTCGATTTTTTTCGAGGGATTAATGTCCTCGTTTGCTTGCATACAACCACGTTTTTCACTTTTCTGCACCTCCATGTATTCCTCCATGTTGCAACCCAATGTCAAGCTAGATCAATTTATCTGATTGGCTATTTCATTACCCAATAGAATCAACTCTTATTAGACCTTTAATGCTCAAATTTCTTGAAAATTTGACGTGATGATGATCCCGCCAAGTTTTCTTGATCAAATTAGTGAGCAGCCGTAAATGCGTGGAGGAGACCCTTTACTGTACTGATCCCGTGTCGGCCATATTCAAGATCGGAAATTTTTCTTGTTGTAATAACTCTGAACACGGAGGAGCCTTAAAGTTTGTCAGCGATAAGTTGCTGGTCTGTATTGAAGGCGAATTATGGGGAACCCTTATGTTCAAAGGGGCTAAAAAAAATGTTTCTGAGTTTAATTCGGAATATTCTTGCAAAGATGTCCAGTATAAGAACGGCGATGGAGTATATTGGCTTCGTCTTAAAGGTAAATTCCTTTTCAACTAGTTCTGGCTTTAATACATAACAGTGATCTTATATTTATATGACGCTAGTGAAAACTGCTAACCAAAAGCTTGAACAAACTTTGTCAAGTTCGTTTTATTAATCATTTAAGTCTTACTCCTTAACAATATTATTATTCACTGAAGTCAAGATTGATAGCACGGGACATCCGCAGCGAAGTAAGGACGGTGTCTACTCAATCTCGTTCCCAGAGTCTTCGTTCCCCTTGACCAGCGGGTCGGGTTACGAGAGACTCTGGGATAATCCGATTCTTGTCATGAACACCATTGCGCAGGCGTAGGCGTAACGCCAAAATGGCGGAGAGAGTGGAAGATTTGTTCCACGATGGCATGCAATTTTCTTTGGCAAAATTAGGATATCCCAACCTAGAACTGAAAAAGGAACAATATGACGTGCTGGAGCGATATGCCTGGACAAAAATCTGTGCTAAATATGTTACCAACGGGCTGTGTTGTCAAGTGTTGCCAGGGATTTTCGATTAGAATTTGTGTAACGTGGAAATGTAAAGCAGATTGTGTCGCTGTTGAATGCACTGATCC
>NC_090894.1:21341816-21351816 GCF_036669925.1 Montipora capricornis | reverse complement strand
AAGAAAATTGGGGGTAACCACGCATTTTTCAGAGATAATAAATCTTCAATTTGCTGGAAAAAAAGCCATACGTTGCTTTGTATTTTAACGCTTTTTACAAATATTGTTGATTACTCTTCGAAAAATGCGTGGATACCGCCAATTTTCTTTTTAGATTTCAGTAACACTTGTTAAGATCTGCTTTTCCCACATATTCAGTAAACCACACAAAAAGACCTTTGAATTAGTAGGCACTGTCCTTAATCAAATGGTGACAAGTGAAATTAGGGCATAATTTCACGCACCCTTTGTCCAAAATTTCAATTATTTGATTTTGGACAAGAAAAGGTTGTGCACTGTGACTTGTTTTGAACCAGAGGCAAACAGCAATTCGGAAATGAGATATCACGTTACGGGAAGCCATTTCTTTTTTCGGCTTCCTCCACTGAGAGGTGAAGACCTGTGACTTGACCAAATTTAAGCACTAATCACTGAGTTATGTGGTTAATATTTACCAAGAAAATTAAAGAGAGGAAAAACCAAATTTAGACTGTACTTACGTTGGATTCTTTTAACATAAATGCTACAGGGCGGGATAATTGGGAGCCATCCCATATTATTATCAATACGGAGGCCAAATGACAAACTACCCCCATAAAATGCACCTTTTTGCCGGTCAAACGGGAAATGCCCGATCTGAAAATGCATTTACTGCCCTGATTCTGATTGGCTGCAGAGATGTCAAACAACTTTGCTCAGCCAATGGCTGAGGAGCCATTTCAATGCCAATGTTGGTGCGAAATTTTGTGGATGAGTTTTTTTGCTGTTTTTTCTCAATTAGATTGTTTACGTGATCGTATTTTAGCAACAACTTTCCATACCTTAGTGTCATGCTACATCTCCGTTCTACATTTTTTTCTTATTAAATGAATTTGTGCTTGGGCACAAATGATGCTTCTCCGTAATTAGTAATAGTCCTCGAGTAGCGAAAAGCGTGACGTATTCTTTCGTTTTATTCCCAAATATATAAATTTTCAAATTGCATTTGTTAACTTTATTATTGCCTTTTCTGTCCGACTAGTTGGGTGATACTAAAACAATTAGACCCTTCGCCCTTAGCTTCGTCTCATGGGCTATTGACCCATAGCCCTATGCGGGCTATGGGTCCAATTGTTAATTATTACTTTTAAAACTAAAATGAATATTAATTTCACACAGTTGGCCGACTGTCTGTGGAAGGGAGCTGTTCTTCACAATTAACTGTTACTTAGCACCAAGGACATCGACCGTACCATAGAACATTCTTGCCATGCAAATGTGAAACACAAAATGACAACTAATTTGAAAGGATGAGTTTTTTAAAGGGTGTCATGTAAATTAACCTAAATCAGCAGTCAGCTCACAATCCACAGTTTGTGGAATTCTTCCAGATTCCCTCTGATCATCATCCATGATTTCTTGTACCCTATATGCAAAATAATAGGAATAGTATAATATTAGTTTTATCATCATTAACACTGCGAAATGCCTGAAGCAAGATCACACCATGACAACTTCAGAATAGCCACATTTAACCACGCACACATCCTGTCCATGTACCTCCAAAATTCACAGTCCAGGTTATCTGGTGAGTAAGTTCAGAGGAGCAGGAGAAGGAGGAGGCTATTATAATAATATCAATAATAATAGTCTACTTGATAATAATAAAATGTAAAAACAAAAAGAACTATTAACAATATTTTCCTGTAATTACCAAAATCAAGCACCTTTGTGGATTGTACTATAATTTATTGACTCTCCATTCTGTGATCATAAGTCGATCATGTCTTCAAACTAATCTACTTAATTATAATTCCTGTAAATTAAATTAGCATAATGAGGTATCTTACAAGTAACACTACCTGCCTAGATTAGCTAGCTACTTGGGATGTAGTGTGCTTAGAAATGGCTAAATTGCAAACTTTAAAATGACGCTTAGTAAATGTTTGGCTTGGTTTGATTTATTTTCCCTACTATATGTTGGTTCCAATAATTTAACGAGATGACTGAAAGAAATCCAAGCAAACAAAATACCTGAATTTAAAATTAAAGCAATTATTTTTATTCCTATGCAAACTCCATATGAGTAATTGTCACTTAAAGTTTGTTCTTTTTCATTTCTACTCTCATAAAAACATCCCACCTAATGGTCTGCCAATCAATAGTCTCTGTCAGTGGCGAACTTCTCTCTGGATAGAATGATCGGCCCCGGCAATCTGAGGATGAACACTGTCAAAGAGAAGACAGTATTATTATTATTATCATTATTATTATTATTATTATTATTATTATTATTATTATTGACATACAATCATCAATGATACTTTTCTCTTTCTTGCTTGTCTACAAAGTGTTCTGGCAGTATAGCAGATAATAATTAAAAGTAAAAGTAATTAGTCACCTTTGTAGGAACTGAGTATTTTCCATCTTTTAGATGAATTGCCTTGAGAATAAAGAAAACTGACTTAACACTTTGACTCACAACAAGACCTTAACTTGGAAGGAAATCATGGATAGCATACTAACACAGTGTTAGTGGAGGTTTCGGCGGGATCATATTCATAACTATAATCCCCATCTTTTGATCTCCAAGAATGTCACAGTACATAACACACAATTTCAATTTGTTTGTCTCAAGATGGTTTGGACATGTTATGAGAAGTGACAACATGCAGCATTTTAATTATTACCACTTGAGGTGGAAAGCAAAATAAAATGGATGATAATAATGATGATGGACATGTAGTCACTAATGTCTTGTAGACCATGCCGTAGAGTGGACATCTAGACCACATCATGGTAGTCTCCTTCAAGAAAAGGGGTGAAATAGTTATGTGCCATCCAAACACAAGGAAAAGGAAGGAGAGCTCATTCAATCTGTTCAATGTTCACATCTACATCAAAACTAATTATGAAAGATGAGGGGAAGCAATACCCATTAAATAGCTTGGTCCCTTATTACAACAGCCAAATTGTATCATGATAACAACATTCTCTAGCTTCCTTAGTACTCTTTATATATATTAGTCTTGAAAAGCTGAAAGTTAATCAAAGTTAAGAAGATAAACCTTATAATAAGAGTTAGCATATAACATTAAAAATTATCCTTTATTTTTAAATAATGTTCTGTTCATTTTCATGACTTCAATAATTATTACTTGTACCAACTGAAAAGTGTTAAGGACGGTGCCTACTATTGTTATTGCGCATACGTTCTGCGCATCTCAATATCATGATATGGGAGGAGTGGTTAAGATAGCCTGTGAACAGTCTTTGCGGGAGAGAGAGAAACAGGCCACCCTCTTTCTCACTTGCCCCACGATTTACAGTTATTCTGACGCATTTGAGAGTTGAGCTTGCAGATCATACCTGTGTTTCTCCACAAAGGTTACAGCTGAATGCCATCTTGGTCACCAAGGGCTTCACGTTACTTACTCTCACAACAGTCCCATGGATCGCAACAAACTTGCCTACAAACAAGAACAATGTTTTACTTATGGAAGAAACAACACAGTAATGTCTAACAAGACTTCAAAGAGACATAATTTACACCTTAAGCAAAATCTTTCATTATAGCCATAACAGATGGAATACTAGCTACATGCTGGCTTTAATGCCTGGTTTGCACTCCGACATAAGCATTTAAAGCATAAGCATAAGAGAAGTGACATACGCTAGCGCAGTTACCTCCAGAAAAAGGTCCGCAAGGGAATGACATGAGCCACATTTCCAAAATGGTGGATAGTCTTATGTTTATAATTATTATTAATGTTGCACTGGTTCATGCAGTTATTAATGTGACATAAGCATATAAAGCATAAGGCTAGCATAAAAAAAAATGGAAACGATTCCTTCCTTTTTCTTACGCTCATGCTTATGTCACTCCTAGTCCACACAGCTTACGTTTATGCTTACGATTATGCTAATTATGTCACAATGTAAACCAGGCTTTATAAGGAACATAGGAAAATCTAGAGAAAAACCTCTGGGGTAGGGTAGAGTACTACTCAACCAAATCATGGCAACAACCAAGATATCAATGTAATATACAGTGTAAGGGCCGATTTACACGGTATGACTTTGTCACACGCGACAACGGCTTACGACAGGCCCACAACATGATTTACAATTGTTGTGTACGTCAGAAAAAATGTCGTAGCATTTTAAAACATGTTTTAAAACGCTGCGACAATCGTAAGTCATGTCGTAGGCTTGTTGTGAGCTTGTCGCATGCGACAAAATCGTATCGTGTAAATCGGCCCTAACATAATGACAGTTGAGCACTGTATACCAACGGTTAATTGGCCTGAAAAATGACCACCTTCAATTCTGGGCTGTCATCAAATGTATACCATAATCTGAAAACAGCTTTTCATTTAACACCAGTGAAACAACAGACTGAGTATAATTGTGAACAAGCACTTACCACAGTAGTTGGCTTTGAGGCTCTTGAGGGGAGTTACTGGCTCAAAGTTTGATATTCTGTTGAAGTCAAAATAAATTGAGGATTAAGTGGTGCCGTGTATACAAACTGATTTTGAAAACTAGGGAGCATGTTGTGTGCCTGTTAATTTAAAAGTCACTACTCTGGGTAGGAGTTGGCACCCATCACCAAAGCTGAAAAGGCATTCTTCTTATAGAGCTACAAAGTTAACCAAACAAAAGGGAGCACCAGAAATAATAATTTAATATTACAATTATTGTTAAACAAGATCTTTGCATGAGCACTAGGGAGTAAAAAAGGGATTTTTGTCAGGCTTTGCCCGATAAGTCTTGAAATTGGGCTAACATTGGAAGTGAAGGCTATCTCCAAATATTGATTTGTGTACTTTATATATGCAGTTTAATTATTGTGTGCACAGCTGTTGTTTTGTATTGCTTCTTTATTTATTCGTTAGTGTATTTGTTTACTTATTAAAGCATAAATATCTTTTCTTTTTTTTTCAACTTAATATTTCATTTTTTCAGTTTAAATGATTCTTAGCCACTTCTGTATTAAGAGCACAATAAAGATAGTTGTTGATTGTTGTCTTTGCTGATTTTCCCTTTTGAATAGAGGACTGAATTTACCTTGCCTGAATGTATGGTAGATCAACTAGGCATGCAACCTGTTGACTTTCTCCTGGTCCAGCTTTTGAAAGAACCTGTAATATCACAGTTAAATGATTGTATAATACTATTAACAGGGTTCATACACTTTTTCAGACCAAACATTCTTGAAAGGACTTTTCAAGGACTTTCAAGGGCCAAATTTGGAAATCTCAAGGACCTCTTTTTTACATCGAAGAATTTACCCATGGAAATAGTCTGACAGTACAATTCTTGCTCATTTTCCACAATGTACATGCATAAAAATAATGCAAAGGCACTGGTAACCATTCTCGACCCCACAGCTCGTCGCGTTTGTATGACATGACTTGAGTATCTGATTATTTCTACTGAAGTTTTCAAAGATCAAAAATGAGAGTCAGAAAAAATACAAGGACTTTTAAGGACCAGGAAAGAAGAGCAGAGATTTTCAAAAACTTTCAAGACCTTGAAAATGTACTCTCAAAATTCAAGTGTTTTCAAGGTTTTCAAGACGCGTACGAACCCTGCATTAACAATAAAAATTAACTAAAGGGGTGCAGGGATGGCGCAGTGGTGAGAGTGCTCGCCTCCCACCAATATGGATCGGGTTTGATTCCCAGACTGAGCGTCATGTGTGGGTTGAGTTTGTTGGTTCTCTACTGCTAATTAAAAACAGTTTATTGAAATGATAACCAAACCAAATGAATGTCAACTTTATTGAAAAAGATAAATTAAAGAAGTTTGCTAAAGGCCATTGTGGCAGTTGCGACTGAATAATATGTTGTTAAAATGACACGGACAAACCTGAGATACTGCTAAGCCAAGACTTTGGAGTACTACCATAGGCTCTTCTCTAAGATCCCCAGCTAAAGATGGAAAGTCTTCCCTAAGATCTAAAACAAATTACACCAATATTAGTGTTTAAAGGTGTACAATTGGTTAAGTTATGTACAAACCAGTCCAATCATACTTAAGTGTGACAGTTTGTATTAGGCAACAGAAAGAAAGAATTCTAAACTTTAAAATGATTGACCATGATGAAAGAATACCTGATCGTACAGATTTTGATAGCCTCAATGTACATATACGTACATGGTCCAGTATGACCATTCATGTACATACTGGATACATACATGTGTCTGACCAAACTTAAAACAATCTGGAAGCTGGTATGCACCGGTATTAAACTTTAACTAGTTACAAAACATGCAGAAAAATTGACTTTAAAAAATTTTGCTTTGCAAATGTAAATGTGCGCTTAGTTGACCACTCCCTACAAGGGCTTTTCAGGATCAACCAGCTCAACGGGATCAGACCGAATGCATGTGAAGGCACCCATGGCTGCCGCCATACGATCCATGTGTGATCTCAGAGCACCGCAAACCCAGCCAGATGTAATTGACTGGGAGTCAATTTTGAGGAGGGAGGAAAACCGGAGTACCCGAAGAAAAACCCTCGGAGTCAGGTTGAGATCGACTGAAACTTAGCCCACATATGACCCGAGACCAGAGTTGAACGTGGGTCACAGAGATGGGAGGCACGATTGATGACCACTAAACCACCCTGACTCCAACTTTGGAGAATAGGTATTTGCAGGTACACTGCACTAAGAACGACGTTTAAGTCATTTGCCCTTGTATCAATGTTATTATTGAGCTTTAAAATTCTTAAGTTTTTTTGATTCTCCAAGAGGCATAATAATGTCAAGTGAGTTCCAAATGATTGGCACTCTACACTTCAGACCTTGATTTAGTCTGAAAACTTTGATTGCTAATGTTACATTTACATATAATAAGATCCAAGACATCTCGGTCTGAAACGGGCATTACTAAACCACGAAACAGCGAAACACCAAAACAAAGCACCAAAAAAAACATGTATGACCCTATCATACATTGAATACTGACCGAAAAAGGTTGGATTTGAAATTAAATATCGTTTTAGGCTACTTAGGCTACTTAGGCCTAAAACATAATTGCTGCTAAATTCATTGAGATTAATTAACCCATTGACACCTGAGAGTGACACTTAAGGACGGTGCCTACTAATTCAAAGGTATTTTTGCGTGGTTTGCTGACTACGTGGGAAAAGCAGATCTTAACAAGTGTCATTGAAATCCAAAAAGAAAATTGGGGGTAACCACGCATTTTTTGGAAGATAATTAATCAACAATACTTGTAAAAAGCTCTAAAATACAAAGCAATGTATGGAGTTCTTTTCCAAATTCAAGCTTAATTATCTCTGAAAAATGTGTGGTTACCCCGAATTTTCTTTTTGGATACCAAGAGCACTTGCTAAGTTGTGCTTTCTCCACATAGTTTTGAACCACGCAAAAATATCCCTGTATTATTAAGCACTGTCGATAGGAAATCCGAGGGTCTCAAGATGCGCAGAACGTATGCGCAATAACAATAGTAGGCACCGTCCTTAATTGATTTTACTCTGTCTAATAACAGACGATTTTAATAGTCAATGGGAGGAGTCCTTGGGCATTTGAGTTGTGAATGGGTTAATATTGTAGAGGAAAAACATTTGAGATGATTAGAACCCACAAAATAATGACCAGCTCCCAACGTCAGTGGCTTCATAGCTCAGTTGGTTAGAGCGTCGCACCGGAATTGCGAGGTCACGGGTTCAAACCCCGTTGAAGTCCTGAATTTTTCAGGCTTCTTTACGCAATTGCAAAAAGTGAACTCATACGTGTAACTGCGAAGATCATAGCTTCACTTGATTTCATATCTGCAGTTCATATATGATTCATTTCATATACCATTTCATCGTTGATCTGTCTATAATCACACCATGGGATGATCCACAAAAAAATAGTAGCAGATTTTTTAAGGCAAACTGGTTTTATTGCAAAACAAAAGAATGAACGAGGTTAACCCAGTGATCAATCAAGCTATTAATATTATTATTACTGAAAGAAGTGCATTAAAAATTTAACCTTGTGTAGTTGAGTTGAACGTGACTCCACAAACTTCATAATAGCTTGGAATTTCAATCCAATGGATGACTCTGGACTGTATACTGCAAGCATAATGCTTATGTAACAAAAAGCTCAAGCAGATTCTGTTGTTTAGTTCAAGCAAAACCCATCCATGTTATAGATTTCAATAAAACCCTCAGGCCATTTTCTAAGAAAATTGTTATTAACTTCCACTTACAGTAGAACTGTTTGCACATCGAGGGAATTCCCTTGGACTCAGCTTCCCTTCTAAACTGAATGAAATTATCTAATCCAAATTAAACTATCACATGACCCTGTGGATTTTTCATCCTCCCTCTTTATACCAAAGCCAGCAAGCTTGTGCTTTTTCAAGCAACGGTAGGGATTTTCTCTAAGGGGACACCCCTCCTTGAATCTAAATATTTCAAACGATCTCAAACTAATGACAAGTCAACTTGGCTGCAAAACCCACGAAACCCGGTAACATTCTTTCAATCAATTTAGAAAGGCTGAAGAGATTCTCACATAAAAGTGACCATGTGGTAGTTAACTGCCAATACATTGTTATGCTAATACAAATAGTTAACTGCCAAGGGGACAAAACCATATTCTGGTGAACATCCACTTCACATGACCGATGATTTCTACAAGTCCTCAGTTATTATAAGATACCACAAATATATTATGCCTCTGGCACATGTATTTTATTAGATGTCCTACTTTATGATTATCAATAATATTAATTAATAATAATGTAGAGATGCAAGGCTGGTGCGAAAACTCACCTCTGTTAGGAAAGTACAGACTCCATTAATGTAAAGGGACAAGTAGTCAAACAGGTCTGTACTTGGCCAGGTCTTTGAAGTTGTTCTTGGGATGAACGACATTCTTTGGCTGAGGATACTTGACCTTATGTACAGTACACTTAAAACCCTTTAAATTTCTCAGATTATTGTCTAAAATTTACCATTTCAGAATAGGTGGTCCTTGTTCTCGCGTGCAGGGGTTTCAATAACTTTTGAAGTACATGTACTCTATCATGCCTGGGCTAATCAATGTAAGAGGCAGTCACTCCTGTCTTTTACAAGGGTTTGAGTGAAAATCAAGGCAGGAGAGCCAGCGATGAGAGGCAAATTTCTCACAAACAGACGGTGGTATACCACCCGTGGCTTCTAATGAAACCCCTGCATGTGATGTCATCCCGTGCAATGTTGTTGGACAAAAACAAAAGATATCTCATTAACTTCTTTTGTTTGTTCACCAGCATTAAATTTTGTACATAATTTACAGCATTGTCATGTCAGTCTCAAGAGACTGGTTGAAAACCACCCACAGTGTATTTGCAAACAATGAATGTGGATTTTTATAACAACAAAAAATTACTTTAAGTAACCTTTATAGGTGATTTCAAACCAGTCTCTAGAGACACAGATCGCAATATATGCTGTGCCAGTACCGGTCAGTGACACGTTAGTTTAACGCATGCTTAGCATCCAGGCTCTTGTTGTTTTTCTTCTTCTGTGTGTATATACTCTTTCAGTCTTCTGCGATCGCTCTGATTTATCAAAGCCACAGTTTTGTTACGAATTGTGTCCTCGTTCTACCATTGCTCCATTTACTGGAGCTGCAATGTATGATTGCTGGTGGACAAACAAAAGGAGCTAATAAGAGATTTCTTGCTTTTGTCCACCAACATGGTGACGATGATGTAACATGAAAACCACAGGGATGTAGATAGAACCCAGCAGCCGGAAAAAATTGCCGGCTATTCCCAATACATTTCAGGCTGATCAAATAATTTGAGTTTTTGGAATTCGTCATCTATTTTATAATTTGTGAAACAGAAATGTACTACACACTCAAACTGTACTGACGGAAACTGGTTGTAGAAATGTCCCAAAGGTTGATTCATTACAAGGATACGTAAAATGTGATCCAAGATCTCGTGTATTTGGTAAAAAG
>NC_090894.1:21331816-21336816 GCF_036669925.1 Montipora capricornis | reverse complement strand
TCTCTATGCAATAAGCGCATTCTAAATGTCCTCATATTACTTTATAAAAGTATGTTTTTTTTCTCTCTTTGAAAAAAAAAAAGGTTTTTCTGCTTATATGAAAAATACGTTTTCTCTCCCGTCCTGTTCTTATGCATGATCTTCGCGAAAATTACATTCTGTCCCTCAATAAACCTAGAACAACCAGTTATGGTCTTAGTTCTTTTTTCTTACGTATCAGCTAAGTTGCGGAATGCGCTACCTGATTCAGTATCCGTACCTATGAGTTTACTAGTTTTAAAAGAGAATCCAGGGCCGCATTTTGCACGGCGGCTTTTCTTTTTAATGAATATATCTTTAAATATAGAAAATATACTGCAAAGGTTGGTCAAGACAACGTGAATATAGGCGTTGTTACAATATTTCGGCTGGCCAACACCAGCCTTCTTCAGGTTTTGGTGTGGTCACGATCTATTTTGATCCAACGTAGAGCAAGTTTTGATCGTACACGGTTTTTGCAGTGGTTTAATCCTGAAAATTAGTTATATTTTTAAATATTTTGTATTTAGCATTTATCTGTATATGCTATGTATTTTAGTTTGGAAATGTAATGTCTCGAAGACATAAGCTCCTGTAGTTATTCTGAAATTCGAGATGAAATAAAGTTTGTGCATGTATGTATGTTACCTTTCACAGGGCGCATGCGCACACTTTGCAATCTGTGACTCCGGTGCTTACCATATGACAGATAAAATGACTTTTCCCTTGGATATATAAGCCATCAAATTCTTACGTTAAATTGACAAGGGCGGTCTGGAGCTGTGAGTACGCGTGGGATTTGTCTCATATGGTTTAGGGGCCGACACATCTCTCCCTCAATTCCGTACCAGGAGGCAAGGTCGGTAGCAGAAAGCAGCGAAGGGCCAACTGCGTCCAAAAGCGATCACACGGGCCGAAATCCCGGGATGACTCGTTTGGTACGACGCTCCAGCGCCGGATGTCTGGAGGTACTGCGTTTTTTTCTCTTGTTCAAACATTCCGTCAGCGCATGCGTAAATGTTCTGTTGCTCTCCGATACCTAGCCTACCAAAAAAATAACACGCGGGCCTCGGTTGTTCAAAAGGTGGATAGAGCTATCCACCGGATAAATCACTATCCAGCGGATAAACACTAGCAAAACCAATTGAGTTATCCAGTGGACAGTGATTTATCCAGTGGATAGCGCTATCCACCCTTCGAACAACTGGGGCCTGGTCTTTACCAGCAATTGACATTTCAGTTCACGATTCTACAGGCATAAACGTAACGTAAGAACCGTGCATGTCTGGTCTTCTCGAGACAGAGGTGAGAGATGGTTTCATACAGATTGGGACGCCTAAAATGCTCTCGTGTAAACATCGCGGTTCACGAGTGAAGTTGTCTCTCTGGCCTTTCTGTGGACGAATTCCAGGACCTACCGATACAATTTGGGGAAGTTCTGAAAGCTAAAACCTTCAATCGATGCGGTATTTTTTTCTGGTAGGACTGGGTGGCCCGATACTTATGCAAAAAATATATATATAATGAGAATTGGGAGTCTCCCCTCGTCATCGAATGGCAGAATTACCCAGAATTCTTTTTGGGCATGAGCGAACACGAGACTGGCCCACATCGAATGGCTGAAGCGCGGCCAGAGGAAAAACTTTCTAGCCAGATACTTAGGAGTAGGCCTGGTGTGTGCTGTTAACGTAGAGTCTGGATTCTGAACAAGTTTTTATTATAGAAAATTTGCGACAAAGTTGTGCTTTCATTTCGCTGTAATACTCGTGTCAAAGAAACGGTATAATAAAGTAAATAAGAGGATAACGAGATTTATATTGGCAGATTACCTGTTCTCTTACTGCTAAAGTCAAACTCTACATCTCTATGCAATAAGCGCATTCTAAATGTCCTCATATTACTTTATAAAAGTATGTTTTTTTTCTCTCTTTAAAAAAAAAACAGGTTTTTCTGCTTATATGAAAAATGCGTTTTCTCTCCCGTCCTGTTCTTATGCATGATCTTCGCGAAAATTACATTCTGTCCCTCAATAAACCTAGAACAACCAGTTATGGTCTTAGTTCTTTTTTCTTACGTATCAGCTAAGTTGCGGAATGCGCTACCTGATGAATATATCTTTAAATATTATGTATTTAGCGTGTATCTGTATATGCTATGTATTTTAGCTTGCAAATGTATTGTCTCGAAGACATTAGCTCCTTTAGTTATTCTGAAATTCGAGATGAAATAAAGCTTATGCATGTATATGACGGTATATTAAGGCAAATGAATTTGAATGAAGGTAGATGAAGGTAGATGAATGTGAATGCGGGTTGATTACCATGAATGAAGGTAGATGAAAGTAGATGAATGTGAATGAAGGAATATGAAGGTAGATCGATGAAGGTAAATGAAGGTAGAGGAAGGTAGATAAACGTGACTGAAGGTGAATCAAGGGATTTGAAGGTAAATGAAGGCGATTGAAGGAAAATGAAGGTAAATGAACATTAATGAAGGTATATTAAGGTCATTCTGGTCCCCAGAGGCCGCGATTCTTTCGGTCAGCACCGAGAATAACGACCTCTGGCAAACCTCTGGCTGGTTCCGAACCAGGAAGTCCGCCATTCACGGACTTCCGGCTTGTCTGCGCAATATCAGAAATTTGAAACAATTAGTAGCTGTCAACGGTTATCAAAATAGACCCCCACTGAGACTGCGCGTATTTCGGAACCGGCCAGAGGTCGTTATTCTCGGTGCTGACCGAACTTGAATGGTGGCCTTTGGGGAGGAGAATGTATTAAAGTGAACTGATGAATGTGAATTGAAGCGCGGGTAAACGGCGGGAGTAACTATGACTCTGAGTTGTGAATTGTGTTTCCTCCCGGGCCTACCCGCATAAATTAACAGGTGGAACTTAGCTGATAATGTTGGGTGAAGCCAGGCGTCTCTAAACCTGCCGCCGGAAGCCGATCAAATTTTGGCAATTTTGGTCGGTGGAAAGCGGCTTCACGGTTAGGGTCCTGCGGCAATTCCTTTCCGTGTGACAATAAGGCCCTCGTGGAACACTGCCCACCTTGGGCGTGCTAAGCGAGGAGCGTGACGACATTATAGCTTACCTCGCCGCGGGGACCAGCTTCCCGCGGCAACCGGCCCGCATATGGTCTGCGACGAGCCTACCGGGAGCAGGCTGCGGGCCGGAATGGCGGAGCCCTGGCCTACAGGGCAAAATCTCCACAACCCCGCGTCGGTAAGCTCCCCCTGGTTAGCTGTGAACAACTGCAGCCTTTGCCGGGCACTTCACGAAAGTGTTATGTGGCTGTAAGCCCGAAGTGCCCCGCCTCAGGGGCGGTACGGCCGGCGGGCTGTGGGAGCGAGCAGCGGTGAGCCGGGGGACATGTTCGCTGGCGGGGGCAATGCTGTTGTGGAGCGGTGCCTAAATGAAAGTAAATAAATGTAGCTGACGGTAAATATACGTGATTGAAGGTAAAGGACGGTAAATTAAATGAACGTGATTGAAGTTAGATGAAGATATATGAGGGTAAATGAAGAGTGATTGAAGGTAGATGAAAGTATATGAGGGTTAATGAATATGATTGAAGGTAGATGAAAGTATATGAGGGTTAATAAATACGATTGAAGGTAAATAATGTTAAATGACCAGGAGTGAATGTATATTAATACGGATGATGATAAATTTTTATAAATGGAGGTAAATAGATATAAATGAAGGTAAATGTATATGGATGACTGAATATTGGGAAATTAAATAATTTAGCGTGTCTTACGTAGTTGGGGACTCGTGATGGGTATATACATGAGATCTTTGCCACCAACACTTTGTAAACACGATGCTCGGTGACCTCCAGGAACTCAGTAGAGTCGTCCTCCAAGGGGAGTGGGGCGAGGGGATTACGTAACCGGTAATCCTCAAGCGGTTCTAAAAGTGCGTTATTTATGGCATTTGCAAGGTCGTTCAGGGGAAGATTCTTCAGTTCTTCGATGTCGATATGACCGCGTAAGCCACCAGAGCTCGAATTAATGCCACACAATCGCTTAACTTCGCTCCACCGTCTCTTGGGGTCGTTACGTTTCAGATGTTGAACTTTATATTCGTAGAACTGGGCTTTGCAGCGCTTTCTAGTGCGATTTAAGGCGTTCCTGTAAAACTTGAATTGGATAGAATCCGCACCGTGATGGTGGAAGGTTCTTTGCCTCTTCATGATCCGACATTTCAGTTCGGGTGTCATCCAGGGAACATCCTTGGTATTCAAACTGCATTATGATGTCGAGGCCTGTCAATTTTATCGTCTCACGGAAAACCCCTTCGAGTTGATTTGCTTTGAATTCACTATTATCGCGAATTTAGAAGACTGAAAGCTTGATATTGATCATGGGAAATGGTCATATATTTTTTAAAACACAACCCAAGTGTATTGACATAGGACTCGAACCTGGAAATGTCTCATCGTTAACCTCTAACCACTTGATCACCACACCACTAGCTGTTCATGCATGGACAATATTTAAAATACTATTTGGTAATGCTGTATTATCATTCACCAACAAACAATATTAAACACTACAAAAAGGTCGGTTTCCAAACTTCACGACAAAGGTAAACATTTTTAAATGAAAGCTTAGGCCTAAATTATTAATCTAGCTTAGGCCTAATTACTCAGTTCGGCAGCGATATTCTTTGGTAGACATAAATAAATGTTTTTTTGAGAAAGGCGGTGTCTTGATCTTCAGTGGTAAAGTGGAGAGAAACGGTTCCTATAGAGTAGAAAGTCCGGGTTCAATTCCAATCACGGATATATCTTTTATTTCCATCAGTTTTCTCGGCCAGCGCAAGTCCTGGGACAAAAATGTCCAGTCTTCTAAATTCGCGATAATAGTGAATTCAAAGCAAATTAACAATAGGTGGTTTGCAACCAATCTCTAGAGACACAGATAACAATGCTGCAATGTACAATTGCTGGTGGACGAACAAAAAGGAGCTAATG
>NC_090894.1:21321816-21324316 GCF_036669925.1 Montipora capricornis | reverse complement strand
AAACCCCCACCGATCTACCATCCAATGGTTTTGTGGCGCTACCCTATGTGCAGAGAATTTTGGAAAGGATTAGAAGGCAACAACAACTTTTAAAGTCACCTTCAAACCATTAAAAACGCTGGACAGTTTGTTCCCGCGACCGAAAGCCCAGGAAAAGATTGACCGGTCACAATCTGGCACAGTATACAAAATAAGTTGCACCAGCTGCAATTTTGTAAACTACGGTGAAACTGAACTATCAGTGAAAACGTGAATTGCAGAACACAAAAGGGCTGTTTCTATGTTCGACCATGACTTTAAGATCTCCTGCGCTGTCTACGAAAACAACCACGAAATGGATTATGGAAGAGTCGGAGTAGTTGGACACGAGGCTAACTTTCATGAGCGACTCTTTTTGGAGGTCACTAAACGATCCGAAATCTGGAAATGACCACACTGCCATCCCGGAAGTCTACAAGTCTTTGGCATGCGCATAAATCTCGTGCTACGTTTTCTTGAAACTTCAGGCGGAATTTTCCTCAGGGCGCGTTCGACGGGCTGCTCTTTGAATCACGCATATAAAGGCTCAAGCACCAGCCGAAACGTCTTGAACAAATATAAAAAATAGTCAGGGTCAAACCATTATCTTACAGTACATCCATTCATTCATTTCTTCCACGCTTGCGTGGTTAGTTAGGCCAGGCTTAAGAAGATTATGTTCTATCAATCTTTTCAGAAGTAATAATTACCTTATTTTATGAAAACAGTAAGAAAATCAGCATACTCAGTTTTATCTGTGGCATTAAGAAGAAAGATTCTGCTTAATTATGTGACAATACAATTCTGAAAAAAGAACAAGACAAATTCAGCTGCTGAGACGTAATTGTTTCATATGCACTTCTTAGGAAGAGACCCGTATTGGCAACCTCACACGGCAAAGAGTAGTTCCTTGTTCTTCTCTTAGAATCCTTTAGGAGAAAAGTTCTTCGGTAGAAAAACAGAAATTCTCAGGCCGTTACTGGTAAACACAAAATCATGTCTACGAGATCATGAACCAATAGAGATATGAAGTATGTGACTTTCCTTAGTGTGTCTGTTGCAGGTAAAATCCGGGCTCAGGTTGAATCCGTTTTTACCTGGGTTAAACTGATTGGTAATCCTCAGTTTACCTAGGTTGAATATGCACTCAGATGAGTTGAAAAAACTTTTTTTGGAACCTTTATTAGGCCTCAAGAAAAATTTGCATGTTCGTTGTTTGTTGTATGGTGGAGAAGACGCACGGGACTATGGACCTGGCCCCAGTTGTTCAAACGATGGATAGCGCTATCCGCCGGATAAACCACTATCCACTGGATAACTGAAATTGTGTTACGAAAAAATAGCATTGCGTGACTAGCGTTACTGTCTAGAAGGTTCGCGAGAGTTCGTAGTTTGTTTATTTTTAGGTTCGTGTGTAAGCGTTTCTAAATCGGTGTGTTTTGTAATCTTTCTATAATTAGATTCATTACTAATTTAGAAAGTTCTAGAAGTTTATTGTCAGAGTATATAAGTAGACGAGTCCAAGCGGAGTGTTTTTCTAACTAGTTTTTCACAAGCGAGGAGAGTTGGCGTTGGCCGTGTTTAGTCAAGTGTGACAGAAGCAGTGTTTATTCAAGTTGGCGGAGGCCGTGTAAGTTTATTGAGTACGTGTTATTCAGAGTGTTACTTCGTGGAAACTACGTTCATTTTGGAATAAATCTTCTTGTTGTTGTTCCGACAACCCTGCGTTCAGATTAGTTTGCAAACTACCTTTCCTCAAAACACACGAACTCGTAACATTGGGGGCCTGTCCAGGAGAGGAATTCATTTGTTTGCCGACTACGTTAACCAGGAAAGGATCACAACTTGGAAGGAAGTAGCTGCGCTGTGGAAAAAGTTGTAGCGAGTGAAAGAGCCGTGGAACTTTAGTGCTGTGAAAATGGAGAAATTTATTCAGCTTGGCGAAAAGTTTGGTCTGGAAGGAGAAAAGCTGCTTCAATTTGTGTGTGAACAAGAAGAAAAAGAAGACAAACGTAGAGAAATAGAACGAGAAGAGAAACGTAGAGAGGACGAACGTGAAGAGAAACGTAGGCAGCTTCAAGAAGAAGAAGAGAGAGAAGAGAGACGCAGACGACAGGATGAAGAAAGGGAAGCGAGACGTCAGGAAAGAGAAATTAGGAAGTTACAACAGGAAGCTGACCTCCTGAGACAGAAGGAAGCTGCTGAGGTTGCCAAGAGAGAACATGAGTTGGAACTTGCTAGAATAGCAGCAATGAATGGTGATGGTCGTACTGCAGAAAGAGGTGACAGAGAGGATCGGGCTAAAGCACCTAAACTCCCCTCGTTTGTTGATGGCAAAGACGATTTGGACGCGTATTTGCAGAGGTTCGAGAGATTTGCCAAGACAGCGAAGTGGAAAAAAGATGGATGGGCATCGAAGCTCAGTGCTCTGTTGTCTGGACGGGCACTAGAAGTGTATTCACGTCTATCGGAGGACGCAGCT
>NC_090894.1:21309316-21311816 GCF_036669925.1 Montipora capricornis | reverse complement strand
TCCGCGAAGCGAGCTCTGTGATTGGTGGATTCCAATTTTTAATGAGATCTATCGGCTTCTGGTTTTAATGAGATGCATCGGTTTCTGATTGGTGGTCTTGACCGCGTGAAAGCCGGAGGATAATACCGCGGCACACTACCTCCTCTCACGATACTTCCCTTCTGTCACGGGCTGCTGGTTTTTACTCGTGGATATATCCACGAGTTTTGGTGAGGTTCTTTATGCAAATGTGTCACTCCTGCGTAACTGGAAGTTCGATCTAATAAGCCAATCAGGATGGGTAATCACAACACAGCTTAGAAAGCTGTGACTTCCTGTTCGCGAGGTTATGCGCCGCCATTGCTGTATGTCGCTTTTATACTTAAGTGTTTGAGCACCTTCCGCTGCATTTAGAAGCAAGAAACGGCTTTCTTTGAAGGTGATGCAAAATATTCTGAACAAGTACAGATTGGTGCAATTAATTGTGCACCGCCTTTTACTGACCAACGCGAAGACTTTAATTTTAATACATGTAGAAATGGAAAACTTCAGCCTGCCAATTTTAAACAATCGCGGTAACTTTCATATCCACGAGAAACGACAGTGGCACTTTGATTATAGGTTGGCGCCACGTCGACGAAATTGAAAGTGACGAAGGTCTTGCCTTTGCCAAAAGCCACCAGACATCCGTTGCTTTCGGCCGTTTCGAATCACGGACGTTCGAAGACGGGGGGTCGTGCCACGGCGTAGAATCGAGCGTAGGCCTCATTGATCCGGACGAAACGCCAATGATTCACGTTCGAGACGAGCATGAACACGGCTGCTCCTTTCTGAACACTCCACCCATCCGCAGCCTTGACCCAAGTGACGGGTCGTTGGTAGAAAGGTTGTGGTTATGTTACAGGTTGAAATTAAATTCAGGTCCATTTAAATCAAACTAGGTAAATTTAAATCAAACTAGGTGAATTTAATTAACCTGGGTCATTTATCAACTGTTTGAAAAGGGATTTTCTTTATGGGGTGTGGTTGAAAAAAGGGGGCACGGTTTTTTTTAGGGGGTTGAAAACAAAACAAAAAACAAAAAAATCGCCTTTCCTTTTTCCTCTCTATTCTCTCCCTTTCTGTCCCTATACCTCTTAATCTTACAACCCTTGATCCATTCGTCATACCTACCACTACTTTACGTACCCTTGACCCATTCAATTCCAATGTTTACATGAGAGAAAGAAATCGCTTTCCGAGTCTTGAACCGGGCGCCTCTGACATCCCTTAGCATTGAGTCTTTAGCCGCAACTAACCGCTAAACCGCATAGAACTTGGACAAACAGACGTCATTAATTTTAATAGTAATTACTTTATTGTAAATACTTTTGTTCTTGGGCCATCGTAGTTTGATTAAAAATAAGACACAAACAGCAGTGATAAACATATTGAACTTGTTCATTTTGATTATGACTTGACGTTTCGTATATGCTCTACATCCATTTTCAAAAGTTACCGTTGAAATTTAAAACAGCTATTTATATATAACAAAGCGGATGAGGGGACTGGAACCTAGATTAAGCAAATACTTAACAGTGAAATATATAATAATAATAAAAACAGAAAAGATTAATAAAGCATCAGCTTTTCACTTCCGACGTTGACGTTGAAAGCTGGCTCAAGTTCTAGAATAAATAAGGTCTCTTTTATTTTACAATGATAGTCTGTTTTGCCCTTCGCTCAGTAAAATATCAAAATGATCCCACTTGATGTTATGTCCAGTGGCCTTGACGTGGTCAGCAATGGCTGAAGTATTGGGAAGTATTGGGAAGTAGGATAACAATATCTTTCTTAGGAACTGTCTACAGTTCCTAAGAAAGATATTGTTATCCTACTTCCCTACCTAGGTTTGCAAAGCAACCAAGTCGCTAAACGCCTGAAATCTTGTGTGTACAAATCAGTTCTACTCTTGTGTTAACCTTAAGATTGTTTTTCAGAGCACTCGATGTATAAAATCTTTCTTTCCTTACAAGGACCGTATTAATCGTTCACAACAATCCAGAGTTATTTGCAGAGCAAATTGTTAGGATTGTAATGGTTTTTACATCGGTAAAACTAAACGGCGGCTTCACGATAGAAAAACCGAACATTTTAAGGCCATAGCTAAAAATGACAATACTTCAGCCATTGCTGACTACGTCAAGGAAGGCCACTGGACATAACATCAAGTGGGATCATTTTGATATTTTAGCGAAGGGCAAAACAGACTATCATTGTAAAATAAAAGAGACCTTATTTATTACTGGGTTGCCAGTATGGCAATCCCAGTCGGAAAGTGGGTAGGATTTGTTCGTTTTATTTATTTTTATTTTTTTCCGTGTCGGTAAAAGTCTTGCCTGTCACTCCCCTGCTAAGTGGTGTCTTTGTGCATAGAGCTTTCTGCGCGTATTTTCTTAGGATCGAGATGGTAGTGGAAATGCGTAGATTTCTCTGGTGGACACAGTAGAATCATTAACTAAGCCTGCAATGGCGTCGAAAG
>NC_090894.1:21301816-21304316 GCF_036669925.1 Montipora capricornis | reverse complement strand
ATTCTTCTTTCTAGCGAGCTTTCCCTCACGAAAGGTCGGCATTTTGAAATGTTTTTGGCCACGTTCGATATATCAATATTCACACATTGGTACGAGTCTTTATGGTTAAATTTAAACATTGTTTTGTTTAGAAATATCCGTTGAGACTTGTGAGACAAAGAGCCATGAAATTTGACCATAAAGCCTCTTAGCCATGCCTGAATACGAACGGGGCTTACACTGTGTTATGCGCAGAACAGGATGCGCAGTGCAATACTAGGGAATCACCTTAAAATTAAATTTACCTAGGTTGAAATCATTTCAACCTGAATTTCAAATTTACCTGTAACAGATACGCTTCCAAGACGGCTCCGTCACGAAATTTTTCTAGTTTAAATCGGCTTTGGGTTCCCAAAGCCGGTGTGTACCCTTGAGCCGGATGGTACGTGAACCAACCCAGATTCAACGCCAATTCCACCCCAAATCCAAAATACATCCATTTGACCTCTTCGATCAAAGTGTCTGTATTGTCCATCACCAAGTCGTCACCACTGTCTTTCTTCTCACGGTCGTCGATCCCACCGTCACGTCGCCATACAGGGCTCGTCCCACTGGTAAATCTCCCAGAACACGTTGTTCCACCGTCTGGGTGATTTTCTTGACCAATTCCTAGGGGGTGAGTTCGTCCGCTAGGACGAGTCCGTCGATTCTCTCCTAACTTACTTTGGAATAGTCTCTGCTGTCGATCGCCTAAGTAAAAATAAGGATGTGCCAAAACATGATTGTTCATAAATGAAATTCCTAGAGAGTGCAACGCCAACTAGATTTGCCTATGGCAAGCTTATTTTATCCTGAAGCGAACAACCTCACATTTGTCAGCATAAATGGTCCAATGAAATTAATCTGAAACCAGACGAAAAGATTGAGTGGAGGGCAGTGTATCAGCTAGCTTTTCAGTGTACAAAAAGTTCAAAACTGATAACCCTCAATTATTAGTTTTTACATCGCCCTCTGGCGACTAATACGTTTTTAAAAAAGACAAGGGTTCTTGAAGATGATAAATGTACTTTCTGCCATTCCGAAGCAGAAGCTTGTTACCCGTTTTTTGGAGGTGTGAAATAAGGCAGGATTTTTGGATTAGTGTTTTTTCGTGGCTTAAGTCCTGTCAAATAATTAACATTTTCCCTCAAGCACATACTGCTCTAGGTCTAAGGCCAGATAGATAAAAAAACAACCTCCAAATAAATTTTTGCCTTTTTGCTCGCTAAGCATTACATCTGGATATACAAACATAAAACGAACAGTCCAAAATTAATCGATTTCTTCTGTTACTTAAAGCATATCTACATAATCGGAAAAACTCAAGCGACCGTCTCAAAGAAATGGGAACCATTTGTACCTTTTTTCTGACACCTTTTGTTTTCTGCTCTTTCTTGTGGTCTGTCTTCTGTGGTGTATCATGGTTGGGAGGGTAAATGCTCGGAGATATTAGCTACACCAAGCTACTCTAAAATCCGAGGGTAAATAAAGATGTATGTATGTATATATGTAATCAAAATACTTATCCTAACCTCCAAACTTACGAAGATTTGCGGTTTGGGTGAACCTAGTTTCAGCTTCCTTTCTCTTTCCTGACCATTAGCACGTCTGAGGACCTAGTATTATGTTTGCGAGTAGTCACAAACATCTGTAAGTAGTGTTTAGTGTTTTCTGTATTGTGTATTGTAAGTAGTGTAAATACTGTTTTGTATGTAGCTTAAATATCTTATGGTCAATAATGTAAGTACAGTCGAATAAGTGAAGTAAGTAATTTGTAAGTAATGCTCTTTGTGTTGAAATTAAAAAAATAAAATAAAATATAAAATGGGGGTCGTGGTGATAGAACGAATACATGCAAAGGTATCCATCGTTGGGATGAAAGTGAGGGGTAACGAGGTCGGTAAGAATGTCTATGGGAATCACGGGAACGGCGTTCGAGGCAACCACAATCCCGAGAGCCCGACTTCCCATCGATCGTCGTCGTGCCAGACGGGATCTTTGGGCAACAGTGCCTTAAAACCAGACGGTCCATACGGTACATTGTCGGAGAACTCGGTCCGCTGCACGTCGCTCGACAGCGTGGCGTGAAAAGATGACAACATCCTTTTTACATCAATTTTATAGGGACGTCAAGGCCGATCGAGGCACCCAACTGTCATATTTGTTCGGCCAACCCAACCATCGGACTTTCAAGGCGGATCCACCTCGTTGTAAGATCTTTTCCACTCGGAACAACGCCTCGTCGGGTACGGTGACATTTTGCACATCCCGTTCTTAGAAGCTTCCTTCCGAGGGCTTATCGTCCCATTCTTGGAGTTTGTGCGTGACTACGGGTTCGGGCACCACCCTTTGGACGACAAAGACTCCTTCCGTTCATCCGGGAGATAACCTTTCTAGAAGGGACGATGTTTCTTGCTGAGACGCACACGATCGCCCACCTTCAATTTGGGTCGGGACGTAGTTTCAAACGTTTCCCGTACAG
>NC_090894.1:21294316-21296816 GCF_036669925.1 Montipora capricornis | reverse complement strand
TTGTTGCACCTTTCTTTCTGCTAAACTCTCTGGGGAAGGTTTTGTTACGACTTCAGGTGGCCAATTGGCTGGATCTGTAAGCCAGGTGGGTCCATTCCACCACAGCTGCGCTCCAGTTACACTACCACCGCGACTTCCTAGGTCGGCTGGATTGTCTGCTGATGGAACATGATGCCATAGCACGTTTGGGTGAGTCTGAATCTTCTTTACGCGATTCGAGACGAACTGACGGTATTCTCCCCGATCTCCAATCCAATGTAAGGCTACTGAGCTGTCTAGCCAGCAATGAAGAGTAGTCGCAAGAGGAAGCCCTTCCAATGCTTGGCGTACATTGCTGGCCAAATTCACTGCCATGTGTCCTGACACAAGTTCTAGGCGAGGAATGGATTAGACCTTGTTTGGCAAGACGAGACTTCGCAGTAACCAAACCTTGCGACACCCCTGATGCTTGCGTCACCACGGCGTAGACTGAGGCACACACTCCGCGGCCACTGGCGTCACCAAATGCGTGGAGTTCAATCTTATCGATCTCTTGCTGGTAGAGAGGAATACTGCGTTTCGCCGACACTTCTTCCGGTAGGCTCTTTTCCCACTATCTCCACTGGTTTGCTATCTGCTCTGGCAACGGGGCGTCCCAAGCGTTCTTTTGGATACATGATTCTCGGTAGAGAACTTTTCCCTCGAGCATGACTGGTGACACAATTCCAAGCGGGTCGTAGACTTTCGCCAAATTAGCCAGGATACCACGCTTTGTCTCTTCGGCTGGCAGTTCAGGAAAGCTCACATGCAGGGTATCTTCAACCTTGTTCCAACCAAGTCCAAGTAGTTTACACTCTCCAGCTGCTGTTCCATTCTCTAACTGCTCCTTGGCGAATGATGGTTCGTAATCTTCACAGGATGTCTCTAGTTGCTTTTCGTTTGAATGCCACTTGTGCAGTTCGAATTTAGCATTGGCGAAAATCTCGGTAGCTTCACGCTTTAAACGTTTTGCTTTCTCTGTAGTAGGTCCTCCCGAAATCAGGTCATCCACGTACAGACTTCTACGTATCTCATTTACACTATCAGGATATCTGGACTCCATGTTCTCCAAGTGCTGTTGAATCACCCCATTGAGAAGGAACGGTGAAGGGGCGAGGCCAAACACCACTCTGGTAAAACGCAAAGTTTCAACCTGTTTTCCTGTCTTGTCAGCGATCCAGTGGAATCTCAAGGAATCTCTCTCGGTTTCTCGTATCCGCACTTGTAGGAATGCACGGCGAAGGTCACCAGCGACTGCCACAGGATGAAAACGGTTACGAACAATGACACTCCACAGCTTATTATGTAGCGGAGGTCCAGCATGTAGGCATTCGTTCAGCGATGGTGCTTTCTCTTGCGCACGGGCTGACGCGTCGTACACGACTCGCAGCTTCGTCGTCTCAGCACTCCGACGCACGACAGCACGATGGGGGAGATAAAACTCTCTTCCAGTTACCTCAGCAGGTGCTGGCTCTACTACGCCTTCTCGAAGTTGCTCTCTGATCACAGCGTCATAGTCGTCAAGCATGTCGGTTCTTCTCAGCTTCCGTACAAGAGTGTTCAATCTGCGCAAACTTCCATCTCGATTGTTTGGTAACGGAGGACAGTTTCCCTTCCAAGGAAGTCCAGTCTCATACCATCCTTCTGAAGATCGAACTAATTGTTCTTTGAATTCTTCGTAAACGTCACCTTGATCTCCGGTTGAAGAGTCTGCCAGACCAAGGACATCAAGTGCGCACAACCTCTCGTAATCTGCGTTCGAATTAATAGCTAGATAAGCAGTTGCCAACTCCCTGTCAGCTCCAGGCGACATGATTGTCCATCCAAAACGGGTGAACTCGGCAACTGGATCTCCACGGCGACCCACTCTCAAACGCTCTCCAGTGCGAATCTTCGCAAAATCGTTCGCGCCCAGTATGATGTGTACGGGTAGCCTGTCTTTAGTGTCGTCATCATCCATTCGCACCCCGTTGAGATGAGAATTCGCCTCAAGTAGTTCCTTGTAACGTGGGTTCTCCAAAATCAATAATTCTCGCGTGTTGACTTTCGTAATATCAACTTCTAGCTTGAACTCATCTTGTACAGAACCAATGACCACACCAAACACTTGCATCGTTCTCGTAGTGATTCCGGTAAGCATGGCTATCTGCCTTAGTCCAGTAGACTTTGGCCGTGCATTAATTAAATCAATCGCGGTCGATGAAGCGTATGAATGGCTCGCGCCACTGTCTAATAAGGCTCTGAATTTGTAGCCGCCAATTTTTACAACTACGACCGGGTGAATCACTGCTGTGTTTCCGATGTTATTTGCTGTCATCCCCGGCTCGCGTGCTTGAACTCTGTCGCATAGTGACGTGTGATGCCTTGCGTGACAATTTTGACACGTGGATTTGCTCCTACAATCTTCGGCTCGGTGTCTAGATCCCGTGCAGTTAAAACACAGTCTTTTATCCAGGAAAATCTTCTTTCTTTGTTCGACACT
>NC_090894.1:21274316-21276816 GCF_036669925.1 Montipora capricornis | reverse complement strand
CTGAAATTTTGGTCCGGCACGGACGGGGCAATGTCGTTTACCCGACTAGATTTATTCGCTCCCAACCAAATCTTGATTTGCACCCACGTGACGCGGCGGCCATGTTGGATGGCAATACAATGGAATTTATCTTCGCAGAATTCCATAATAATAAAGTTTAGTTCCCAGCAGAGAGACAGTTTATTGTTCTTGCCATCCAACATGGCAGATGCAAACCATCAATTTTTTCGGTACGCGAGATGTCCCAAAAATTTTCTGCCGTGTAAATGGGGCTTTTTAAGCACTGTGTTTACAAAAAAACAACACTGCTCTCAGCCAATAAGAAGCGAGTAATTTTGTTTTGTATATTATTGCGTTTCTATTATCCCGGGCTCAGGCTTTATGTCATTTCGTCGCTATGTAAAATGTCTCAGCCTCATGCGACCGTGGTGGCATTGTGACTAACGCATGTCACGTGATTCGAACGTCGTCGTTTTTCGACGTTGCTCATCAAGTGAGATTTGATTGTGAACGTATTTCGATGTTTTGTTCGCAGTGAGATGTGACTGTGCAAGTTTTTAAATTTAATTGCTTTAATTTTTAAACTAAGTTATTTAACTTTTATAATTGTTTCACCCTAGTATCTTTTTGTGGTATATTTTAAAATTCACTCTTGGTAAATTAATCATTTTGTAAATTAGTTTATAGGGCCATAGGCCTACAGTTTTGACTGCATATCTATCACCAAAGGAAGTCAGGGGAAATTCCGTGTGTTATTATGCACCCTATTTTTAATAAAGTGTGTTCTTCTTCTTCTTCTTCTTCTTTTGCGATTTCACAACTCTTATTCGACAAGGTATTTACTGTCAACATCATCATCATTTTATAATTAAAAACCTTTCTTTACCACCGTTTCGCCTTGACCCGCACGTTTGTGCATGAAAAACTTTCATTTGGAACTTTTGGCAACAAAACCGGACCGGCTAGGGAAAGATTATTGCTTTAAACACCATTTAATCCAGGGACGGCGGAGCGTATTTTGTATTGGGGGGAGTGGTGGGGGGCTAACAAGCAAGCGCTGGAGACGCTAACTTGTAGGGGATTCTGGGGGAATTTAGAAATCTTAAAGCTCGGAAATGCTACTTTCAGCATTCTCGACGAGATATCAAAAAAATAAAAGTGGATCAACCGTAAAATGACAAATGTTTTTCTTCCCATTTCTTACTTGATACATACATAACTTAATACATATATCATTTTACAATTTTACGAAACAACACAACGTTTTTTGAAACATGTTTAAACAGAATCTTCGTCATCTTCAGTTTGAATTACAAAGTACAGAGTTGAATCTATAGTGTGCGCAAAATGCTAATTAACTATAAGAACAAAAGGGAATACGACAATGTAAAATATTACAAAGAAAGTTTTTGAATTGACATTATAAAGTTGATGATTTAGTGTAGGTTTTAACCATTTAAGCTGGAAAGTGGTGGAAGCGAGATCTACGATACTGACACAATCATTAGAGCATGAAGTGCGGCATTGCCGAGAATTTTGCAAGTGTTTAGAAATGTGAGAAGACCTATCACTGCCGGAACATGTGCTCATGTACGAGCGTGAAAAAAGGAAATGGGTTGTCGTTCTAGATCGTTCTGATAACGACCAAGGTATCCTGAAAATTATCAGCGACAAATCCAAATTTCGACCTATCAAGGAAGATCCCACTCTAGTGAAAGAAGGCAAACTGCAACGACTCCTCCGCAAATTACAGAAAAACGGTCACCTTCACAGTCAGGTTTATACAGTATCTATCCCAAAGGTTCACAACCAGCAAGAATTTATGGCTTACCAAAAATGCACAAGGACCGTGGACACAACTCCATCCCGCCATTCCGCCCCATTATGTCTTCTATTGGAACATTTAACTAAAACCTGGCTAAATATCTGTGTACTTTGCTAACACCACACATACCAACTGAACATTGCGCCTCTGACACTTTTACCTTTAGGTTTAACTATGCATGGTAAATTTATGGTTTCTTTTGATATAGAGAGTCTTTTTACCAACATACCTCTTGAAGAATGTATTGACCTGGCAGTCAGGTACATTTCTGATAGCAATCCCGACCTTAAAGTAACGCCGAGCATAAGAATCTTTTCTCCGTAGCCACCGCTCAGACTCCCTTTTTTATTTAAAGGTTCCTTCTGCGCGCAGATAAATGGTGTAGCTATGGGCTCCCCCCTCGCTCCTGTTCTTGCTAATTTATTTACGGGGCATCATGAAAAATTATGGTTGGAAACTTTTCAGGAATCCAAGATATTATTTTACCGACGTTATGTTGATGATTTTTTTTCGTTCATTTTATTCGGAGAATCAAGCGCTGCTATTTTTTGACTATATTAACTCTAGGTACCCTTACATCAGATTCACTATGGAAAAAGAAACAGATCACAAAATCCCTTTCATATCTCATTTATTCATTCATTTTTATTCTCTCACATAAAGATACATGGCAAC
>NC_090894.1:21251816-21269316 GCF_036669925.1 Montipora capricornis | reverse complement strand
TGCAAAACAAGGGAATCACCAAGTAAGTTCCGGTTAGGAAGTGACGCACGCCACAAATTCAAGTTTAAGTTCAATTTCAAGTTTCACGCCTCCAAAACAAAAGATGCGATTGGTTCTTACCCAGCCCCATTGTTTATTAGGAAGGCTTACGGTTTTGCAAACGTTGGCCGCGAAGAACTTATATTTGAACAGACTTTACTGATTAGAGTGTAATGTGAAGTGCTAGGTTTCTACCCCGTATGAGCCATGTCGGCGTTAGCCCTACTAATGGAAATGGGCCCACACAAGGACAGAGAAAAACTCTGACCAGGGTGGGAATTAGATCACCGCTGTTCTACCGACTAAGCTACACGGTCAGACGGGAGCAGGCCGTGGGAACTGAAGATCTTAAAGTCACAGCAATGAACATGTACAAGTACAAGGAAGGATTACGTTTTTGCAAACGTTGGCCGTGAAGCACTTATATTTGAAAAGACTTAACTGATTACAGTGCCCTTCCTTGTACTTGTACATGTTCATTGCCGTGACTTTAATATCTTCAGTTTCCACAACCTGCTCCCGTCTGACCCTGTAGCTCAGTCGGTAAAGCAGCGGTGATCTAATCCGAAGGTCGTGGGTTCAATTCCCACCATGGTCAGAGTTTTTCTCTGTCCTTGTGTGGGCTCATTTCCATTAGCAGGGCTAACGCTCACATGGTTCATATGGGGTACAAAACTAGCACTTCACATTACACTCTAATCAGTTAAGTCTGTTCAAATATAAGTGCTTCACGGCCAACGTTTGCAAAAACGAAATCCTTCCTTGTACTTATACATAGACCTTTTTTCATAATGGCCTCCCGATAAAATATTCTTTTGTTTTAATACTGATAATCTTTTCTAGCCTCGCTGCAATGCGCAAAATTCAAAAGAATATGTTAACCAAAATGAGGCCAGTAGGTCCAGTTAACATAAATACAATAGAAGATCAAATCGATCACCATTTATGAAAGTGGTCTATCTTTAACATCTTCAGCTCTAATTCTGCCTGTTTTCCTTCTTTTTACAGCGGTAAGCTTGTCATTTAAGATGGGATATTGCGCCGTGTAATTGTTACGAAATGTCCAATGTCACTCTGAGGGATGGCCGTGAGTGTTGTGAAACACCAATAATTGCTTAACAAGATGCATTCATCGATGTGATGTAAAAGGTTACCATGGCAACAAAAGATCCATTTAAAAACACCCTATATTTTGTCCGTAAAGGCTTCTATCTCAACTCATTGACCCCCAAGTTTTATTGTTGTAAAGTGATTAAAAGTCAAAGGGGAAGATAAAACTCTCTGCAAAGTTTAAAAAAATTCTCTGGAGCCGATGCAGACCCATCTTTACAATTGGGACATTTAAGGTGGATCTGACCCTGTCCAGAGAGTCTTTAAACTTTGTAGACAGTTTAACCTAAGCTTAGTGATCATTTTCCAAGAATAAAAAAGGGGGCACACTTAGTTCGTTTTTCAGATACAAGCGTTTAAATACAAAATATAGGATGTTTTTAAATGGCTCTTTTGTTGTCGTGGTAGCCGCGTATCACGTCACATTGATGAGTGCATCTTGTTAAGCACTTATTGCTGTTTCATTTAATTTGGTACCAAAACTTTGCCCTTTTGTTGAACAGTGTTGTAGAGTTCATCTTTGTAGTAAGACATTCCCTCCAAATTGTTGAAACGGCTTGAGCCACCTTATAGTTATTAACACTGTCAAAATGCGTCACATTTTGACGTACAAGCGGTGGTGTAAAGTCGGCAAATACGTCACAAATCCTGGAAAGGGTGCCGAGTTTACGGGCTTCTTTGCCCAACAACTGGAGATAAAATGCAAAAATCATAGCCAAACCTCCTCCCAGCATGTCGCAATATACTGGAATATCATTTGTAGGCCCTGTTGATGAATCAAGAAAATTGTGTGAGCCTAAAACTTTGGTGACAAAAATATTCCATTTAAGGTAATTCCCTTGAAATTGTTCTACTATCAAACTTTTTTGGAAACTTGGCATAATTAACATTCATGATATGAACATTAAAAAATGCAATAAAAAAATGGGGTCACGTGCTTGTTTACGCGTCAGCAGGCTCGTAAAATGGGGTATTTGTACTGTTTTTGCGTTAAAAATTCGAATCACCTTCGTACAGAATTAAGTCTTGGTTACTTCAAAGACACAAAATTTTATTTTGAAAATAAAGCTTCTTTTATTTACATAAGCAGTAATGCTTCATTTACGCCGACTTTGATTCCCTGGATGTGGGAATACTGCACTTTTGGGACAGTTCCGTGGTTAGCTTGAAGTCCTCGCCTTGGGTAAAATACACCCAGTACGGAACTGTTTTCCAAAAAAATTCATGTTCTACTATCAAACTTTTTTTCTTCTTCAAGTATGCTCTTTATTAGGCTGTTCCTAGCACATACCTGAAAAAAAAATCGGGGGTCACAGTGCTCGTTTGAGAGAAAAGGAGCATTTATTTCGCTATCGGGTTTAGTTTGAGCGAAATCTCTTACGTTTTGTATGCGCACGTGCTCATGTGCGCGCGCTAATGACGCGAAAATCGTGCACAACAAAAACTGAAAGCATAGTTAGGGTCGATTTACACGATACGATTTTGTCGCATGCGACAAGCTCACGACCGGCCTACGACATGACTTACGATTGTCGCAGCGTTTTAAAACATGTTTTAAAATGCTACGACATTTTTTCTGACGTACATAACAATCGTAAATCATGTCGTGGGCCTGTCGTTAGCCGTTGTCACATGCGACAAAGTCGTACCGTGTAAGTCGGCCCTTAAGGGCCCACTGACGTATTTTTTGGGGTGCGTTACTAAGGATGTAATGGTCAAGTAACTTGAGAAAATTTGGCATTATTTTGGTCAGTTTCCAATTTTTGTAAGCAAATGACCCTAAATATGAAAACTCTAAATTTGTCTCCGTGCTACGCTATTTGGTTATTTAATCGATGGTTTGATAATTTGTATTCGTTTTTGCATCCAGCCAAGCATGGTTTTCTTTTTATTTTGAAAAATGTTCTTTTTAAAGACATAAACGATACGGAAATAGCCATACCTTTTTCAAAAAAGATGATTTGAAAAAATCAATGCTTTGCTATATTCTGTATTTGGGGGTGAAACGTGCCATGTAAAAAAATTAATTCAATTTAAAGACCGCCGGAAATTCAGCTTTTTTTTTTTTTGCATGCACGTATCATTCATGATGGCACTTTAAATAAAAAAGTTTCGGGGAAATTTATCTAGTACAATTTTTATCAGTGGAAAGTCCACGACTGTGCACCATCTCAGTTTTGTTTTGCGCTCATACACTATGCATGAATTACGTAACCAACACGTTTCTATGGGTTAGTTCCTCAGTACGGAGTAAACAACTATTGTGTTTTGTGCACGGTCAAGGCCAAAAAAGAGAACAAACATACAACAAAGAAATTTGCCGGGTTTCATTACCACTCCCCTACATTAACTATGCTGAAAGTAAACTATTAAGCTCACCCATGGACGGTATACGAATCCAGTAGATTCCATTCTTTGGCTTTTCTTCATTTGGGGCTTTGGCGAGAATATCTTTGCAGGAAGCTCCGGGATTAGTCCTCTTACCATATGTGCCACCAGTTTCCTTACTGAGCTGAACTATTTTCCACTCCGTACCTGAACAGAAGTATAATTCGTCTCCAGAAAACTTGAGCGCACCAGAATGAGAGACATCATTGCATGGACAGGAAGCATCTGATACTTTGAAAACAGTCGGCACGTTTTTGTTGCAGTCAAGGGCTTCTTCAACGCAACCTTGGCTCTTAACATTCTCAGTCAAGAAAAGAAGGCTCAGTGTTAGCACAATCACAGACATTTTCACATTTACTCATATGAAATTAATCGGCTCCTGTACTGACAAAACTGTAAATAAGTAAGCTGCTGTTCAGCCTTGCTGACGCAAGACGAAGCAAACTGGCGTGTTCATCAGCAGTTTCGGCGGGAAACCACAGGTTACCCAAGCACATAATTCACGTAAACACATAATCCGATTTGTAGAGTATATATGGGAAACATAAAATGCCAAAAAAATTGGCTAATCCTAGTTTACATCGTGGAAAATAAATGACATAAACTTACTTTTACTTCATTTTGTGTCCTTGTGTCGATTTGAGGCGCTCTGGGCTAATTTTGAAATTTGCTCGTATCCCTAACGAAGGATGTGCCAAGAAAAAACTAGACGTTAACTGGGCTACCTTTGGTACGTGTCTGTCCTCCTTAAATTATTGTACTCATTCCCAAACAAGTTATCAGTCCGTAAACGAAACAATATCTATTTTTAAAGTAGCTTCTTGTCGCTGCGAGCCACAAGGTGAGCGGCAACACTAATCTCGGCGGTCTTCCAGTGTTTGGTTGCGATCCCTGTGTGCTGTATGCCAGGAAAAATCTCGATTTCTCCCTGTCTGTCCCAATGATTTCGGAGTGGGCGGTTTTTATGTGAAGACAGATTGACTGTGTAATGCCAACTTCTGATAAATTTCCTAATGCTTTGACGTAGCGCTACCCGGAAAGCCATTCATATCATGCTCGGTGATTGATAAAATTCCCCGTTTTAGAGATTCCCCCTTTTGGTAATTCGTCCTTTTAGAGATTCCCTATTTTAGTAATTCCACCCTTTTAGAAATTCAGTTACAGTAATTCTCCCTTTTAGAGATTCCCTATTCAGGGCTGTCAACCCCCAAATATTGTCGGCTTCCCAAATTAACTTCATTTTACACCAGAATGACCACACAACAAGAATTCCTGTCATCGTTATGTCAGGGACGTAACAAGGTATATTTTTTCATAACTGATCCCGTATTTTTGCCCTAAATTTTGATCCCTGATCCAAAAAACATTGAGAAATTTGATCCCTGATCCCGCAAAAATTTGTTAATTCTGATCCCTGATCCCATATACCTCGTTACGACCCTGTTATGAAAACTTCTCCCAATATCAGAAAAAACCTTCCTATATCATTCCGGGCATGCAAACACGGCAAGCAACACACGCTGCAATCTCGTCCCCAGAGTCTGCTTTTCTTTTGGTCAGCACCATGCAAGAACTGCTGACCAAAAGAAAAGGGGACTCTGGGGACGAGATTGCACACTCCCATGTCAACAACTATATACGCAACTAAAGAAATTTCTCACAGGAGTTCAGGATAAAACCCTTATCTGAAGAATCTTTTCCTTGAATAATGAAGCAAAAAATGGACAACAAGCCTTCCTTCAAATAATTCTTGACTTACAAGAATTAGTCAAATTTCCAATTGTTTTTTTAACCTAAAGACTGTGCAGAGTTGAAAGCAAATATATAAAATTATAAATAGCCAGACAACCAACATCCACTCTTGGTGTTTGATTTAAGTTTGTTAATCCCTGGTATCCCACCAGAAAAAGTTACCAGAGTATTTGCCATTTGGTTTCAATGTTGTACATAACACCACATTAGTAAAATGTTATAAGTACATCTCACTTTGATATCCAATGTGAAGCGAAATATGCAATTATTGTTGTCGAAGTCCATCACTCTACCCAACTTTAGGCCTAGTTAGTCCTAGGGTTAGCCAAATTGAGGGTTTGGGGGTACTTTATTCGTTTCTGAGTAAGGGTAAATTGTTTAAAGATGCACCAAAACGCCATTTGCATTACTTTATGACTTCGATGCCACTGCAGGTTTCATTAAATATTCTACTGTGTCCTCCAGATAAATCCTATGCATTTCTACTACCCCCTGAAACCTACCAAAAATACAAGGAGAAGACCTTACACACAAAGACAATTAATTAGCAGGGGATTGACAGGTTTCCATTTTCGGACACAGGGAAAAAAAGAGAAATTCCACTCATATTCTGACTGGATTGCCTATGGCAAACCCAGTAAAAAGCGAAATTGCATTTACACAGTAGCTTCATGGTAATGGGTTAGGGTATCTCAAAATGGAATCAACATTTAAAAGTTTTAAATGTTTAACATGCCTCTCAAAGAAAGGGCAAGATAACCCATTGAACATGACCCAAATTTGAAATCTGTTTCATTTTTTTTAAAGTTATCTACAATGATCATCTCAGTTAATTGAATAAATAGATCTGAGAAGTTGAAAATAAACATGAAAAAAAATCAGGCTCAACAGGAAATTACGTAAGAATCTGGAACAAGATCAGATGAGCTCGGCAAAGGAAGAACCCATGCACACTGAATCTATCAACTAAGCAATCCAGCAAATTAGGAACTGATTAATTTTCGTAGTGGGTTCACAATTTACTGGAAGAGGTATATCCAGTGATGGGTTGATAATTATTAACTCAAGAAGAAAAAGTCTTTTAAAAAAGGTGGGGAAATTAAGGTGTTTAGCTGACCTTGAACAGAGCCTGGACCCAGAGCTTGGCTTAGCCAGAGTTGTCCTGGATAGTCTAGGGTTTTAATAATAAATAATGGGCTAAAATCATAAACAACAAATTTGTTTGCTATTTACGAGGCTTATTTAAGGCCACTTACGGTTGAATCTTACAAATTTGCTTTCAATCAAAGTTTTCTTAACCATACATAAACCTGAGGAAAGCTGTTAATTAAATATGTATTCTCTATTTTCGAGTGCCCCATAATACACTCTGTTTACCCCCCAAATTTTGCATAAACTATTGTTTTCAAATGCTCTTGATCAGGGTCACTGCATATTCCCAAGAGCATTTGAAAACAATAGTTTGTGCAAAATTTGGGGGGCAAACAAAGTGTATTATGAGGCATTCGAAAATAAAGAATAATATGTAATCTTTAAAAAATGAGCAGCAGTGTTTTAAGACCTGACAAAACATGTACTGTGAGATTTCTTTACGACTTCAAAAACATTCCACAAAAAGCATTTCCCTCAGGAGTCCAAACAAAGGTTTAATCTTTAATCTTTAATCTTTATCATCCTCATTGTAACAGATTACAGAAACGCCAAAGCCAGAGGCTTATACGGTGAGGGCCAGGTTGTAGGGTGATCCTATTCATGACAAAGTGAAACATAAAACAATAAGGTGAAATACAATAATAGCTTTTATAACATAAAAATAACTAATAAATAATAAGTAAATCTCTGCAATGAAGCTCAAAGTAACTTGTGAAAACTCCATAGACTTCTTATTAGCACAATATGGCCTATATATTGCCGAATATAATGTACCCCCACAGTTAAATTTAACCAACACCAAGAAAAAAGGGGATTGCAAGTGTTGTAGTCATAATCTCAGTCATAGGGCCGGGAGTTGTTGATCGGACAATTTGGATCAATCAAGTTGTTCAAAGTCTGATCAGTGCCAGTCTTGGGTTAATTAAGACAAAAAGTTAACCAAGATTGGCACTAATTTGAGCTTTGGACAACCTGGCCAATGGTTGCATATTCCCATTCAAACAATCTTTTTTTTGACTCGTTCTTTGACAAGGCTTTCAGTTAAAAAATCTGCTTTTCGAAATCAAACATATCCCAAATGTCTTGGCCACAATGACTGGAATGATGGATTGACTTCTTTCACTCCATTAAGTGATCAATTATTTCAGAACTCAACACCTCCGCCAATGCAAATTGGGGAATTTCTAAGCCCCGAACTTTTAGAGTATAACAAGCGGCTTCAACCTTACTCAAACTTGCTTTCATAACTCTGACTTTCGACGAGACATCCCGGTAAACGTTTCCCAACGAAAGAAAGGTATTGTGCAGTTGCCGAAGGAAGTTGCACACCTGAAAACAGGTATTTCTGTCTCCATTTGCAGCGCTGTTGATGCACAAACGCATTAATTCACCAGTCAAATCAGCAATTCCAAGAACGTAGTCAAAAGGGTTAAACTCCAGGTCCCTTCCTCCTTCCTTTGAGAATGCACACATTTCCTTGACCTCCTCAAATGAAATCAAAGTTCTGTGCCTGAGATAATGACAGAATGACAATGCTTCAATGTATTCTTGCACACCGGGAGAAAAAGCTCGATCGAACTGAAAGGGATCTTCCCCCGCCAGCTCCGAAGCAATCTTCTTCAAGAGTTCTTGAACTCCTAAGAATTTTTCGTCTGCTTCTTTAAAAATCTTGTCAAGGTTGCCTGCCCCAACAGCCCTTTGTAAAAGGAAGATAATTCTCTTGCTTGCTATGGTCACGTCTCGGCCATACTTAACCAAGCGCTCGTATTTATCGTGGCGCGAATCCAGCACTTTCTGATAGCCTCTGAATGACGCTAGGACTAAGGAGTTTTCGTCGATTTTTTTCGAGGGATTAATGTCCTCGTTTGCTTGCATACAACCACGTTTTTCACTTTTCTGCACCTCCATGTATTCCTCCATGTTGCAACCCAATGTCAAGCTAGATCAATTTATCTGATTGGCTATTTCATTACCCAATAGAATCAACTCTTATTAGACCTTTAATGCTCAAATTTCTTGAAAATTTGACGTGATGATGATCCCGCCAACTTTGAGCGCTTTAGTTTTCTTGATCAAATTAGTGAGCAGCCGTAAATGCGTGGAGGAGACCCTTTACTGTACTGATCCCGTGTCGGCCATATTCAAGATCGGAAATTTTTCTTGTTGTAATAACTCTGAACACGGAGGAGCCTTAAAGTTTCTCAGCGATAAGTTGCTGGTCTGTATTGAAGGCGAATTATGGGGAACCCTTATGTTCAAAGGGGCTAAAAAAAATGTTTCTGAGTTTAATTCGGAATATTCTTGCAAAGATGTCCAGTATAAGAACGGCGATGGAGTATATTGGCTTCGTCTTAAAGGTAAATTCCTTTTCAACTAGTTCTGGCATTTCTTAATTTTAGTTGAAATATAGGCTTTAATACGTAACAGTGATCTTATATTTATATGACGCTAGTGAAAACTGCAAACCAAAAGCTTGAACAAACTTTGTCAAGTTCGTTTTATTAATCATTTAAGTCTTACTCCTTAACAATATTATTATTCACTGAAGTCAAGATTGATAGCACGGGACATCCGCGGCGAAGTAAGGACGGTGTCTACTATTGTTATTGCGCATACGTTCTGCGCACCTCGAGGTGCTTATAATATTTTTGCGCGGTTTCGGAGAAAGCAGAATTTAGCAAGTGCTCTTGGTATCCAAAAAGAAAATTGGGGGTAACCACGCATTTTTCAGAGATAATAAATCTTCAATTTGCTGGAAAAAAAGCCATACGTTGCTTTGTATTTTAACGCTTTTTACAAATATTGTTGATTACTCTTCGAAAAATGCGTGGATACCGCCAATTTTCTTTTTAGATTTCAGTAACACTTGTTAAGATCTGCTTTTCCCACATATTCAGTAAACCACACAAAAAGACCTTTGAATTAGTAGGCACTGTCCTTAATCAAATGGTGACAAGTGAAATTAGGGCATAATTTCACGCACCCTTTGTCCAAAATTTCAATTATTTGATTTTGGACAAGAAAAGGTTGTGCACTGTGACTTGTTTTGAACCAGAGGCAAACAGCAATTCGGAAATGAGATATCACGTTACCGGAAGCCATTTCTTTTTTTGGCTTCCTCCACTGAGAGGTGAAGACCTGTGACTTGACCAAATTTAAGCACTAATCACTGAGTTATGTGGTTAATATTTACCAAGAAAATTAAAGAGAGGAAAAACCAAATTTAAAGACTGTACTTACGTTGGATTCTTTTAACATAAATGCTACAGGGCGGGATAATTGGGAGCCATCCCATATTATTATCAATACGGAGGCCAAATGACAAACTACCCCCATAAAATGCACCTTTTTGCCGGTCAAACGGGAAATGCCCGGTCTGAAAATGCATTTACTGCCCTGATTCTGATTGGCTGCAGAGATGTCAAACAACTTTGCTCGGCCAATGGCTGAGGAGCCATTTCAATGCCAATGTTGGTGCGAAATTTTGTGGATGAGTTTTTTTGCTGTTTTTTATCAATTAGATTGTTTACGTGATCATATTTTAGCAACAACTTACCATACCTTAGTGTCATGCTACATCTCCGTTCTACATTTTTTTCTTATTAAATGAATTTGTGCTTGGGCACAAATGATGCTTCTCGGGCCACAAATAAATTATATACCCTTAAAAAGTTATGTGATTGTCCTATTAAAGCCTTGAATACAATAATTATTAAATGTTCTTAATTTGCGGAAGAGTGTTAAGATCTTTCCAATCCAGTTGTTGTAATAAGCACCTAGCAACAGCATCATAGCTGCCTGAGGAAGTCAAAATGCTAGCTGTAGTTCTCAAGTTTTTGCATCTTTTTGCTTGATAGGTACAGAAAATGTCTTTCCTGTGTATTGTGACATGGTTGCAGGAGGTTAGTAAAATGTAAAATGTTAGGAATCTTGGCAACTCTCAGATACTGGATTATGGGCTTTTCAGAACGTGGGAAAAACTTGTCAACTTTTGGCTTAGTAAAAGAGCTTTCATTCTTGGAGAATTTGGCTAATTTACACATGATTCACTGGACTTTCAAAGGTAGCTCATTCGGAGCTAATTTCCTTGTAAAGTCATTCACTTATCATTCGCTTTCACATGTGAATCGTAAAGAAGGCAAAAAACAGTCACCTGCATTTTTAATGCAACAGTTACCAAACCCCTTTTTTTCTCTCACTCTTGCCTGGTTTACTCAATCTCGAACCTGGAAGGATTTAATAGGCAAGTGTCGATTGTTCAATTGTCAGGAACGTTTAAAATTTATGTTTCCTAATCCAAAGAATCAGCCTTGCATCAAATAATAATTCTGCTCAAAAATGTGGTTTTGTGATGCTTTTATTTTTCTTATTTTGCTTCTTCAAGTTTTTTGAAATCTCTGAAAATCTCAAGGGGAAATGGAGGATGGGACTGTAACCCTCTATCATGTGACTTCATTCATCATAAGAGTCAGTCCAGTCTCTCTCTTTTGCTGCTTGCAAATGCGAGGATGGTCTGGGGAGAGATACCATTATCAGCTGTGTTGATAATAATAACTGTTATATACCTAGACTTTCGCTCAACAAAATGAGCACTGTGATTGGTTGATTCTTGGTCACGTGGCCCTGATCAAATTCAAATGTATCCCGACCTTGATACAATTCCGCAGTTGTTGCCCGCTCCGGATGTTTTGCTGCGATTGTTGCAGGAAAAGTCTAAATATATAACAAAGCACTTACTGTCTGGTCCCTCGGGAAACTAGTTCGTTTTGTTTTCCCTAGAGTCCTAATGTTTCCCTTGACTTCGTCTCGGGAAGCATGAGGACTCTCGGGAAAACAAAACCAACTGTTTCCCTCGGGACCATACATTAAGTGTAAATTATTGATCACCGGAAAGAAATTAGAACGCTGAGGTTTTGAGCGTTCTTGCTTCGTCAGAGTGAATAATTTTGGGGTGGTAAGTGTTTGTAATTGCATTGGGCCCGAGGGCAATTAAGGATAAATTTCACGCGTATTTTGAAAGTTTGTAAAAAATGCGCGACCCAGGCAATTTGGAAAACTTGAAGACAAGTGAAATTAATCCTTAATTGCACAAGGGCACATTGCGATCTCATGTTTATCACATAAAGGGCAAAATTGTACAGCGCTGCGACAAATAACAATCAACACGCTCCCATTTGTTAAAGTTCAGTTCAACAAATCATTACTGTCAACAAAAATAGCACTTAAAAGGTATTTTAATATTTGGACAAAAAGGTAGTTTAATCTGGAAGAAGATTCTGTTGTAACTCCGCTTGCTCTGGATAAACAACTGTTAACCAATCAGGATCAAGTAATCATGCCCTCTTGATTACCAAAAGTGCCCTGTGTGCCCAAAAATGCCCCTTGTCTCAGCCAATCAGCATTCAGTAATTTTTGCCCCGTATGTGATAAGTAGTAACGACTTCACCATTATACCCCTCTCCCACATGAAAATTCACGTTAGTCTTGGTGCTGCTTACAGCATTCTGGCAACATTTGCAAGGAAAATTTGAGGCTTCAGAAGAAAAAAATTTTGATGATTTTGTTAACAACAATTTCAAGAAATGATAACAAAAGTGCTATGCAAACTATTCAGAGAGTTATTTTAGTAACATTTGACAATTGATAAGCAAAATAGATTTGCTATTTATGTTTAATAAGTATTTATCAACATAAAGTGTATTTGAAATAAGAAGAGCTCTAAAATGAAACTAAAATAAAACCGCTTCATCCCTTTGATGCACAACACCATAGGAAACACGGTTCGTGATAGAAATGTGTCAAAAAATGAAGGAAAAGGGTTGGGGGGGGGGGGGGTGGGCGGTCCTCGCCCCCACTCAATCTGCCCTTGAATGTACTAATCATAAATAAATGGGACAACTTGGCAATATTTTAGAGACTGTACCTAGAGAGGATACAATTTTACAATCTTTTGAGGAATGAAATTTTTCTGATGCCCGCAAAAATTCAATGTTCAGTTTGTAGAAAGTCAGCAAAGAAAGGTATTATTATAAAATATTACAAATAGAAAATCAAAATCCGGTTGTTTTTGACTGTCTCACAAAATCTTGACGAACTGTAACGAAAATGAAACTGATTTAATTAAATTGATTCGGCCCCCTTTTTCTAGATATTCTAGATCCGCCACTGACGTAGTAGTTTAAAATTCACAGAGTACGCCAATTAAGCAGCCCCGCCTGTAGTAACTCTGCTACTACCGAAGCTACTCTCCTGGATAAAACCAGTTGATATTTCCGTAGGTTGGACTATGGTATTCAAGATAGTCGGCGGTCTTCATGGTTCAGAGGTTTCGGATGCGTATGATTTTCGCTTGCCAATCGCTGAGTACGTAAGGGCAGCTCTTCAAGTTAACGTTTCAGACGAACACAAGGGTCACTATAAAAACCGATTAGCAACGGACTGGGCATGGGGAAATTTTATTCCATCTCAGGTTAGTATTGCTAAATTGGTCCAACTTTGGATTTCGGGAAATTTTCGGGGTTTTCGTTTGAGGCCGGAGGCCAGACGTTTCGTCCGCCAGACCGGTGGTTTCCCATTCCATGTCCGGTACTTTGATGCCAATTTTTTAGGGGTAATTGTTTCATTTTTTATTATAATTTTATTCCTTACTTTTTAACGAGAATTGGAGTGAACTCCAGCCTTGCCTGGGAACAGTTCCAGAAACACTGGAAACAGCGTTTCTGAGGTGTTCTATTTTAAAAATTTCCTGGGGGGGGGGGGGATGCCTCCAAATCCGCCTAGGGGGCTTGCGCCTTCACGTCGGGTGCTTTCAGAGATATGTCGTCTACTTTAAAACTGTCGAAAAGCCTGTGGGAATCGGGACACATCTCACACAAAGAGTTTCCTTCGCGATGGGCAGGACAGACTTAAATTACTGATAATGGTTCTTTAAGGTAATTCCTAAGTATTGCATTGCGTATCCCTACTGCGCACGATTTTCGCGTCATTAGCGCGCGCACACGAGCACGTGCACGTACAAAACGTAAGAGATTTCCCTCAAACTAAGCCCAATAGCGAAATAAATGCTCCTTTTCTCTCAAACGAGCACGGTGACCCCCGATTTTTTTTCAGGTATTTGCTAAGAACAGTCAAAAGTTTAATAGTAGAACATGAATTCTTTTGGAAAACAGTTCCGTACTGAGTGTATTTTGGCCAAGGCGAGAGCTTCAAGGTAACCACGGAACTGTGCCAAAAAGTGCACTATTCCTACAACCAGGCAATAAAAAACGGTGTAAATGAAGCAATACTGCTTACGTGAATAAAAGAAGCTTTATTTTCAAAATAAAATTTTGTGTCTTTCAAGTAACCAAGACTAATTCTGTATGAAGGTGATTCGATTTTTTAACGCGCAACCAGTAAAAATACCCCATTTTAAGAGCCTGCTGACGCGTAAACAAGCACGGTGACCCCATTTTTTTATTGCATTTTTTTGATGTTCATATCATGAATGTTAGTTATGCCAAGTTTTCAAAAAAGTTTGATAGTAGAACAATTTCAAGGGAATTACCTTAAAAGAACGGAGAGCTAGAGTCCCACATGATTGGTTTCCACTGGCTTGTCATGGAATTAGGGAGCTTTAGCAACGATGACGGGAACGGCAACGAGAACGTCATGTAAAAACATAAATTCACGTTATTGCGATCACTTCGCGAGTATTCCAAGCCTTTTAATATGACAAACGTGTTTCAGTCCCTCAGAAATGAAACCGTTACAGTGTTCAGTTCACTTTATTTTTGCCACTTTTGTTATTTTAAATTACAAAATAAATATATATTAAACTACAAGAGATATTAAATAATCAATAAAGGAAAAGCATAAGAAGATCTTTTCCATTCACTTTGACCGGCGAAGGGGTTTGAGACATTCATCATCGTCACTTCTGTCTTCTTCTGGCTGATCTTCAGGCCTACTTGTTGTGTGCAGGGAAAGGTAAAAATATGCAAAATGGTGTGGTTTATAAAAGTACCTGGAGGTTGGAGCAAAATTATTGTAGGAAGAGAAGGAAACAATTATACGTTAAAAACTACTCGGATCGTTGCTATGGCACCCTGTTAAGTGAAGAGATTTGAAATCCCATTTCGCAGGGAAAGAACTGTATAAGCCTTTTTTTTTTCAATAAACCGCGTATCCCGACCATTTCCTGGACGTGTGGACTTCAATTCGAAAGAAATTCACCAGAATCAAAACCCCAACTGCAAAGCAAGTAGCACTATTATTTTATGTCAATTCCGGCAATTTCCGGCGTCATCGATGTTGGCCTACGTGTAGCCGTACCCTACCCCCCCCCCCCCCCCCCCGAAGGAAAAAACGTTCCCTCCTCCCGTTTTTTCCTTCGGGGGGTAGGGTACGGCTACACGTAGGCTACATCGATGTTGTCGTTTTTGAAGCTCTTTATTGTTGCTGTAAGCTCCTTTTAGGTTAATGCATAGCTTCATTATCTTAACACCCTTTATGTTATCACCAGGTGGTAGGGTACGGCTTCACGTAGGCTACATCGATGTTGTCGTTTTTGAAGCTCTTTATTGTTGCTGTAAGCTCCTTTTAGGTTAATGCATAGCTTCATTATCTTAACACCCTTATGTTATCACCAGGTGAGAGTTGCCCTATTCGAAAGTGGCAGTTTAGTGAAAGAGCTGGTCTTCGGAGTGGCAGGATCAAGTTGGTATACGTGGTTTTCAGCCGATACACTGATTAGCTCATCTTGGCCAGACCTCAAGAATGAAAAACAAGACCAGTTCTCCATCAAGGGCAGTTGTACATTTGGCACTACAGATTGTGACACCTTTGTTATAAACAGAGATTTTCCCAATTGCGCGAATGCTACCGGGTGGATTATGATCACACGTGGACCACCTCAGTGTGACTGGAAAAACGCGACTACAAGCTACAGATACATCCTTTACAGCAAAGGGAGTACCTATGCTAAATGGGCCAGTGAAAGTGAGTTAAAGTAATAAGTTCCAAAAATTGTTAGTAGCCGGTAAATTGCGGTGTCTACTATTAAACGAAAGCCGGTGGTCTTGCGTAACCGTTTATCTTAAACTGAGAGATCACCGAGGAGAACGCATGTTTTATGAGTCAATGAGTCATGAGTCAATGGACTCACAGTCAGTATAGCAATAATTTGTTGATTAAGCCTAAGCCCTCGTTTCAGTGATTAGGCCTAAGCACTCTCTGAAATTTTAGCTTTCATTTTATGGTTTAATTAACTGCACTAACTCGTTGACTCATTGACTCATGACTCATTAATTGACTCATTGACTCATAAATACTTGACACTCATCACCGAGAGTCCACTAAAGAAAATCATTAATATGGACCAGCAGAAAATAATGAGGTAGAGAGGGACAATCCATACGTCACGACACCATTCGTAAAACGAGGTGCACGTCACAACGGCGTAATTCGCGATGGCAAGCTGCTCTTTGCTTGCACATAAAAGCACTTTCAGTAGCCTTCACACTTGACACAGCTGATCCGGCTAAAGCGAAGTAACTGCATGTCTGTACAACTTGTACTCGTTCTCGAAGTCGCGCTCTACGTATTTAGGTAAGCGTATAATACGAGTTCCTGTCTTCAGAAAACACTATTATAATGGCTAAAACCACACTAATTCTTTGGCAAAATATCAGCATTTTTGGCTGCTTTTCAGGCTTGAAAACCCCCCAAATTATTGACCCAACACTTGAGGATTGTTAGTATATGATTATTCATTACATCTTTAAACTAAAAGAAACAGTTTTGAAACAAACGCAGTTTCCTTGTGACAAACTCGTACTTATCGTTTTCGATTTAAAGTCGTCGGAGACCAACTTGCCGGGACGAGTTGAGCAGGCCGAGCTGCACAGTACGGATGCACAGTAATCAAAATCCCAGAACTCGCCTCGAAGTCGCACTCGCTGTTGATGCTAACGTTCTCTAATATCCTTACGAGGTAGCACTAGTGAGGTGAAGTGAATTTAAGTGACACCCTTAACTATTAGAGGGTAACGTGAAGTGCTAGTTTTCTACTCCTATGAATCATGGTTAGTCTCTTATTTCTCCTTTCAGACGAGGTTGGAGTCGCTGACGTGCTCGCAGTTTTCTTGAGATAAGGTAAGATTTAAATGGGAGCTTGGAGCAACATTCGAAAGTACTTTTTTGCAAAGTCTTTGAAGTCATCTTTATTCGTAAAACATATTTCGACCATGGCTTGCCGGGAAAAGGAAACCCGTCTCTCATGCACCGCTCCCAAGATGTAAATGTAGAAGGGTCGAACTGACTCCATCAATTCCATATCCCGTGCGATGACTGTGATAATTTTTTGAAGGGGAGGGGGGGGGGGTATTTATTTCTTTTTGTTGTTTTGAGGTTTTTAAAAAAAGGACTCGACAAATTACATGTGACAGATACAGAAACAAACACGAAATTAAGGAAACTTAAAAAAAGAAACGAAAACGTGAAGAAACGGCTGAACATGAAGCTGCGTTTTAATAAGAGTTACAGACTATTTGCAACAATACCATATATAAAGCATCTCGTTTACGTGAAATGGCAAACCCGAAACGGTGGGCTGCTGCTTCAGTGTCATAAAAGCTTGGAAATTAATGTTATTCCAACTCGTCTCTCTCTTTTGAAAAGTTACTTGATACCTGCAGCTATAACAAGTAAGAAATGAGCTCGTATCAAACGAGTTTCTTCCATTTTTGGCAAAATGCAACGTTTAGTCGGCCGACGTTTGCCGTTCGCCGTAAACGTGATAAGTAATCTCTCAAACAACTGTGGACAATACTGACGTCACGGCCACACCAAACCTCAGTTTAGAACTCGTTTGAAGTAGCACCAAAAAGCGGTTTTTCTTTGCAAAAAGGAGAACTCTTCTTTGCCAGAGTAAGCTTGCCGAACTAACCGCAAAGCTAGAAGGCAAGAATATTATATTATGAATTCAAAGAGGAAAAATAATCTTGCGACACGTATCTGAGCACATTTCCTTGACGTTCTGAGGCAAACCACAACGTGAAATGATTTTGACGACGAAGTA
>NC_090894.1:21241816-21244316 GCF_036669925.1 Montipora capricornis | reverse complement strand
TAGACCCACTGAATGCTAGGGTGTTTTGTTAATGCCTATTGATATACTGATAGTTTCTAAGCCCAACAATGACATCCAGCCACCCACTTGATAGGCTCCTGCTAGGCATACAGGTATGTAATTACAGGAACCAGCTAAGAATTTGATGATTTTTATCATTGAATTTTCTTCAGCTGCTAATTGTCTCAAGAACGTTTGCTTCACAAACAGTGTGGTAGGAACAAAACCTCAAGTAGCATTTCTTGGAATCCCTGTAGCACTGCCCCCCATCTCATGGTCCAATCTGCTCATGTAATATTGTTAAACAACTGCACAATTTTTGGTAAATGTAAGTATATTTGCAAAGCTAGTGAGATGGATGCAACAACAGAAGTTTTCTCTTGCCTACATGTATTTAATGGTCTTAAATAAACAAGAAAGATTCGCTGAGTAAGCCAGTTACAATAAACTTTCATCAAGCTGTAACAAATAGACCTCAATATTGGCATAACTGATTGACATTCCACTTGACACCTTAAGTTTCTAATCTGTGTTGCTCTGAATCCTCTCCCATTATCATTACCAGTTTTGAATTTCCCAGGCTCCAGGTGTTGAAACGATGAATAACTCTATCCACCGGATAAATGGCTATCCAGAGGGTAAGTCATAGGGAAACCAATATTGCTTTATCCAATGGATAGTGATTTATCCAGTGGATACCGTTATCCACCTTTTGAACAACTGGGGCCAGGAGTGTACCAGTTTTCTTACCTTAACTATGTCTCTAAATGGTAGGTTAAATCCTGGCCTGTCACAAGCCATGAAGTAGTTAAACCGAGTTCCTTGCATTCCATTCCTGTAAGGGTGTGTGCTCGGGAATTCTACACTTGCACGATCAACTTGTGTCCGCGTACAACGACTGGCTGCAAGATCGATTGTGAATTTATAAGCCAGGCCTGGCGAAACAGAGGCATTAGAAAGCCACACCTTACTGTCAAATGTCATATCAAATTTGGTGTCCAAACACACAGCACAAAATTCAATCTTGCTTCCTGTTTGCTGAGCAGTACCAAAATGGAAAATCTGAAAAAAAAGAAACAAAGAGGAAAATTAACATCAAATAGAAAGGTATATGCTTTATATTTATACCAGTGTAATGGAGAGTGAGGTGCGGTATTGCAGAATATCAAAATATTCATAGGTCGTATCACTTTTGATATATCAAATTTCCAGGAAGGTTTTTTTAAATCATGAGATTTTGATACTGACAAAAGTCAATGATATTTTGATATTCTGCAGAGGTACTTGAATCTGCGTCAAGATCTCATGATATAATATCAAAATATCAAAAAAGCTTTAAAATATCAAGTCTTATTAGGGTCAAGTGGTATTTAGTGAGGTTTGATATTTTGATATAATTATCATGATAATATCAAAATATGAAGTCTTTGCTAGGGTCATCATGCAATAATTATTGATAGGTGATGTGGTTTGATGTTTTGATATATCATGACATTATCTTCTAGCTTCTTTTGGCTCAAGGATTAAGGAACAAGGTATATTCTATATTTATGTGTCATGCAAATATTGGAATATGAAAATATCATGATAATATCAAAATATCATGGTGATATAAGAATATCAGAATATCATGATGATATCAAAATATCAAGGTAATAATAAAAATTATCAAAATAGCGAAATATCAAATCATTTTTGATATTAATATTCTGCAATCCGGCACCTCAGAGGGAATAATTGGATTGGGGTGGTAGACGTAGCCAATGGTTACTTGTTAACCCATTGACTCCCAGGGGTTCCCCATTGACGAGTAAAATCGTCTGGCGTTAGACAGAGTAAAATACTACGTCTGGCCGGTTTAGGCTGGTTTGGACGTCAAAGGGTTTATAAGCATCACACTGATCTTTGAGGCTTGGTTGGGTCTTTGCGCAGACTGGGGTCAGGACTCTGTATAACTTACATTTAAGGTTCACTCATTCTCTGTCATCTCTCTTCCTTTTAATTGCCTGAATCAAAGTGCTTATAATTATACAATCATGTACATAACAATATTGGTAGCCTACATTGTATAACTAAAATTTGGTTTATCAACGGAGTTGATAATGTAAATTGGCCACCGTACAGAGACTCTAAAAGCTGACTTCTCGAGCGTAAGCCCTTTGTCCTACATTCTCTCTGACGAACGGCTAACGTTCGAAACTGCATCTTTTAGAATCTCTGTACGCTGTCCAATTTACATTATCAACTCCCATTGTATAACTGATTGATATCATGGTGAATATATATATATATATATTTAACAATTATTCCTCGAGCCCGAATGGGCTCTGAGTCAATAGTGGGCTATAACAAATAGCCTACTAGTAGCTCAACAAATCAAAACGCAGCATTGATAATAGACCACTAGTTGGATTTTACTATATATATATATATATATATATATGACTTTACACAAGTTTAGGTTTCACGAGTAACCATCGTTTAATGCTACAGAACTGTT
>NC_090894.1:21224316-21231816 GCF_036669925.1 Montipora capricornis | reverse complement strand
ATCGATGGACTGAACCACGTTAGCCTAGGTTGACACCCTTACCATACCAGTTCGTGTTTGGAAGATGAAGCGATTTTTATTTCCATAAAACGGTTTCAGTTAGTCTTTTCTGTTTTAACAGTAATGACCATGATGATAACATTGGTCTGAACTAGGGAAATAATTATAAGGCAGGTCTGCACTAGGGTATTGATTTAAGGGTCAGGTCATAAATTGGGTATCAAAATTTTGGTCAGGTCATAAATAGGGTAGACAAAATCGCAGATTTTGGTCATAACTAGATGCTTCTGTGAAGCATACACTGGTTTGCCTGTGGTACGTGCTACAGAAACTCAGAAGGCACTGAATTGTGTGGTATTGAAATACAGCATTCCAGTCTCTGAAGAATAACAAATAAAAGAGAAGCGAGAAACATTGGCTTCTGGGCTGACATGTTGATAATTTTCAAGTTCCCTCACAACTTCTTTTCACCACAAGTGTGCCCTCTGAGCATCTGAAAGCTTTGTAATACTAAACTTCATTGAAGTCAATCCCTGTTTCGAGGGGTTAGTGTTAGGATGGGAGACCAAAACAATAAACCCCTCATAAAAAACAGAAACATCTGACCGAAAATACTATTAACGCTAACAAATGCGAACTCAGCAAGGTACAGATTCTGTTAGCTTGCTTTATGCAAAACAAATCTTGATGAAAAAGAAAAGAGCAGCAGAAAGAGCAGAAGGAAGTTTCCCAGACGGTCGATCGAGAATAAAATATTTACGACATGAAAACAACATTAATTTTGAACCGAGAATATAGAATATAAAAAGTTACGATCAGCGACAAACATTTTGGGAGATTTTTGCTACGTTCAAGTAAATTGCAAAATCGAAAGTGACATGGCCGGAATTCAGCGGGCGCCGTGATTAAGTTACCGCGGCATGTTTACTCGCCAAACAGTGAAGCATCTGTGTCAAATGATGGCAAGATACCGGGGTAAGTTTCTTTTTCTGTCAAGTGTTATAAAGGTTGACAATGAAATGAGCGAAGTCAAAACAAAGATCACAATCGCCCAACTCTTGTTTATGCAAAGTCAAAATTTACTCTCCAAGACGATCATGACTAAAACACCACACGAGTACATACGGGTAACATACGAGTAACATACGAGTAACATACGGAACATACGGATACATACGAATACATACGACTGACATACGACTAACATACGAGTAACATACGGATACATACGACTAACATACGGATACATACGAATACATACGAATACATACGAGTAATACGAATGTTTTTCTCATAAAGGAAGCTCTAATTATAAGCCTTGCAAGCATTTTTCACGTCAGCAAACACGTACCCGGCTCAGTTTGAGGGGGGAGGGGGTGGGGGGTGGGTGTTGATAGACCCTGCAGGGCTTTCGTTAAATTTAGTCACAGTAAAATAAATTCACATGGAGTGCAAAACCCTTAAGGCAGCGAAAGACGAGATACAAAAATCCTCAACTTGTGGCGTAACATTGTTTCGTTGCAAGTTCTGGTCGATGTTTCGCGTTTTTCACTTTGCGTGATCAACTTGACCCACAAGAAAAACATTTGTTGCGGGTTGAAGAAATGCAGGGCGCTGAGTGGTTGCTTTGCTAGTACAAGAGCACATTTGTTGCGCGACAAGTTGTGAGCTTGATGAAAAACGAGCAACAAAGCCAAAATTTGTTGCTCAGAGTAGATCCGCGCTCTACTTTTCGCAACAACTTTCTTCAACCCGCAACAAATGTTTTTGTTGCGCGACAAGTTGATCATGCAAGGTGAAAAACGGGAGAAATCGACCCAAACTTGCAACGAAATAATGTTGCGCGCCAAGTTAAGGGTTTTTGTATCTCGTATTTCGCCGCCTTTAGCTTGCGCAACAAGATGACAATACATTTTGCATGTTGCTCTCGTAGTTGATTATAACTGTCAGGCCAGTTTACATTTAAGACACGTAAGGAAGTCAGAGCAGGTCTGTCATAATTTTTTACCCCATTTAAGCTTTCTGGCTTGATTTTGCACTGGTTTTTTGCACTGATTTATCATAGGCAACTTAAGCTGAAATAGTGAAATCAAGATGGCGGATCTGATGACGTCATACGACATCAGCGACATCCAAAATATATTGTCATCTTGTAGCGCAAGCTAAGGGTTTTGCACTCCATGTGAATTTATTTTACTGACTAAATTTAACGAAAGCCATGGGGGGTCGATCAACATCCCCTCCCTCCCACCTCAAACTGAGCCGGGTACGTGTTTGCTGACATGAAAAATGCCTGCAAGGCTTATAATTAGAGCTTCCTTTATGAGAAAAACATTCATATTACTCGTATGTATTCGTATGTATTGGTATGTTAGTCGTATGTATCCGTATGTTACTCGTATGTTACTCGTATGTTACTCGTATGTTACTCGTATGTTAGTCGTATGTATTCGTATGTATCCGTATGTTCCGTATGTTACTCGTATGTTACTCGTATGTTACCCGTATGTACTCGTGTGGTGTTTTAGTCATGATCCTCCAAGACGCGTACGACGTTATTTATCACCAGGTAATTCCATCATTTTGGAAATAGCAGCTACTTTATTATTCATCTGCGTCACAAGTTTTCACTGATTTTGGGGCTCATTTTGTTGAAACTCAAGCACGCTTCCAACAGGCCTGTGAACCCTTCCTGCTTACAGAGCAATACTAAAAAACTTCACCCATATCACATTTGAACCTTAAGCTCGAAAATTCAATACACAACATGATATTATAATTCACAAAGGCAGAAAATACCACAGAATCCTTTTCCAGCGAAATATTTATTGAAACAAACAACATATTTGCTCTTGGAGGCGAAAACCTCTTCCTATTTCATTGCGTGCGTGAAGACAAGAAACTCAATCGTGTCAAATTACCATGTTCTTCAGCTAAATGCAGCTCACTTTGATTTCGTCTCGACGGGCGATAGATTGTTGTCGAAGTCCAGTGCTCGTCGCTTTTGAGATTCCTGCCTATTTTATCCAACTGACTTTCTATTATTGAGCTCCATAAGGGTATATTTTGTTTAAGGATCCACTAAAACGCCATTCGCGTTACATGACTTTCGACGCCATTGCAGGCTAAGTTAATGATTCTACTGTGTCCACCAGAGAAATCTACGCATTTCCACTACCCTCTCGATCCTAAGAAAATACTCGCAGAAGGCTCTATCCACAAAGACACCACTTACCAGGGGAGTGACAGGCAAGACTTTTACCGACACGGAAAAAAAAAAAACTAAAAAAAAAAAAAAAAGAAAACAAATAAACTGGGTTTGCCATGAGGCAACCCAGTAAATAGGGTAAGGGTTTTGGGAAGCGGGCCACACACCCCTACCCAATTTTTCTGGGAGTACCCCCCCCCCCCCCTTCCCGGATGACCAGACGATTTCCTATCTTCCTATTTTGTTTCCTGTTTGAGTGAACCATTTGACAAACAAAAGGCAACAAGACTATGCTCGTATTTAGGCTGCATCATTTCTAACTCATTTAGTCTCTTCTGCACTGCGCCAATAAACCAATTCACGTTGCTCTATTCCTTTTAGCATACTTCGTATTTTTGGCGGTGACGGTTTTCCCGCCGCTCCGCGACTCGCTAATTCGTCGCTCTATAAAAGAGAGAAAAAACCTCTGGCATCCAGGGTACCGCCCATGATAAATCTTCTGGAATGTCGCGGTCGGTCATCCTATCGCATCGTGGGAGGCATGAACGCGGAAAAAGATTACGGTTTACGCAAGAGAAAACGTCACTTAAGAGTTGTATTCTCGTTTCATGATGATAGTCCAAACAATAATTCTAAAGGTGGTGGAGATTGGTGTTTGTGGGCATTTAGTCTTTTCTTACGAATCTTGTATCCAGCATCCTTCAAATGATACTTCCAAGTAACCTTTTTTACAAACACCATCCTCGCATGCGTCACGTTTCTTGAGTGGGGAGCAGTGGAGTGAAAATAAGGAGCGGCTACAATGCCTAGTGGTTTTGCTATTGTTAGAAATTTGCGTGTCCTTTCGATGTTTACACTTGTCTTCACTTGACGTATTATGGATTCTGACCTCACCAAGCAGAGTCCACCTGTCACGTTCTTAAACACGAGAGATGTGATTGTGACGGAAAAATTGTTCAAATTTGGACATTAAGCTTACATCGCCCGAGAGATCGACACTGATTTGTGCTTTGTGGTGAAACTTTCGTGTCTTTTGTTGTTGGTTGACTCTGGCCTTTTGTACTGGATTTGGAAAGATGGCAGAAAGGCAATGTGCGTCTCTTATGACTTCCTTAAAGTGGGGTTTTGTAGTCCTTTTATTGAAAGTGGTGCAAGTTTCGTCAAAACCAAGTTACCACTCGAATAATAAGCAACCAAGCTGTGACTTTTTCAAGACTGACTCAGATGGAGAAATTTTGAGTCCGAACTATCCAAATCAATACCCGGCAAACAAGGAGTGCTCGTGGACAATAAGGTTACCCATGTTTCAGAAAATAATCCTTGTTTTTGAAGTTTTTAACCTTCAACCGGTCTCTGCGTCTGAAATTTATGCGATTGGTTGCAAAAGTGATCATATTGAAGTGTTCGATGGCTCAAACTTTGTCGGCAAATATTGCGCTGGGAATATCCCCCCAAGACAGATAACAACTACCAGCAGTACGCTACGTGTTGTATTCAAGTCGGACAATCGAACCACTCAAAGCTTTCAAGGTAGTTTTCGTGCCATGTATGCCGCTTGTGGAGGCTATTACACTGATACTACAGGAAATTTTGCCAGTCCAGCTTATCCCTCTAGATTTCCCGCAGATGTTCAATGCCGATGGAAAATAAGGGTACCACCTGATTATGTGATCCAGGTAAAATTTAACGATTTCAAGATGGATGGCAAATACCCTTGTAGTGTGGACTACGTCAAAGTTCTGGATGGTTTAAACGCAACTAACAGTGAACTAGGACATTTCTGTTCAACCAGACCACCCCAAAAATCTCTGATAACGTCAACTGGAAATACTATGTCTCTTGAATTCAAATCGTACAAAGAGAGTAACTCCCGAGGATTTCAAGCTCATTTCTTACGAATGCCTCATTGTACTGGATTCCTGGAAAGTGATTACGGACGGTTTTCATCACCAGGTTACCCAGGATCACGTAAATTGGACAAGGAGTGTACGTGGCTTATAAAGGTCTCTGAGGGAAAGACAATTTCCTTGCTGTTTGAATCATTTGATGTTGATTCTGAAGTATCAACATTTTCAACTCCTGGATATTGCAGTGGTGATTATGTGGAAGTATTTGATGGTACAGGCGACAATGGTAATTTGCTGGGACGATTCTGTACAATCAACAGTAAACCAGTTGGCACAGTAAGATCAACTGGTCATCAGATGTTCGTGAGGCTGAAAACCAGCTTTAACAACAAGGGAAAAGGTTTCTTAGCTAGCTACTATGGCATGGATCCAAACAACTATTTAAATTACTGTGATGTTTTTGATAATAAGTTACTGTTTACTTGCAAGAGTGGCAAGAAAATTCTGTGTCAGCTACAATGTGATGGTACCAATGACTGTCCAGATGCATCGGATGAGCGCCATTGCAAGAATACTGCAAGTCCAACTTCTCAGAAAAGCAGCGATGTGCATAACTATGTTATAGTCATTCTTTCTATCACTGGCTCTGCCCTATCAATTATATGTCTTGTTTTTATTGTGGACAAGCTAAGAGGAAAAACAGCTACAGTGTCTGGAAGGCCCATGACCAGGCAAAGAAGATCCCGTCTTAGGATCTTCACTGCAAACGCCACACACTTAACTGAAGAACCATCATCACCTCCACCACCGTATGAATTTATTGGCAGCAGAAATGTGGGTGATGCTTTTGAAGTTTCAATCAGGCAGCCTCATCTCACTGTCCTGAGTCCTCCTTCAAACTTGGGAGAAATGGATCGTGCAGCATATGGAACTCAAAATGACAGACACAACCAAACTCTGAACCAAGCTTTGGTAGTGGGGTCTGGGAATCAAAGTAATACCTCAACTGTCACAACACATGAAATGTCAGCTCAACTAACTCTGCAGGAAATCTCACAGACTGTGAACACGAGAGAAGAACCAGAGGACTCTGTCTCCATTTATGAAAGTACAGGCATCATTTCACGTTCAGAATCTATCAGCTCCTTTAATGACACTACACCTCTTATCAGGTCTGGAAGTGAGATTGGACCATGACAGTCAGAAGATGCTTTGATGGAATCACATGATTTTTGTCAATCTTGATTAGTTTAAAAAGTTATGCGTAGCATGATGAAAGGTTTGTTCCAGTTAACAGCTAGGAAGGTTTTTTTATGCTTTTGTTGATGTCAACACAAAAAATGACCACAGTAATATTGAAAGGTTTTCTAGAAAGAGTTTAAAAATGCCAGCTACTTTTCATGTTTTGTTCAGGGAAAATCTTGTAGCAGCTTTTGTAATCAAACAATAAGATTGGCTTGTGACACCTGAACGAAAAGGAAAAAAAAACAACAGAAAATTGTTTTACTATATAAAACAATACTGAAGGGCAGCCAGCTTTTATTAGAGCTGCTTCACTACCTGTTGTTTTCATTTTCAAGTACAAGCCTGGGGTTGCAAAGTCCGGAAATTGCCTTTGTTTGTCCACAATATCAATGCTTTCTATTTTCTTTATTTATCTGAGTATTTAAATGAAAGCTTGATTTGTTCAGTTATTGAAATATTTGAGTTTGTTCTTGGGTATATAATAAAAGTAATTTATGACCTGTTAAATCAAGTGATGGGAATATGGGACAGGGCTAGTGATTGGGTTAATGAACTGGAGTACAGAGTGTTATTGTATGTTATTGCCTGAGGTGTCAAAACATTGGCCTTTTTTCAAACAATACTTTCAACACCGAAACTTGTATTATCTTATTTCAGTTTCAGACACAATACAGGTAATCAATTTATCGCACTTTCCGTCGTGGGTATTAAATTGCTTGACGTTAAAATATTTTTTTGACTAAGCATCTGATGTGTATGCAGTATGCATGACTCTCATGAGTAAAATAGCTTTGCTGCATAATTTTGGCTGGGTTGAAAAGTAAGTAAAGTGTAGAGCAGTAAAATTTACACGTAACTTCTGCAAGGGACAGCAGTACGGAACCAATGAAAGGTCAAGGGATGAAGCAGTCGCCAGTATGTTGGATAGAAGAAGTCAGGGCAGTGGAAATAAAAGTAACCTTCGTACAACATCATGTTTTTCTACAGAGTGGTTTCTAAGGTCCACTCATAAGTTATTATGTGCTATACTAAGAAAATTAAATTAAGGATTATGGCAAGTTATTTATTGACATGAAATTAATTCCTTTGATTGGTTTAACTGCTGTATTTTATAAACAAAGTATATAAAGCAGAAGTGTTGGTATATTTAATTATTTTAAGTCTGTTTTAGAGTTTGAAAATTGTTTTATTTCTTTATTT
>NC_090894.1:21211816-21221816 GCF_036669925.1 Montipora capricornis | reverse complement strand
TGGAACATTTCAGTTTTTTTAAGCACTGGCTATACTCTGATTAATTAATAACCAACCCATTGTCTTTTAGGGTGAGGGTTTTATTTGTTTCTATTGTAGTATCTTTACATCCTCAAATTCTGTTTTCTGATATACATGTTAATCCCAGTTTAAGCCACTTTATATTGCTGCATACTTCAAGTACCCAACTGAAATATGTAACCCCCCCTGCCCTGCCTCAGTCATTGCAAGATTAAGGATTCAATGAAGGGAATAACACATTACAGGCCAGTTCAGAGGTTCAAAAAACATAAGTCAGGATGAAAACTAGCATTAATACAGTAATTTCCTTTTGTTATGCGAAATACCCGTAGTTGCAGGTAGTCGCTTAAAACATTTTTGGAATAAAGTTTTTTTTAATCCCAACTTGCTTTTATTATAGAGTGAAAGTTTTACTGAGGAACAGGTTTTGTATTGAAAATCTATTAGCAATTTCATTTAAATAAACTGTAACTTCATACAATCCACCCTAATAAAATAATTTATTCATTCAAGCAGCATGATTAAAAGAACTAAAAAATGATTATATTTAATTAATCATTAAAATCCCCAGTTCCAGTCAATATCTTGCTTTTTCACTGTTCTAATGTATGTCTGAATTACATCTCCTTCCTTGACATCAGTGAATTTTTCAAATGATAAGCCACATTCTGTTTCTCTTTTTGCTTGGCTAATGTCGTCTTGCCCTCGCTTCATGGATGATAACTTACCTTTATGACAAAAGAAAATTATGACATTTCAAAAATATTCATGTTGTGTTGGAGGCTCAAATCAATTCTAACACTTTCGAGAAGTTATAACAATGATTATAAGGACTGACTCTTGCAACACTGTATGACCAAGCAGGCAGCTAAGTTATGGGTTTATAGTTTCATGTAAAACAAAAACTACCGATCCTTAACAAAACGCTTTTAAATTAATAGTGTGATGTAATAGGTTACCATAGCAACAGAGATCCATCTAAGACCACAAAACCCAATTCTGTGACTGCCGGAAAGTAAATTAACAGGCTAATTATTGAAACTCTTCACAAAGTTTAAATTTACCGTATATCAGCATTCTTCTGGAGTGGATTCATAGCTGGCCTCATGATTATCAGAATATTTCAGGGGGCTCTGAATCTATAGATTTTTTTGACTTTTCATAGGGTTTTATCATAGCCTGCTCATCAATTTCCATATAATTACAGATGGGGGCCAGGTCACCATGCTACTTTTTGAGAAATAAGGTAAGGTGATGATGATGCTATGCTATGGTGACCTAATAATTTAGATATATAAGAGAATCTGATCGGAGGGTCTGCCCACCAGCTCCCCCCCGCCCCCCTCCCCCACTCCTGAATTATTCAATTTGAAGTGCACTGAAATGCTACATGTCTCTCCACAAATTTCAAAAACAAAAAAAAATTGCTCAACATCAAAATTCTATTATATGCTGTTAAATTGGCCTTGAATTTTCTGTAAATTACATGTATATTTACCTCTTCACAGTTCATGTATGTATTTAGTTATGAAACGTTAACTTAAAAAGGCAGCTCAGAAAAGAAATCGGCACCTGATAAGCACCAACACAAACTCACCCTCATATAAGACTTCATTATTCCGTATTACACGATATAAGTTATCACGTGAAAGGCTTCCTTTCTTTACACGGCAGCCAGCCACTACTGCTTTGCGTGACCCAGTTAGATGAAACACTTGGAGAACAGCAGCCTCACCAATGGCTGTCTCTTCTTCCATTGGTGGCAGTCTGTTTGAAAGTTCATCCTAAAACAAGATTACCAAATCAGATTTCAGAAGCAATACATTCCATCATGATATTTAGTGGCTGGGGGCATTGAAAGCTGACATTAGAATTTTGAACACTACTCAGATGGGAGGAGGGGGTAGGGATGGCTTAAAGATTTAGTGGCTTAGTGGCTCAGATGGGAGGATGGGAGCAGGGACAATGTGGCCCAGGTTCAATCCCAGACTTGTGGCCATCTGCAGGTTAATTAAGTTTGTTGTTGGTTCTTTCCTCTGCTCCGAGAGGTTTTTCTGTGGGTTCTCCAGTTTTCCCCTCTCCTCAAAAACCAACATTTCTAAATTCCAATTCGATTGGATACAGAACCTCCCTGAAACCACTTTCGGATGAGTGGAGCTTCCTGGCTGAAAATCAAAGTTATTACAGATGTACCTAAATGATTTTTTTGCATTAAACTTGAAACTCAAAGGCACTGGTTACAGTTACAATCCTGGAGGTGAAACCAGGTATAGATTGGCATTTAATAGTCTCACCCTGCTTTTACTGTATTGCCACAATGACAGTTGGTGTGCGCTTCCCATAAAGTGCACTGGAGCAAGCTCCCATGAGCCTGCAGTTTTTGGTTGTTCTCAACCTAAGTCGGAAACCGGAGACAAGCGCCAGCCTGATGGGCCTTCCTTAGTCAGGCTCGTAACAGAGACAACCTAAGTCGACAAACCTTGATATCCTCCAGGAGCTTGTAAATGATCTTGTGTTCCCTTATGCTTATACCCAGCCGTTTTGCAAACGTCTGCATTTTCCTAGAAATCTTCACATTGAAACCAAATACTGTACCTAAAATAATGTCAAACCACATTTTAAAAATGGCTTAACATTATTGCTAATGACATTGGTGAGAAAACGGATATTTTACATTTCACTTTGTCATCTTTTTTGTGAGCATACATGTGCAACCTATTCCAAAATGGCTGCCATTTTAGTATTCTTTTAAAAGTTTCCATGCAAATTAGCCCTTATGGCCTTGTTTAAGGTTAAACATTCTTTTGAATTTTGCGTTTGAAAGCGAGGCCATAAGGGCCAATTTGCATGTAAACAAAAGAATACTAAAACTTAATGGCGGTCATTTTGGAATAAGGTGTATTCATGTTTCCGATTTAAGGCTACAAAGGCAGCGTATACTATGACAATGTAAGCTATATCGGTCACCTTAACACGACTGTGCTACATAACTGTAACATACATAACACATTTCAATGCAGACAATCAAAGGACTGTGTTTAAGAATGGACTGTATATAATCAAAGGACTGTATGAATTAAAAAATAATCACTTCCACTAGTGACTTGGTTTGTCACCCCTTATTTTGCCAACCTGCAGCCATTCTTTTGGCAAAGAATCCCCTATTTTATACCCTCAGTCATCCTTATAAACTGGCAGGCAATTTGGCTACAATTTTGCCATTGACAGCACTTCTTTAAATTATTAAGTAATTTTGTCCTACAGCCACTTAAATGAATGAAATTAGAGGTAATTTGCAGTGTACATTTAACGTTAGTGACACAAATTTACATCTTTGAGGTCCCTGACCTTTAAACGTTTCTGCAAGTTTTACGTCATTTTCATTGACAGGTCCAACTTCAGCGCACAAAACATTTAAGGAAACCTTTCTAGATTTGTATGTTTGGAGAGCATCATTAATAGCTTCTAGTGAACCATCAACATCACCTAAAATGAAATGAAATAAAGGCAAACATTAATCACAGAACATTAAAACAAAAGCAGGATCTTTAGCCATGCTTCCAACCCAAAACATACGGTCAGGTAAATATCATTGTACCCCAAGAATATTTTCAGCAAATTAATATTATAGTAATTATTAAATTATAATTATGATGATGTTATAACCCTATCAAAGTGGTTTAAGGGTTTACCTTAAATTTTATGGTGCATGTTTAGATCACACACCTTTACTGTGTGATTACGGGCAGGTACACAAAAAAGGTCACAGGTCACAAGTCAAATGTTTCACTAATACAGCAACAACCCTAACTGTTTACCAATGCTACCATTAGGCCTAAAAACGTTTGTTTAGGCCTAATTAGGACCAAGGCTGGGTTTGATGAATGTTTGGGATTCTTTCTGTGTTAATTGGTAACACAATGAACTGTGACCTCATGTTATGTACCTACTGTGTGATTGCTATGACTAGTTTTATAATATATTTCCAAACAAACATCTGAAGAGATGGCAACAACGAAATTATTATTTCAGCATCACTAACCTTTTATAACAACATTTAACTTATTTGAGCTGTCATAATCCCTGCTCGGCATCTTGGGTGCAGGATCTCCTCTATAGCTGAGTTCAACATCCTGAAGCAAGTTATGCTCCATTCCAGAGAACAGTTTGCTTTCCCGCAACACTGCCTTTCTTTTGTTTATCATATCACAAGCTTCTTGCTGCAAATTTTTAATTGAATAAATTGTTGTGTATCAAAAACATTATTCTGGCTAGATTGCTTTTCATTGACTACAGTATATTATTTTATGAAATGTTGTTTATTCTTATTGAAATCACTACGTCACAATAATAATATTATTATTACTAACAATACTTTTAAAGACCAAGTACTATATACCGGTAACAATCTAAAAGCTTACATGTAGATGTAGGATTTTAAAAAAACTTTTCCTCAGGACTTTAATAATATTATACCTCTGATCTGACTTCAATAACTTCACCACCTGCTGAAGGAAGGTCCCTCCAGCCAACAACCTCTACAGGAGTTGATGGAGTTGCCTCTGCTATCACTTGACTACAGCTGTCGAACATCAGACGAACCTGTAATGGCAGCAGTGAAATCACAAGGCAGTTCAATAATGCAGTGCAACTACAGCACAACATGGGTGTTGGTCAATGTTAAAATCAATCTCTCTGCTAGAATTAAGCAAATGTTGTTCTCCTGGACACATCCATTTTTGAGTCCTGCACAAGTTTACAAGAAAATCAACGAAATACATTGTACTGAAAGTTAATAGTTATTTCTGTCTCATGGCTCAAATAGTAAGAGGCATGCATGGATCTACATCACAAACTGCTTTGCATTAAATAGCCTAGCTTCGAATTTAGCAGCAACAAAGGAACAGAGTAGAGGTCCAGGGGAATAATTAGCATCATATTTTGTTGAAAACAAAGGAGAATGTGAAACTAGCCTATTTTGTGATATGAAGCAGTTTATTGTTATTTACGCTTATTTGTTATTTATTTTTTGTTTGAGCAGGTTGAAGTTTTAGCAGCTATTCAGCTGATGTGGACCTGCTATACCCACCCACCCATATACACATAGAGGACAGCCACAACACCCGGAACTTCATCCCCTACTCTTCTCGAATAGTGTGTGGGTTCTTTAACGTCCCACAGGGAACTAATGAACATGGAAGTTATTTGTGAGACGGGACCTCCGGCTTATCATCCTTATCCGAGAAGACTTGAAAGTCTAACCATTTGCAGATGTAATTACAAAGGCAGCACTTTCTCCTCAGTTATTTAAAGACCCTGAGTGTTGGTCCAGCCGGAGTCAAACTCACAACCTCCCGCATGACAGCCCGGTGCTCGGTTTGTTGTTTTGTCATCTAAAAAACACAACACTGCACCACACTGATAATATTTGCAAGTTTATGTCAAATTTGGCACATTACATACAAAACTGTCAGGAAAAACGGGTGATGTGTAGATCATTTTGAGGGGTTGTGTCCTAAAACAAATTCCTTTTCTTTTAGTCTTTTCAACTTCATTACATTTCTTTGAGAAACGAAATGCTTCTTGGTGGTGGTACCTACCTTTGCAAATGTTTCATCAACCAGAATAATGCTGCCTTTCTTCAAGGTTCCATTTTTGACCAGGACTGTTGCAACAGAACTGAAATAGATGACAACAAGAATTAGTAAAATAGTTGTGAAAAAGCCAACTCTGACCTTTGCACTGGACAAGATGTCAGTCATTTCATTCTGGACAACAGAGTGCCAACATCAGTATAAAACCCCTGACTATTATAATAATAAATTATAATTATTATAGAATTCCTGTGCAAAATTTAACTTACAAACTCTGTATTTAATTGCCTTCAACTTCAATATTACATGTACGTAATGAATGAAGGGGTAGTTTCTAAAGAAACTGTGGTGCTGCGTCGGTGGGGAAGTAATATACAAAAATTTGGTTTTATCTTCGTCAGAGCGAATCCATTTGCTCTGATGAAGGGCTAACGCTCGAAACGTCAGCTTTTAGAATCTCTGTACGGTGGCCAAATTATTTACATTATCAACTCCGTTGATAAAACCAAATTTTTGTATACATGTATGTAAGCCATCTTGGATAAGCATTCAAAGCAGTGTTGAATTCCATGGACTAAGGTTAAAGAGCCATCTCTTTAATAATCAAGGTCCTTTTCTGATTCGATATGGAAGTTTGGCTGACAGTGACAGCTTCTTGTATTGCACTAAAGGAGAGCAGTAGTCAGGTTTGCCAAATGAAAGGAAGACAGCTTTCTGGGATTATTATCTGGACGGGTGACCGTCTAGAGATAATCCAGTCAGGCTGGAACAGGAGACACCAACTCGTTGATTGGAGATGGGCTGAGTTGTTTTTAGTTTTTCAAACCTTACTCAAGACTTTTTTTTTTCAGGTACTCTGGTTTTCCTCCCTCATCACAAAAAACTCCCAGTTAATTACACCTGGTAGTTGTGCTAAGCTCCAGAAACAAAAATAGACCATGATATATTATAGTGGCTACCAGAGGCATTCAGCCTAATCTCATTGAGCACCTTTGATTCAGTACCTAGGACTGCAAACATTAATAAGGATGATTGGCAACACCAGCTTTTTCAAAGAAGAATCATGCACAAAAATTGCATGAATGCACACAAGTACCCTTTTCCTTTGTCTCTCCTGGACTCCAGAACAATTCCTTCCACAGGGCAATCTCTTTTGGCTTTTAGATCATGTAACTCAGCAAGGGTTATGATTGCCTCTAACAGTCCTTCAAGGTTGGTTCCCTGGAAAGCATAATAATTATTTTGATAAAGAAGCCTACAAAATCTTTATTTTTTTCACTTATCAATGGTAACTATAACAAGCAAGCAGCTTCAGGATGACCTTAAAAGTACAAATTAAAAATAATTTTATATGACACATATCAATTAGGTTTAAGGTCCGAAACCAAACAAACTATAGGGACACATAAGCAACTATTTTAATCAAAATAAGTCAGAGTTCTAGTTAAACCCCTTCAGCACACAACAAATACATATGTCTGCACCCAACAATCACCATAACCTAGCTATATGTACATGTACTGGTATTATCAAGCTCCAGCAAAGGATGAGAAAAAAAAACCACTTATTTTGTATCACTAACACTAAGCTACTTGAAAAGGATTTTCCTCATCACTTCCTTTAGGCGAGAATATTGTAGCATTAAATAGACCAAAGAAAGAGTGAACGAAATTAACAGGCAGGATTGTCCATATTTTGCCTCCACTACTCAACGGGTACATGCAACACAACAATGTTCATATATGGGCACGTGGGCCAGACAAGCCACTGTGCTGTTTATTCAACATACCGGTATATGCAGAAATGTACAAATATCAAGTATTATAAACAAAAGAACAGAAGCACCAAAGCCGGACATGAAAACCCCCAAAAAAACCAGCAGGTGGAAAAAACACAGGGAACGTGTGCCCCCGACCAAGGCAGTGGTGCAACCCTTGGGGTTTTAGGGTATGGTAGTGCCTAGTACCCACACCAAATTATGGGTATGTTTTTGGTATGTATAAGTTATGTCAAAGGTATGGCTTGACATACACTGTACCTATAACATATCTGTCACATATCAAAAACATATATATGACTACCAAGAACATACTTTAGTCTGGTATGCAAGAGGTAGGTCAGTGATATATACTATAAGCATCAATAAACACACAGTCAAGTAAAAAAGATAAGAAACCCAACACGGTGAGGGCTGACCGTAGAATGCCCCACCTTCCCCTTCCTAACAATCGTGAATTACAAACTCAAATCCCATTAAACTCACTGCGAACTAAGACCCTCCCCAGACCTCTGATACGTGCCGACAAAGTAGTAATTTTTGATAATACGGTGCAATCACAAATTACATGATGCAAGAGGAAGTTGACGAAAACTACAATTTTGCCCAAAATGCATGCAGCAATTACAAGTGACACCAAGCAATGAATTTTACAAAGAAGTAGGGTTTTTTTGGTATAACATTAGTAACATACAAACGTTTGACAAGGGATTGACTTAAAAGAGTAAACAATGTACAGTAATTTGAAATCATCATCATCAATACCTTTAATGCTGAAACTTCCACCGACTGAACATCTCCCCCGTACTCCTCAAGTTGTATCCCATGTTGAAGGAGCTGTTGTTTTGTTTGTTCCTGTGAAGAAAAGCGAATATAAACATGAAATATTACATGTAATGAAAAGGCTGGCCTGCATGCCACTTAAAAATGGAAACAAAAAATAAGGATGCATTTTAAACATACCACATTGACTCTTGGCCTGTCCACTTTATTAATTGCCACAATTATAGGAACTGCAAGTACAGTTTTAAAAAATGAATTTTACTGATTTCCCTGTGTATAATATACAATGTAGATTGACCCTTCATGCAAGACCTTCATTATTTTCTTTACAAACAGGTTGTTTTCATTCATGTTAAAAATATGAAAGGAAACATTGTTATGCTATAACCTACACTATTACTAGTACTCTTGTGATATTACATTAAAACCTAGATTTTTCATCTTTACAACTGTTTAAATTCAATAAAAGCTATTAAAAAAGTAAAACCTCACTTATACATGAGAAATTATGCTAGCACAAATATTGTAAATGATTGTCGGTGAAAATGAAAGTTTAAGGACAGTACCTACTATTGTTATTGCACACCACATGTTCTGTGCATCTCAAGATACTTGGATTTCCTATCGGCGGTGCTTATTACAGTGTAATACAGGGATATTTTTGTGCGGTTCAAAACTATGCAGAGAAAGCAGAACTTAGCAAGTGCTCTTGGTATCCAAAAAGAAAATTGGGGGTAACCTTGCATATAGAGATAATTAAGCTTCAATTTGGCAAAAAACGCCTTCCATTGCTTTGTATTTTAAAGCTTTTTACAAATATTGTTGAATAATTATCTTCGAAAAATGCGTGTTTACCCCAATTATTTTTTTGGATTTCAATAATACTTGTTAAGATCTGCTTTTCCCGTATATTCAGGAACCCGCGCAATACCTTTGAATAGTAGGCACCGTCCTTAAAAGTTTTTTCTTCTTAACAGTAACATGGCATTATGTTTTACCTCTCGCATTTGTTGCATGCTTTATAGATTCCACTGTTTGTTGCTTAACTCCTTCATCTGCAGCAACCACAAGTATGACAACATCAGTCACGTTAGCACCTCTGGCTCGCATTGTCTCAAATGCTGCATGCCCAGGAGTGTCAATAAATGTGATAGTCTTCTTTCCTCCTGAGACTGGAACTACAGGTAAAAACAAAGCTGAATAAAATCTAGAATCTTCTTTTTGTTCTAATGCCATTTGCGTCCATCCTTGTGCGAAGTTTTACTATTCAAACGTTAACGGCTTATCCGGTTATGTATCACTTTTGACCAATGAAACGTTGGCAGTTAGATACGTTGTGAAATTGACAACGTTTTTGATGGCATACCAGTATGTTTTGTTCACATGCTCTCAAAGTTTTCAGGTTTTTTGTGCGACGGCATACCAGTATGTTTTGTTCACATGCTCTCAAAGTTTTCAGGTTTTTTGTACGAGCGTTTGGGTTTTGCATGATTGCCCTAATAACGTCTCTGCGCATTTTGCAATGGAGACAAAAAAATTCAAAGTCAACAAGTTTGGAATGAGGTAAATTACCATCCAGAAGTCACTTGAAATCAAGATTTTAAATGCCCCTTGAAACATGGAAGAGTGTGTGTGCGCAGAATGCCCCAGACACAGAAATATTTCCTCCTCGATCCTTCTAGTTTCACTTCGGTTTCATGTGTGTTTTTTCTCATAGTTGCTGAATCAGATATCTCTTCTTGGTAAAGTATACCAAATTCCATATTTCGTGTCTTTGGAAACTCACGGGAGATAGATGTTTATAACTCTTCCAGATTCCTAAGCA